>NC_053491.1:175668357-175974607 GCF_905171775.1 Rana temporaria
CCCCCCTACAGTTAGAAACACAGATGAGGTCACACTTAACCCCGTCAGTGCCCCCTAGTGGTTAACTCCCGATGTGCAATTGTCATTTTCACAGTAAACAATGCATTTTTAATGCATTTTTTGCTGTGAAAATGACAATGGTCCCAAAAATGTGTCAAAATTGTCCGATGTGTCTGCCATAATGTCACAGTCATGATCGCCGCCATTATTAGTAATAAAAAAAAAATAATAAAAATGCAATAAAACTATCCCCTATTTTGTAAACACTATAAATTTGGCGCAAACCAATCGATAAACGCTTATTGCGATTTTTTTACCAAAAATAGGTAAAAGAATACGTATCGGCCTAAAGTGAGGAAAAACATGTTTTATATATTTTTGGGGGATATTTATTATAGCAAAAAGTAAAAAAATATTGCATTTTTTTCAATATTGTCGCTATATTTTTGTTTATAGCGCAAAAAATAAAAACCGCAGAGGTGATCAAATACCACCAAAAGAAAGATCTATTTGTGGAAAAAAAGGACGCCAATTTTGTTTGGGAGCCACATTGCACGACCACGCAATTGTCAGTTAAAGCGACACAGTGCCAAATCGCAAAAACTGGCCAGGTCCTTTACCTGCCTAAAGGTCCGGGCAGTGGCATCTTAAGAGCATTATAGGCCCCCGGGCAATACAGTGCACTGGGGCCCTGTCTACACAATCGTGCAGGACAATTTACTGACAAAAATCATGAAATTTACTGGCAGAACCGCATTTATTTTACTGGCACTGCAAAAAAATGTACCTAAAATTACAGTTTTACAAATTTCTTCATTGACATGAAGGTTAGGTTACTATAACCCAGCCTTTTCAGAGTTTCCTCTTACATCAGAGTCTGCAGGATTCCCCCTTACAGTGAAAGGGAACTCTTATGTAAAGGGGAACGCTGCAGATCATGATGTAAGGGGGAACTCTGATGTGGAGGGGGGCTCTGGTGACCAGAGACTACCTTATATCAGAGTTCACTGCTTTCTCTTTACACCAGAGTTCCCACTTACATCAGGGTCCTTGCACTGTGAGGGGGAATCCTGCAGACTCTGATGTAAAGGGGAACACCAGGAACTCTGATGTGTGGGGCACTCTGGTGACCAGAGACCACCTTCCGTAGAGTAAATACACTAAGGTAAGGGGGGGTCACTAATATTTTTGTATTCACTCCCCCCTTACATCAGCAACCACCTGCCCCTTAGACTGGCCTGGCGCTATTACTGACCTCCTCTCAGGTGCAACATGCACGGCTCAGTCAGATGGCTCCAGCTTGGCTGCTCTGGTTTTATCCTACTGTCTCCTCATGTCTGACTTCTCCCGTGACCCCCATCCCGGAGGCGCTCCCACTCTTGACTCCTCTTCAGACTCTTCCTCAGAGACTGTAGTACAGTTCTACAGTTCTGACCCACTGCTCTCCACCATTTTTTACTGGGGTTGCTGGGCAGCCGATGGGGGCCCCCCAGGCAAGTGGGGCCCCCGGGCAACTGCCCAGCGTGCCCAATGGAAAAGACAGCCCTGGGTCCGGGTCTTAAGTGGTTAAATCTGTCCAAACAAGAGTCTAGTAGACATCTCAGGTATGAAAAAGTTTGAAAAACAAAATCATAAATTATAATATAATAAAAAATTATAAATAATTATAACAAATAATAATATAATTATAATAAAAATTATTCAATAATGTAATCAACTCAACATCACTGAAATTTTCTCAGTTGCAGAATTGTCGCTGTCATTACTTTTATTTTTTATGACGAATTTCCCCACAAATCGCTATCGCTCAATTCTGCAAGTGATTATAATTTATTATCGCTGTTTTCTAGCTGCTCTAAAGGCACTTTTGACATAAAGGGACACTTTTGGTTGCTATGGACAATCTACAGTTTGCAGGCAGAAAGAACTATTTTTATTATATAAAGTACATGTAGGGCACTGGGCAGACCACTAGGGACAAAGGGGGTGTGTATTTTTTACATACAGTACTATAATCTATAAGATTACAGTATACTGTATGTAAAGTTTTTATTCACTTTTTTGAATTTGGTGCCGTTCTCCGCCCCCATGAGTTGTAATGTCGCAAGGAACGGAGATCGGCGGCACACGGGCACTGTGTGAATCAAGCGAGGACGCCGCTCGCTCACACAGCGGGGAGGCATCGCAGGATCCAGGGACAAGGTAAGTAACTTGTGCCTGTGGATGCTGCGAGGCGATCCCGAGTCTGGCTCGGGGATACCGCTTTTGGTATTGAAATATTACCCCGAGCCAAACTCGGGAATACCGCCAGGGGGGTTAATGCATAGGATGCATTAAGGTGAAAAAACATTTACCTTTACAACACCTTTAAGGGATAAGGTAATTTTAAAAAAATAAAAAGATTTGCAGGTAAAATAAATGTGCATTTCTTATTTTTTGTTGCAGAAGCCTGTAAAGCATTGCACCAGTGATCAGCAGATGGCTGGTGCCATGAAGATCTCCTTCATACCTGTCAGTGTATAGTCTTGCTCATACCCCGTACAAAGAAGACTCAATTAACTACCACAGCAATCACTGCGCCAAGGTAGTTCATTGAAAACTGCTGTAAAGGCTGCCGGACTTTGTCGTTTTCCATTTACAGAGTACTGTGAATAAATGACACGGCCGGGTAGTCCTGAATGGCTGCGTGCTTTTTGAATTCCCTGGTCTGCTGTCACAGTGGTGATCGGGGGAGTGGGTGCCATTGCATTCATAAGGGGAATGTATCCTTTAATTGAACAAGCTGAAATGAGAAGCTGATTGGCTACCATGCACAGCTGCACCAGGTTTTGCACTTTTGCACCAGGTTTTAGTAAATCAACCCAGTGGGCTAGATTCAGATAGGTTAGCGGATCTTTCTGATTTACGTTACGCCGCCGCTATTTTTTGAAGCAAGTACTTTATTCAGAAAGCACTTGCCTCTAAAGTTGCGGCAGCGTATCGTAATTCCCCCGGCGGAATTCAAATTCCGCGGCTAGGGGGAGTGTACTATTTAAATCAGACGCGTCCCCGCGCCGATCGAACAGCGCATGCGCCGTCCGCAAATTTTCCCAGCGTGCATTGCTCCAAATGACGTCGCAAGGACATCATTGATCTCGACGTTAACGTAAATTATGTCCGGCCGTATTCACGAACGACTTCCGCAAACAACGTAAAAAATTCAAAACTCGGCGCGGGAACGACGGCCATACTTAACATAGGATATGCCGCACTTACCCCTGCTATAGCAGGGGTAACTTTCCGCCGGAAAAAGCCGAACGCAAAAGACGTAAAAAAAAAGCGCCGGGCGGTCGTTTGTTTCTGAATCGGCGTAAATGCTCATTTGCATATTCGACGCGTAAAAGATATGGAAGCGCCACCTAGCGGCCGGCCTGGAATTGCAGCCAAAGATCCGACGGTCTAAGTCACTTACACCTGTTGGATCCTAGGCATATCTATGCGTAACCTGATTCTATGAATCAGGCGCATAGATACGACGGCCGGACTCAGAGATACAACGGTGTATCAGGAGATACGCCGTCGTATCTTCTTTCTGAATCCGGCCCAGTGTCTCTTTTCACCCCCAAACCAGTAACAGTGTCCAAAAATGTGATAGTCAGAAAATTAGATGCATAATTTGTGCCTAGGCTGTGAAAAAAAGTCTCATGCATGTGGTATCACAATACTCAGGAGGAGTAGTAGAAGAGATTGTAATTTTAAGTATGCCTATGCTGTGTGTTAGAAATATCAAATTAATTAATAACTTTGTTTAAAACGATACATTTTCATTTTCTTTCCTGCTTTTTCCAAAAACTTGCAGCAAAAAAAAATACATTTTCAAAAGGCTTGTGCCTTTCAGAAAATACCTTGGGGTGTTTGCTTTCCAAAATGTGGTAATTTTGCAGGTGTTTCTCCTGTCTTGGCACTTCAGGGACAAAAGAAATATGATAGGTAGTAAGGAAATTAGATGCCTAATTTATGCTCCTTGATAGCCCAAAGGATATGCTCTATGGATTTTAGGCTCCTCTATGAATCTAGGCTGTGAAAAAGTCATACACATGTGGTATGCCCACACTCGGGAGGGGTAGCAAAATATGTATTGGGATGTAATTGTAAGTATGCTTATGCTGTGTGTGAGAAAAAAACTTGTTAAAATTATAACTTTGTGGGAAACTAAAATGATTTAATTGCTTAATTTTCCAAAAAAACTATGACGAAGAAAAAGGACAACTTCAAAAAATGCAGCATGCCTCTTACTAAATACCCTGGACTTTGTACTTTCCAAAAAGGGTTCATTTGGGGGGTATTTGTACTGTTCTGGTATTTTATGCCAATTAAGGGCCTCAAGAAATTACATTGGTCGTCAGTACAGTGATTGTAAAGCTACATTTTTTATTTATTTTTTAAATAACAAACATGTCATACTTACCTCCACTGTGCAGTTCATGTTACACACAGTGGCCCCGATCATCCTCTTCTGAGGTCCCTCATCGTCTCTCGTGGCTCCTCCCCGCATCGTATAACCCCCTAGAATAAGAGTTCTCTTGGGGGGTTACCCCCAAGTCCTGCAAAGGCCAACTAAAGGATGAACCCCATGGACTAAGACTGGGATGAAATTAAAGTTCATGCACGTATAAAGGCAGGCGCCCCAATACTTTTGGTAATATAGTGTGTGTATATAACCTATTTCAAAGTATAAATTATTTTACAAAATTAAACAGAAATAAAAGCAATATATATATATATATATATATATATATATATATATATATATATATATATATACATACAGTATATATATATATATATATATATATATATATATATATATATACACACACATACATATACATTAAAACCTTGGTTTGAGAGTGTTTTGCAAGACAAGCAGAATTTTTTAATAATTTTTAACTTGATATACAAGCAATGTCTTGATATAAGAGTAGTGTCATGTCACAACAGAGTATAAAAGAGAAGAGAGGTGCCTCTAAGTGTACCAATATGGTTGATGAAGTTACAACATTTAGAAAACCCACATGGTTGATGATTAATACAGGCACATCTAAGGATACAGGCATCCGAGGTAAAGCTGGCCACATAAACCATCCTCTTCACTGCCATTAACATCATCTCTTCCACTCTGCGCTCCACGAGTGCTTCAAGCCTTGCTTTCAGATTGCTCTACTGCAGGGTAGTCTTTACACTCACGATTGCAGACTGACAGCGGAGAGACAGCGTTGCAGAAGATGGTCTATGTGGACAGCTTTACTCCAGATGCCTGTATACTTAGATGTGCCATGTGAATTGCGAAATGTTGTACTTTCATTAAATTTAAAGTGGAGGTTCACCCTAAAAAAATTATCTACCATCCCATCCAGCATACTTGCGTCAGCTACAGTATGCTTTTTTTTCCCGCTGTACTTAACGTTTAATCGTTGATTTTCTTTTCCTCTTCAACGGGGGAATAGGCGTTCCTATGAAGGGGCGTAGATGATTGACGTGCGGCTACTGGACTCGGCTATATACAGGCGCCTGCGCAGTCAGCTTCTAGTCTGTGCGCAGGCGCCGTATAGCGCCGTGAAGAGCCGAGTCCTAGTCTGGCTATTTTCGGAAAGCGTGACGCGCTGTAGCCGCACGTCAATCATCCCTTCATAGGAACGCCTATTCCCCCGCGGGAAGAAGAAAATAAAATCAAAGATTAAACGGTAAGTACAGCGAAAAAATAAAAAACATACTGTAGCCGACGCAAGTATGCTGGATGGGATGGTAGATCATTTTTTTAGGGTGAACCTCCACTTTAACCATATTGCTACACTTAGGCCCCGTACTCACGACCAAACATGTCTGCTGAAACTGGTCCGCGGACCAGTTTCAGCGGACATGTTCGTTCGTGTGTAGGCAGTAACGTACAGAATTCCAGCAAACAATCGTCGGCCAGACCGTTTTCCAACGAACAACTGTTTCCTGGTCTTGCTTTAAAACAGTCTGCTGGAATCGTGTCCGTCAGACATGTTCGGTCGTCTGTACACAAAAGCAGCGTACAAAAACCCCGCGCATGCTCAGTCCAAATGAGGAGACGGGAGCGCTCGTTCAGGTAAAACTCGCGTTTGTTTGGGATATGGCACATTCGTCATTAGAAACCTTTTATTCTAGCAAGAGAACAATGTCTTAAAAAGGCGCACTAAACCACATTTTCAAGCCTCGTTTTATTAATTCTTCTCTTGCTAGAATAACCCAGTTCTCTTGCTGATGCAATTTCAATAGAGTTGTCCCATACTGAAATGTCACATTTCTTGCTTGTGATGTAATCCTTTAATAATGTTTTCTATGCCAGACGTGTGTTTTGGTTGGTGGTCCTCCATAATTTATAGTAGTCATTTTTGTAAAGGAATGTGCATATATTTTTTTTTTTTTGTTGTTTCTAGTTATGTCACCATTTAAAATATTTTTTTTTTACATGTTTTTTTCAATTTTTTTTTTTATTTTTTTTTTTTGGTGTTTCATTAGAGAATATTAAACCATGTTGGCACACCAAATGTCCCCCCCCCCCCAAGGAGTGTGTCCTTTGTAAATTACCCATTGTATATTTATTAAAGGTTTGCTGCCTAATAATCCCCACAGTATAACAAACAATAGACATGTTTTCAAATGAAAGCAAAAAGCCTTTTATTCAGGCAAATGTCATCACAAAAAATAAAAAGAACGGCAGCACTAGAATAGATAGCAAACTATATGCAAACTTGCATTTCCAACATGGTGAAGGATAAACTTCCAAGCCTCAGGAGCCAAACACAAAAATATGAAGCAGCAGCACACAAACAAAGGAACCCAAACTGTGGTAGTACAAACAAGATGTCCTTTATGTGGAAGGAAATGGAAGGCAGAAAATCAACGTTTCCTCCTCTTTCCAGCCTTCCCTCCAGGCAGCCTTCCAGCGGATCGAACACGGGGTCTTGCAGGTGGGGTTGATGTGGCAGCAGGAGGATGGTGTTCCGCAAGCCGGGCCGGGTCACATAGCCCAGTGTCTGGGGTCAGCAGGCCCCTCTGCATCCACCAAAGGACCTGGTTCATCAGGGCCTTTGCCAGTCTTCTCTGGTCCTCCTCCCCTTCATTTAAATCATGGGCCAATGAGGCACTGAAGGCCTCTGTGGGGTTGAGGGGGGCCCTCATGATGGCGCTTGCCTCCTGGATCATGCGGAGGCTTGCCTCCTCCACAGGCCTCAACTGCCTCCTTCGGCCTGATGGCCTCACCTGGGGGGGAGAAGACTGGCTGGTGGTGGTTCTCCTGGCCGGGTGGACCTGCTGCAGGCCACTGGGCCCAGCCTCCTCCTGGCTGCCACTGACCCCGGCCTCCTCCTGGCTGCCACTGACCCCGGCCTCCTCCTGGCTGCCACTGACCCCGGCCTCCTCCTGGCTGCCACTGACCCCGGCCTCCTCCTGGCTGACAGACACCTGAGGATCTGCCACCTCCTGGCTGATCTCTTCTTCCTGTGTGGAAAAAAAAGGACATTTTTTACAATTTCGCTTAATAAAACCACACTCATTTTCATGTTTTTCGTTTTGTATTTTCTGTTCATTATTACTTGAATACACTCTACTTCTGACCCCTGCAGTTGTCATCTCTGACACCTATTTGTCTGAACACCTTTTTTTTTGCTTTTTCCCAGCTTGGTTTTTTTTTTACAATATCTAATCATTAATCCACCAAGAATTATTTACGCCAGAAATATAGAGGAAACTACTATACCTCCTCATCGAAGGGTGGCAGATCTGCATCTCTGTCAGCCAGGCCCTCTTCCTCCGACTCTGCAGGGCTGTGGTCATCTGGGGAAGGTCCGCTGGAAGGTAGCATGGAGGAAAGGTTGGAAGAAAGACTGGACATCGTTTTCCTGCCTTCCATTTCGTCCCGCAAAAAAGCCATCTGTTTATAATACCACAGTTTGGGTTCCTTTGCTTGTCTTGCTGCTGCTCCCGATTTTTTGCTTTTATTAGCTTTGTATGCTCTCCTGTATGTGCTTCTGAGGTTGGCAAGTTTATCCTTCACCATGTTGGCAGTGCATCCTGGCACCCAAGTTTGCATATAATTTGCTAGCTCTTCTAGTGCTGCCGCTCGTACCTCTTTATTGCAATATAAAGAGTGCTTGGAATTCCACAGGATGGGCGTCTCCTGATATTTTTGGAGTAAGGCCTCTATAGATTCCTTGCTTTGTAGGAGGTCCATTGTAATTTTTCAAAAATTATATTTCTTTTTGAGTCTAGATTACAAAAACATAAACCACAGAAAAATAAATATTCCAAAGGATCAGCGTTGACCTTGATCTAATATGTGTCTTCAAATTTATTACCTATATCTAATTACAAACACAGTCTCTCTTGTTTAAACAATGATTGGCAGCTCGGCCGCATTGCTTGTACCAAACATTGATTTGCTAGATGCAGAGCCATTGTTCACATTGCAGTAAATATTTTAAATATATAAAAATAAACAATGCTTACAAATGACAGTTTTCATCTAGGCACTCTTTCATGTGTAGATCTCCTGCCCCTGACAATGGATGACATAAAAGACACTTCCTAATGACCTCTGTACAACCAACACTTGAACAATACTTTGCCTGATCTGAATACACCATTCAAAAACTTGTCAATGAGGTACAGCATTGTTCACATCTCTATTTTGTGAGGTGTCCAAAAGCATTTGGAAACCAAAATAACATTGTGGTACCCCATAGACAGAATAGCTTAAAAAGGGTGCAACCAACAGCCCAAACCCCCATCCCATGTGTCTACATTTTCAAGGCCTCTGCTGATCACATTTTTAATTTCCTTACCTTCCTGTCTCTCGCTCCTCGTTTCTCACGCTCGCCTAATTACCGCGTAAGATGCGTAATCACGGCGTAAACCTTTTAAACACTCCGCGTATTTATTAAACCCCGCCCTCGTCACCTTTGCGAGGCCCCTAATCAATGAGTTTAGGAAATATGGCGTTAACTGTGTATGTTCTGGATGCGCTCGAAGATTCTCCGCGTAACCGACGTAAACACGTTGTTTGCATTCTCTACACTCCGCGTATGTATTAAACGCCGCCCTCTTCTCCGCCCATGGCGTAAGAATTCATCTTTTCCACGCCCATAATCTCTGTGGGAAAGGAAAGATGGCGATGTCACACGAGCGGGCACGATGCTCTCATGCCACAAGTGAAGGGACAGAGGCAGGGACGTCCCGATCAAGGCAAAGAAGATATAAAGCCACTAATATGCGGTTCCAGGAAATGGTGGAGTTAGTTTACATCATGCGAAAGAAGGACTATGATGGTGAATTAGGGCCATACAAGACCCCTAACCGCCGAAAGGCACATATTATGGACAAGGTGGCGAGGAGAATGCAGAGGATGTTTGGGATCACCAGGTCCAAGGAACAGCTGAGGAAACGATGGTCAGACTTAAAATTGAGGGAGCCACATAAGATGAAGAAAATACTTAAAATTCTGCGTAAAAGTAAGTAAATATATATTGGGGTTGGGGGGGGGGGGGGTGATTGTCTGCAATAATGTGTTGCCATGTATATTTCACCATCTGCCTCCTTGGCCTGCTTGTAATTTTAAAGACATGTTGTCATTTATTTTTTAGGACATAAATAACTACATATTTACAAATAGTGTTCTTAGTAAACAACGTAACATCACATAGTTTCTCAGAAAGGCTCGGTTATTCCAGGAACAACACACCTGGACATGGCTCACTGGCCAAAAACTTTGTTTGTAAACATTGTGTAAAAGCTAGTTCTAGAAAAAAAAAGTATGAGAATGGGAAAGGCAAACAGGATTCATTCTAAAAACAGTGGTAATAAAGCAGATGTTTTCACATCTGCAATGCAGAGCACCTGTGTCTCCCCAAATCAAAAATGGGTTTTGGTAGGGTCTCCCAGAAATACAGTTTAGGGGGGACATCCATGTGTGTCACTTTGCTAAAAAGGGGCAGGATCAGAGCTTGCCATATAGAAGTAATTGCAAAATGTAGGTTTGGTGAAAGATAAAAGTAACTAAATGAAAGCATCTTCTAAGCAATGTGTGCGATTTATGCTCTCCAATATCTGTGTGCTGATGAGTCTACATTTTTTTTGGTTTATTTCAGGGGAAAGAAGTCGCCAGCATTTGGAGGAGGCAGAGAGGGCCAGACAAGGCCAAAATCTGCCATCTCAACATGTGGAGGAGGAGGAGGATGTGGAAGGAGAAGAGGATGTGGAAGGAGAAGAGGATGTGGAAGGAGAAGAGGATGTGGAAGGAGAAGAGGATGTGGAAGGAGAGGAGGATGTGGAAGGAGAGGAGGAAGGAAGAAAGGAGGAAGGAAGAGAGGAGGAAGAAGTAATTTTGGACTTAGAAGTTATAGCAGATGAAGGGCAAGTGGCGGAAGAACAATTTGGCGAATTGAAAGAAGGTGGATTGATGGATGAAGGAGGAGTCCAAGATGATGGGGAAGTGGTGGAAGAAGGAGGAGTTATAGAAGATGATGGGGAGGTGGTGGAAGAAGGAGGAGTGATAGAAGATGTCGAAGAGGTGGAAAGGAGAAGCCCATCAGGTCAGTGTCACCCTAGCTTGCTTCAAAAAAACATATGTAGATAGGCCTCATCGAAAAATAATGTTGTAAATGCCATTTTTTTTATTTTTTTTAGGGGAGGAGGATGGTGTGCCAATATTTTCACGTGCAAGTGCTGCTATAATTATTCAGCAGGTAATGGAGTGCAGCACTGAAATGCACAATATGCGTGAAAGGATGTTTCTCATGGAACAGAATGTAACAAATGTCCTTTTGGAATGCAGCACGGAAATGGACAATATGCGGCAAAGAATGATGGTGATCGAATCTAATTTTAAAAACATTATTGACATGATGGGCCGTGTCAAAGACTGAAACACCCCCCGCCCATCCCCCGCCCCCACAAACATTTTTACAGTTTGAATAATGAATACGCCAAAATTTGAAGATACACACACAGTGTGCCAACATGTGCTATCTGCCATCACAGAATATCTAATGTCTGTGCTTTGTGGGTCCAACCCCCTCCTCCATCCTCAAGTAGTTGAGAGGAAGGGTTTGCTCCCACAGAACACAGACATTGATCACCCATGATGTCAGATAGCACATGTGGCCATTTGTCTGTTGAACCAATGACATTTGGCGAGTTTGCACTGAATGTGTGTATCTTCCAATTTTGGCGTGTTCCAGTGTGAAAGCACACCATGACTGACTGCTGTTGTGAGTTTTTATATTTTTGGAATTGGATTTTGTTACTTTTTGACCATGTTGAACATTTTGGGATACTATAAAGTTTAGACCATAAAGAATAAACAACGCCAAAAAATTTAAAATATATATATATAGAATTATAAATCTCTCTAATCACTGAATTTAGTGAAGTAGAGATTTGACTCCAAAATCTCACCGAAAAATTTACTTTTAGAAAAACACACCAAAAACAAAAAAAATGGTCAAAAAATTATTGTTTTTTGTGCATAAAAAATATGCCCAAAAAAAAAAAATAAGGCGGTAAACACCCCACCAAAAATAATCTATATATATATATATATATATGTAAACAATAAATCTAACTATATTTGCTAAAAAAAAAAGTGAACTTGTTAATAAATGTATAATCTGCATAATATTTTTGGTTGAATTACCTGAAAAAAAAAAAAAATTCTAAAAAAATTTTGTAGACTCCTAAGTACAAAAGCAGGGAGTAATGAAAAAACTATAAAATAATTTTTGGGGTCATGAACAAGCAAAAATTAAAATACTTGACCTCAAAATTTACAAATGGAGTTGCTTCTTATTTCTAGACTCAATACCCTGTTTGTAGATGAGTGAATACTGTGCAAAATGTGGTTAGTTACTAAAAGTGGAGAAATCAATTATGCATTACAATTGAAGAAGTTAGTTAGAGAACCAGGAAGACAGAAAAAGAGAAAAAGCATTAATGACAAACAACTGTATAAAGTCCAATGGTCTAATTATTTATTATTTTTTAGAATATTCCTTTCTTTGGGGGCCGAATTAGAAAGAAATATGATCTGGCATAGCAATGGCCCCCCGACCCATGAAGTACTCAACATATTTGTCGCGTACCTCACAAGCTGATTGGGGGGCCAAGCCAGCGCGACCAGTGTCCAGCCCGGGAAGGGGATCTGAGGGTAGTCTTGCCTCAGAACCGATGTCGGGTAGGTACGTCTGGGAGTGCCTGCGTAAAAAGTTGTGCAAAATGCAGCAGGCAAATACAACGGTGTCCAATTTATATTCCGCCAGATGTATCGATGTCCTGAACAGGCGGAACCGGTTGGTGAGTATCCCAAAGGCATTCTCGACTACCCTCCGAGCCCTGCCCAACCGAAAATTAAACACACTCCTCTCTGAGGTGAGGGTCCTCTGGGGAAAAGGCCGCATGAGGTGAGGACCAAGCCCGAAAGCCTCGTCCGCTAGGAACACAAACGGAAGTCCTTCCACATTATCTTCATCTGGTGGCAATGCCAGACCACCAGCTTGGAGACGATCATAGAAATCAGTCCGTGCGAACACTCCCCCATCAGACATCCGGCCGTTCTTCCCCACGTCCACATATAGAAACTCATACTGTGCCGATACCACCGCCATCAACACAATACTATGATAACCCTTGTAATTATAATAGTAGGACCCCGAGCGGGGTGGGGGCACAATGCGGACGTGTTTCCCATCTATTGCTCCACCGCAGTTTGGAAAATCCCACCGCTGGGCAAATTGGGAAGCCACAGACTGCCATTCCTGTGGTGTGGAGGGTAGCTGTGGGGACAAACAAAAATAGAGATTTAGTACTTTGTAACAAAAACATCCTACAAGCATCCTTGTGACAGTTCACAGTATTAAAATTGCATTAGAAAAATGTGCATGGAGAATTTGGGAAATGAAATATATAGGGCCACTTCATTAAGAGACTCCACAGCCCTCTGATGGGGACAATAAAAGTTTGAAGGGGGGGGGGGGGACACAAAA
Organism: Rana temporaria; assembly: GCF_905171775.1. Lineage (NCBI taxonomy): Eukaryota > Metazoa > Chordata > Amphibia > Anura > Ranidae > Rana > Rana temporaria. The sequence goes on from NC_053491.1 coordinate 175,681,401, forward strand.
AACAAAAAGTCCTGTTTGAAAAAATGGCAAGGTGGGTTTGTCCCTAGGATAGCATGCTGGACAGGTTAATATTGGGTAAGGGACAAATATGCAGGTAGGCCAAGAATAAAACATGTAAAGCTTATATCAACATGCATAGGGAGAAAAGGTAACGTTAGTTAAACACACAGCATATCTGGGAAATTAAAAATAAAGTTAGTTAGCAACATTATTACAGCCAGGAAACTTACCTTAATATACTCCTCATGCATAACTTTGATGATGGCAGCACACGTGTCCGGTATGATGACCCCAAGCGCCTGCGGAGAGATGCCTGTCGAGAACTTGAGGTCCTGCAGGCTCCTCCCAGTCGCCAGGTACCGCAACGTGGCAATAAGCCTCTGCTCGGCCGTGATGGCTTGGCGCATCACAGTGTCCTGCCTCGTGATATAGGGGGACAGAAGTTCCAGCAGACTGTTGAATACGGGGTCCGTCATGCGGAGAAAATTCCTAAAGTCATTAGGATTATTCTCCTGGAGTTCCCTAAGCAGAGGCATATGTGAGAACTGGTCACGCTGGCGCAACCAATTCTTGGTCCAGAAACGCCTCCGCCCCCTGTTTCTGGCCAAAGTACTGGACAAATGAACATATCCAGCAGCCATCCCATAAACAGCACCAACTCGCGAAAATTGACGCTGCTGCTCCATCATGGCTTCAAACCGGCCGGCTGGTCAGTCAAGAACACACTGAAACAGAAAGCACTCGCAAATCCAGCACTACCTGCGACAAACGCGTGACAAACAGATACGAGCGCACAGGATGCAACTGCTAAAGCAGAAACAACCTGCTTGCCTATAGCCGAATGACAACTACGTTACCGCAAGCACACGCACTGAACCCGTGAATACACGCTGTCAAAGCCTGGAGACCGAGAAGCGCGAATCAGCTCTAACCAAACCTTCACTAACACGAGCAAACCCGTAACTAGCAAAAGAGGAACAGAGGGCGGCGCCATTAACTTTGGTCTTCCCCTTTATAGTGACGTCGTACGTAGTTTACGTGCACGCGTTCCGGTACGACGGGAATTTGGTCCGCTGGTGTGTACACGCCAGCGGAACAAAACACAAATCAGCCTTGTACGCCGGAAACTGTCGGGCAGACAGTTTCCAGCGCACAGATCCGGTCGTGAGTACAAGGCCTTAGAGGTGCCTCTCTCCTCTTTTATACTCTGTAGCTCCTGCTGGATTTTGGTTCTAATCCCCTTATGGAGGCTTCTGTTTATGGATGGACATTTTATGGTTACACAAAATTCACATTGCTATAATCTTTTTTATATGGACTATGGACGATAAAGTGAAGGACCTATGAATAAATGGTTGTGGAACGAATCATCTGAGTTTCCATTATTTCTTATGGGGAAATTTGCTTTGATATAAGAGTGCTTTGGATTACAAGCATGTTTCCGGAATGAATTATGCTCGCAATCCAAGGTTTTACTGTATATATATATATGTAGTCAGAGTCTTCAAGTGGAAATGCGATACTCCTAAGAACCAAGGCCTGAGGTGTGCCTTGTCCTAGCTAGGCAGTATGCCTGAAAAGAGGGCATACCCTGAATGTAAGAAAGTATTATAAGTATGTATGAAGGCTGGGGGAAACGGGTGGGTGGGAACCCAGAAATGCCGACAACACCAGCCCCAACAGAGGAGGAGGATTAAATAGCCTTCGGCCAGCCTTACACACACATATATATATAGATTTATATATATATATATATATATATATATATATATATATATATATATAGATATATAGATATATATATATATATATATATAGATAGATAGATAGATAGCTATATATCTATCTACATATATATCTATCTATATATCTATATCCTTATATCTATCTATATCGCGATAGATAGATAGATAGATAGATAGATAGATAGATAGATAGATAGATAGATAGATAGATAGATAGATAGATAGATAGATAGATAGATATCTAGCTATCCATCTATGTATCTATATACATATATATAGAAAAATATATATAGATATTTATATATCTATATATATAGATATATATCTATCTCTCTCTATCCATATATATTATATGCAGGGGTCAAGTCCTGGGGAAAAAAGTGTGGGAACTCCCACCCAAGATCCACTTCCCCACCAAAAAAAAAAGATACGCTCATATGCATAATTACTAAACCGCATGTTTTTTTTTTTTTGATCCACTGTACCTTAGTAATCCTTTGTTACTGTCCACTTCCTGTATATGGATTCACCGGGTAGTGTGCGGGTATTCCATTACTTCCTCGATGCTGTAATGTCTCCTGGGAGCTTTTGTCATTGTTCCCAGGAGACATTGCGGAGGTCTGCCGCGAGTTATCGCGGGATTTAGAAAGAACTTCTTTCTGGCTCCCAGGAGACATTGCGGCATCGAGGAAGTGACTGAATACGCGCACACTACCCGATGAATCCATATACAGGAAGCGGCCAGGGATTACTAGGGTTCGCCTGCCCCTGACAGTGACTCGAGCTGGGCATCGCCGCTTAGTGAAGGATTGGCTCGGGCGGCTCGGCTGCTCTAGTCCTGCAAAGGGAACTGCGTTCCTGCTGTGAAAAAAGTGCAGGGACTCCGTTCCCACGCGTTCCCGCAGGACTTGAACCCTGATTATATGTATATATATATATATATATATATATATATATATATATATATATATATGTGTGTGTGTCTGTGTGTGGTGTGTGTAGGTTTGTCTATTTAACACACTGTGTAAATTGATGGTGCTATTTAAGTACCCGAAATAAACAAATGTATAAATAAATAAATATATACCTATATATATATATATATATATATATAGATAGATATATATATATAGCTATATATATATATATATATATATATATATATATATATATATATATATATATATATATATATATATATATATATATATATATATATATATATATATATATATATATATATATATATATATATATATATATATATATATATATATATATATATTTTTGTATATATATATATATATATATATATATATATACATTTTTATATATATATAAATAGATATATATTTATATATGTATTTATTTATTTTAACTGCACCAGCTCAGCCCCATGCATTGTTGCCTCTATGTAAGTGCCGACTGTGGAATATGATGAAGAGTAATTAATAATTCGTGTGGTCCAGTATACTCCCCTCTGCTCCCTATACCCATATTAGAGGGAAGGTATATTAACATGGGTGCATTTTGTTTGTTAATTAGCGGATATTGACGTGTCATAAGCAGCCTCCCCATGATAAATAATCCATGAGCCGGATTAATATTCATGAGGTGGTGGATGGTGTGTAGTGATGTGCGGTGATGCGGAGGTAGACAGGCGGAGTGTAGACAAGGAGTACAGCGATGTCAGCTACTTAGAGGAGAGGAGAGGAGAGGAGAGGAGAGGAGGACGCTGCTCATAGCCTGGCTGTCCGCTCACACTGCTGTGCCTGTGTAGTGTAGAGGAGTCGGAGTGACTGATGAACAGCAGCAGTCCAGTCGGGAGGGTGATCCCCTATCACAGCATCTTCTGCTCACACAACAGGGAATCCGGCGCCTTGTACCTTTCCTCCAGCTTACAATGGGTTGCAATCTGTGTACTTTTCAGAAGCGAGAGGAGCATTACAAACTGCTGTATGAAGTTTCCCAGGTGAGTGCCTGCTCTATAGATGGACACAGCTCAGCAGGGTGCTGAACAAGGTGCTGAACAAGGTGCTGAGGATCGCACATGGAAAGCCACAGTGCACTTGTGTTAGATTTGCTTTGTGAGCGGCAGGCTTATTTACTAAGTCAAGTAGCCATGTGCAAAGTGTTGTTATCCATAGCAGCCAATCAAACTGTATATTTTATTGTCATCCGCTACTCCTGATGGGCTTCTGTACTTGTGCATTGCTTTTTATATTCTAGATTGCTGTTTATTATATGTATTTTTGGTGTTTGTAGCTTTGCCGGATAATGTGACAAATGAATGAATTCTAAATGTTGCCTTCGAAGTTGTACAATGAATGCCTAGAATTGTTGTCATATGTTTTTGCTGCTAAGCAGAATTGTGTGGATTTTCATAAAATTGGAGCAGATAGAGAGGAATTTATCAAAACTGGAGCAGATGGGAATGTATAAAAACTGGATCAGATAGAAGGGAATGTATAAAAACTGGATCAGATAGAAGGGAATGTATAACAACTGGATCAGATTGATGGGAATGTATAAAAACTGGAGCAGATAGAAGCAAATTTATCAAAACTGGAGCAGATAGATGGGAATTTATCAAAACTGGAGCAGATAGATGGGAATTTATCAAAACTGGAGCAGATAGAAGGGAATTTATCAAAACTGGAGCAGATTGATGGGAATTTTTCAAAACTGGAGCAGATAGAAGGGAATTTATCAAAACTGGAGCAGATAGAAGGGAATTTATCAAAACTGGAGCAGATTGATGGGAATTTATCAAAACTGGAGCAGATTGATGGGAATTTATCAAAACTGGGGCAGATAGAAGGGAATTTATCAAAACTGGAGCAGATTGATGGGAATTTATCAAAACGGGAGCAGATAGAAAGGGACTTTATCAAAACTGGAGCAGATTAATGGGAATTTATCAAAACTGGAGCAGATTGATGGGAATTTATCAAAACTGGAGCAGATAGATGGGAATTTATCAAAACGGTAGCAGATAGAAGGGACTTTATCAAAACTGGAGCAGATTGATGGGAATTTATCAAAACTGGAGCAGATTGATGGGAATTTATCAAAACTGGAGCAGCCAGAATCAGCAGCAACCAGTCAGCTTCCAGATTCTAATCCAAAGCTAAACTGAACAAGCTGAAGCTTTAAATCTATTGGTTGCTATGCACAGCTGCTCCAGATTCCAATGGGGCGATTTATGAAAAATGTAGCAGTTGTGCATGGCAACCAATGAGGTTCTATCTTTCATTTGCAAAGATTAACTGAACAAGCTGAAGTTAGAAGCCTATTGGCTCCAGGTCCTATGGAGGAAATGTATTAAAACTGGAGCAGTTGTGCATGGCGACCAATATAATTTTCAAAGCTTACCTGAACAAGCTAATTGAGTGCTATGCACAGCTGCTCCAGATTATATATATATATATATATATATATATATATATATATATATATATATATATATATATATATATATATATATATATATATATATATATATATATATATAAAACTGGAGCAGTTGTGCATGGTGACTAGTAAGGTTCCAACTTTTATTTTCAAAGCATGACTGCGCAAGCTGATGCTATGCACAGCTGCTCCAAACTTTATGGGGGAATTTATTACAATTAGAGCAGCTGTCCATGGCAACCAATAAGGTTCTATCTTTCATTTGCAAAGTTTAAGTCAACAAGCTAAAGCTAGAAGCTGATTGGTTACCATCCACAGCTGCTTCATATCCTAGCTGCTCCAGTTTTGATAAACTCCCCACAATGTGGTGCAGCTGTGCATAGTAACCAATCAGCTTCCAGCTTCAACTTGTTCAGTTTTGGAAATGAAAGCTAGAAGCTGATTGGTTACCAGGCGCTGTCTTAGTAAATTCCCCTTAATGTATGTATTATTGTATATTCCAAGAATGGAAAGTGACAGTGAGCAGTGGATGTAATAACTAATCAGTAACAAGCCTGCTGTCCTTTCTCTGGTGCGTTGTAAATTGTGTATGCTTGTTAGCATGAGCGTCGGAGCCAGGGATTGTGCCTTTTTAAGCTCTGGTTGTTCTTGTATTAGATTGTTCAGTCCATGACAAATTGTTGCTGACAGCAACTGAGCTCCAGCACTTTAAGCAGTATTGGTGATGGCACACTGCACTGAGAAGCGTTGGTGGTCTTATTGGCACAGAAGCAGCTAGGTGGGAAGCACACAGGCAGCAAACTGGCTTTCTGATGCCATTCATTTCACAGCGGGCTAATGAAAGAGTGGACTGGCTACCTGGAGTGGCCTTAATGTATATTAGCATGGTAATCAGTTCAAAATCTCATTACCCTCTTTCCTAAATGATCTGGAGTATTAATTAAATATAAAAACGGCACTATGTCATTGTTGAAAGGTAATGCCAGATTAACATTATTAATGACTGCTGGGGGCAAAGTTGAAGGGTCACCACACACGTTACAATCTGACCTAACAATCTTTGTGCAAGCTTTACTAAAATATGGAATATAAAGAACTTCCTAGCCAATCAGGCAGATAGCCATAGTTGTTAAATAAGATCGGACAATCGGATCTTAATGTGTATGGTCAGATTTAGTTTAATGTTGACCCAGTTGGTTTAGAAACCAAAAAAGGTAATTCATACGTATGCAGCTTGATGTAGGAGCGATAATTTCCCTCTACATTTAAAACTTGATATACCTCTTGCCCAGGGTTTCTCAACCAGGGTTCCGTGGTTCCTCCAGAAGTTGTTAGGGGTTCCTTGAATAGTGACCGGTTTTGGCCTCTCAGATAAGTTTCCAGTGACACCATTGGTCTTTTTAGCTATCTGTAAGGGGGTTCCTCTTTTCAATGACAAGTGTAATGCCCTGTACACACGATCGGTTTGTCTGATGAAAACGAACCGATGGATTTTTTCATCCGATATCCGATGAAGCTGACTTTCATCAGTCTTGCCTACACACCATCGGTTGAAAATCCGATCGTGTCCAACGCGGTGACGTAAAACACTACGACGTGCAGAGAAAAATGAAGTTCAATGCTTCCGAGCATGCGTCGACTTGATTCTGAGCATGCATGGATTTTTGACCGATGGATTTCCCCACAGACGAATTTAAAACAGGTTCTATTTTTTTTTCACCGATGGGGAAAAAACTGATGGGGCCCACACACGATCGGTTCGTCCGATGAAAACGGTCCATTGGTCTGTTTTCATCAGACAAACCGATCGTGTGTACAGAGCATAAGGAGCAGGGCCGGCCCTACCATTGGACCCAATGGTACCATTGTACCAGGTAGCACTTTCAGGGGGGCGGCAAATTGCCGCCCGCCCGCCATCCCATTGCGCCAGCTCCGCTCTCCACTCCACTCTGGGGCTAATTGCCGCCCGACCGTTCCTCCTGTTCTGCTCTCTGCTCCTCTGTGGGGCTCATTGCATGAATAGAGCCATAACAGGTCCTTTTTATACTCCTATATACATGTATAGAGCCATGATAGGTCCACTTTAGTTATCATGATATAAAATAATGGATGTGGGGGCATTTTGGTGGGTGTAATTTGTTTTGGGGGGGGGAGGGGGGCAGCATTTCATTCTTGGTACCAGGTAGCGCAATGTCTTGGGCCGGCACTGATTAGGAGCATTCTTTCCACTGACTATCACACTAATGTATCAGGAGTATTAGATATGGTCACTTTTAGCAGGGGTTCCCTGAGACCAGAAAGTTATTTCAAGGGTTCCTCCATGCTGAAAAGGTTGAGAAAGCTGCTCTAGTCTGTGCAAAGAACCTGTCTAATGTTTGTCTGTGTCTCTAGTCTTTCTGTATTTTATATATTACAGGTATCTATATAGCTCTGACAATATGCACAGCGCTTTACATGTACATTCACATCAAGGAGCTTACAATCTAAGATCCCTATCTCACATAGAGTAGGGTCAATTTAACACAGGATCCAAACAACTTACTGTCACGTCATGCTCTCCTTGTACTTGCGCGGGAGGCAACCCACGCAAGCACAGGGAGGGCATGCAAACGCCATGCAGATAGTGTCCTGACTTTGAGTCAACCCAGGGACCCCAGCACTGCAAGGCTGAAGTGCTAACCACTAAGCCACTGTATTATTATATATAATTTTATTATATTGTTTAGCATGATTAGATAAGGTTTGGCCATATGGGTGATGCTGTAGAACTGAGCTCAAGATCCGTTAAAAAAAAGGCATTCAATAATTAATTGGCTCCTGTCTAAATGGCAGTAGTATGCATGTGAGGAAGGGACCTTAGATTGTAAGCTTCTTGAGAGCAGGAACCGATGTGATGTAAAGCACTGCTTAAAATGTTGGCACTATATAATACCCATTCAGAAAACTTTAGACTTTATTGATCCCAAAGGGAGATGATTATTTATTTTTTTGTTTCATACATTTTTATTGAGTAAACATGAGAAATATTAGCATATAACATCCATTGTAACATTAGAACAATAGGATATTCTTGGATTGAGTAATGAAAGGCATTTTACATCTAGGAAATGTGATCTTGGTATGAGTAAAATGTAGTTTTTGTACATTTCAAAGTTTTACACATCATTTGTATTGTCATACTATAGGTGGAGGGTGTGATTCTCACGTTATTTTATTGCTTAGTCTATAGTAGAATGATTATAGAATGTTCCAATTTACAACTGTTTGAGTTGTATACGAAAATAATATTGAAATTAAAGAGGAAAATTAAGGGGGAAAAAGGGGGGGGGGTGTTGGGGTAGGTAAAGGGTGGGGTGCTGATGGCATCATTTTATATTTACCTTTTTGAGATTATTAAATAAATTAATTAAATAAAAAAATTCTTCTGCAACTATCCTTTGATCTTTCTAGGGGCCAGTTCACACCACTTGCAGTCCAGTTTTATTTTTTTTTTCGGCCTCAAAAACGCATGGAAAGTAGGTTAAATGATTTTTAATGACATATAGGTAGATTCAGTAAGAGTTAGGCCGGCTTATCAGTAGATAAGCCGACCTAACTCAGAATCTACGCCGACTTATGTTTGAGCGTATGCTCAAACAGAGATATGCGTAAACATATGTAAGATAAGACGGCTTGCGCCGTCCTATCTTAGGTTGCAATTTTTCGGATGCCGCTAGGTGGCGCTTCCATTGCGGTCAGCGTAGAATATGTAAATTAGTTGATACGCCGATTCACGAACGTACGCCCGGCCGCCGCAGTCGATTTACGTTGTTTCCGTAAGGCATTAGCAGGCCTAAAGTTATTCCATTTATTAGGTGGAATAACAATGTTGAAGTATAGCCGCCGTTCCCGCCGCGAGATTCTAATTTTTTACGTCGTTTGCGTAAGTCGTCCACGAATCGGGATTTACGTCGTTTACGTCCACGTCTAAATCAATAGGCCCGTGCGGCGTACTTAGCCGCAATGCACACTGTGAAATGTAGGCGCCTGGCGCATGCGCAGTAAAAAAAGCCTCATTACCATAAAACACGCCCCCCTCCAACACATTTGAATTAGGCGCCCTTACGCCCGCCGCATTTACGCTACGCCGCCCTAAGTAAGGAGGCAAGTACTTTGAGAATACAGTACTTGCCTCTCTTACTTAAGGCGGCGTAGTGTAAACACGCTAGGCTACGCCGCCTTAGATTTGCGCGCCCCTACCTGAATCTACCTAATAGTTCACACCAGTGCTTGCAGTTCCAGTGCGTTCCAGAAAAAAAAGTAGAACATGCATTTTTTTTTGCACTGGAAACGCTGTGAAACGCATAAAAAACACATTGGAACCCACATGTCTTTATTTAAGGTTAAGAAAAAAGAGGTGGGGGGGGGGGGATGCACTGGACTGCATCAAAAACGCACCGGACGCATGAAAAACGTGCATGCATCTGGAACGCATCCGGACTGCATTTCTATGGTGTGAACTGGCCCTATATCCTACAAACTGAACATGTTAAAAGTTGCGTTAGGCCCCGTACACACGACCGAGTTTCTCGGCAGAATTCAGCCAGAAACTCGATCGGAGCCGTATTCTGCCGAGAAACCCGGCCGTGTGTACACTTTCAGCCAAGGAAACCGGCGAGGATCTCGTCGGGCCAAATAGAGAACATGTTCTCTATTTCCTCGTTAGTCAACAGGGAAACTTGGCTCGCCAAGATCCTCGGCGGCTTCACAAGGAACACGACGAGCAAAACGTTGTGTTTTGCTCGTCGAGTTTCTCGGCCGTGTGTACGGGGCCTATTTCCTCTTTAGTCAACGGGGAAACTTGGCTCGCCGAGATCCTCAGCGGCTTCACAAGTAACTCGACGAGCAAAACGATGTGTTTTGCTCGTCAAGTTTCTCGGCCGTGTGTACGGGGCCTGAGTCAGGCGCGTTGATCAGGCTGGGTAAGAACCTTTGGCAATTAGTTTTAGAATAGGCAGGTTTGATTAGCGAGACAGTTGGACTGGTGTCACTTGTCTAGGTGTAGAGAAATTGCTCCAAGCAATACAGGTATTGGTGAGTGACATTTAAATATGGCTCATTAGAACACTGTTATATTCCTCCTGAAAAGTAATCGCTGTAACCAGGATGAGATGGTGCTTCACCTTTCCTCTGCTGTATTTCTGATCAGGTTTAATCCCTTGAAAAATGTGAGCAATTTTCTCCTGTAATATGCACTCTGCCTCCAGTCCCAGCTGACTGTATTGTTGGTTTAATGTCACTGATAAGGGATCAAAGGGGAGCAGTAATGTGCGTGTGACACCTTCCACTCTACTATGTCTTTTTATAGCCAAGATCTTTTTGCTTTGGATGTTCAGACAACATAGGGCAATGCATTCCTGCTGGGCGCAGGAAGGGGTTAACGTCAAGCACCTGTCAGTGGGAAACCCTTACCGTGATCTAAACCCAAAACAACAGTTAGTAACCAAATCAGATGAAGGAAAATGAATTAGCCTGCTCAAACACTAGTACTTGACTGGATCAAATCCTTTTAATTTTACGGTCCCCTAATTCAGAGCTTGCAGCCTCCTTTGAACCGTTTTAATGCTGCTGATTTAAAGGGCACACATCATCACATCCTCAGTCTAAGGAGGACTATCATTTGTCATTTCCTTGTAGGTGGGTACAGCAAAGCAGAACTGCAATTTAAAGCTCATTATTATATGTTGGTTTTAAAAATAGTAAGCTTACATTAAATATTTGTAAAAATAAAAATAGACATTATTTACAAATAAAAAATTACATAAAAAAAATTTAAATAAAACACGTAACTCAGTAATTAACTAAAAAAAAGAGAGAAAACCCATATAACATAAATAAAGCATATAACATTGTATTTATATTAAAAATAGTAAATAAACCATGTAACATTGTATCTACTCAGCTAGTATCAAGCAAAGTGTAACATATATTAAAGCGGATGTGCCAGTATAAAAAAATATTAAAAGCCAGCAGCTACAAATACTGCAGCTGCTGACTTTTAATATTAGGACACTTACCTGTGCTGGAGTCCAGCGCCGTCCGCAGCAGAGGACGAGCGATCGCTCGTCTCTCTGCTGCTCCCCCCGCCATCCTCAGTGAGGGAACCAGGAAGTGAAGCGCTCCGGCTTCACTACCCGGTTCCCTACGGCGCATGCGCGAGTCGCGCTGCGCCCGCCGATTGGCTCACACGCTGTGTGCTGGGTGCCGAGTATTCCCAGCACACAACGGGCGACAGACGGGAAGTCAGAAAAACCCGTATTTTGCCCCGTCGCGTGTGGCCGGAAGTGGGTGCAAATACCTGTCTTTAGACAGGTATCTGCACCCCCCTCCCCCCTGAAAGGTGTCAAATGTGACACCGGAGGGGGGGGCGGGTGCCGATCAGCGTGAGTTCCACTTTAGGGTGGAGCTCCGCTTTAAGCAGATATTTCAGGCTAAGGCCCCTTTCACACTGGGGCGGGAGGTGCGCTGGCGGTTATAGCGCCGCCATTTTTAGCGCCGCTATACCATCGGCAGTATTGGGCCGATAGCAGTGCGGTTTTAACCCCCGCTAGCGGTCGAAAAAGGGTTAACACCGCTGGCAATGTGCCTCTGCAGAGGCGCATTGCCGGCGGTATAGCCGCGGTTTCCCATTGCTTTCAATGGGAAGGAGTGGTGGAGGAGTGGTAAACACACCGCTCCTCTTACTGCTCCAAAGATGCTGCTAGCAGGACTTTTGGAGCGGTCCTGCTAGCGCACCGCTCCAGTGGGAAAGCCCTCAGGCTTTAACATTGGAGAAACAGCAGCCACTGTTTAGGGTCGGTTTGCAGGCGCTATTTTTAGCGCAATAGCGCCTGCAAACCGCCCCAGTGTGAAAGGGGTCTAAGGCTCCATGCACACTGGCTTAAAGAGGAAGTAAACCCTCATGGGTTTTACTTCCTCTTTGTTCCCTGCAAAGTAAAAGCATAATTAGCTAGTATGCATGGCATACTAACCCATTATGTGCCACTTACCTGCAGAAGAAGCTTCCGATGTCAGCACTGTCCCCACTGTCTAATCGTGTCCATCTTCAATCCCTCTTTCTTTCGGGGCCGTGAACTCCGGCTCTGTTATTGGCTGAAGTCGCGTGACGTCACAAGCATGCGATTGGGAGCCGATGGTCATGGCACAGGCACTATAGAAATGACAAGGATCGTGCCCTTTCTTTAGTGCGCATGCGCCGATAATATTGGCGCCGGCATATATGGTGAATATCTTTTAAGCCGTAGGGAAAAGTGGTTGTACAACCACTTTAAAAAAATTGCTGCTTCTAGAGCAGTTTTATGTTTTTTCTGTAGAAGCAGCTCAATGTTATCCTAAGTGTCCATGCACATGAGGCATATTTTAAGCTCAAAGTTTAGAGGCAGGAAAAAAATCCTCTCCTTGATTGAGTTTGTGATTGGAGCTTCCTGGCATAAAAACCCGCAAAACTCTCCTAAACTCACCTAAATTGTGAACAAAAACACTCTATATTAGCATTGTTTCGGCCAAGGTAACTGATGTTTTTTTTTTAAGTCCAGTGGACGTGGAGCCTGACCCCTTTCACAATGGGGCCACATTAGCGATAAGCACTGCTCATTTTAGCGGCGCTTTAGCGCTGTTTAAGCAGCGTTTTTTGGGGGTTAAAAACTTCCTTGTCATGGCGCTTCATTCGTTCCAATGTGCAAAGCATTTTGGGAGCGCTATATACAGCGCTCCCAAACCACCCCAAAGATGCTGCTTACAGGACTTTTCGTAACGTCCTGCACGCGCACCGCTCCAGTGTGAAAAGTCACACTTGAATGAATGGGAGGAGATTTTTCAGGCACTTGGCAGAGGCCATTTCAAGCGCCTGAAAACCACCCCAGTGTGAAAGGGGTCTAAGGCTGATGACACACAGGCAATTCTGCCACTAGCAACAAATCACCAGTGGCAGGACCATAGAAGGGCTGCCTGTGTGTCTATATGAAATCATTGCCACACACAGCTAGCAATGGGAGTGACATCTTTCTGCCTCCGCTACAGAGGGAGAGAATTCATAGGAACAAAACTGGCAGCCTCTTAGTGATCCTGCCACTGTCAATTGTGAAGGATTGGCAGTGGCAAGATCACTAGTGGCAGAGGCACCTAGGAGTGATGATACATGGGCGATTTTCTCACAGCGACCCCCCCCCCCTTTTCGTTACAACAATTTGCCGCTAAGAAAACAATAATTACTTTCTAAGGGATCACTAACAGTAAAATTTTGAAAGCAATTTGTGGCTCTGTTGCTCGATGATCAAAATTCATCAGCATTTGGGCTTGGCCACAAAATTGCTCTTGATATTCACTCTCAATGCTTTTCTATGAAATGTTGCAGAAATCGCTATGCGCAGCTACAAATCACTGCAGAAAAGTGATTTGTAGCAGAGAACAAACCAAAGCTGTTGAAAAGTGACAGCAACCCTAAGCCATTAAATCACTAGCTACAAAACACTGTTAAATGGACACTAAACTATAAATATATATATATATATATATATATATCTTCAAGTATGGATTCTTAACTCAAAAAAAGTACCATCAATTGCTCTCAGCATTCTACAACTTTCCAAATTCCTAGTTTTGCTGCTGTGATTTGACTTTACCATGGCTCCAATCTATGTAGTAACATAGCCACACTCACTTCCTCCTGAGGTGGGCTATGGACTATAGCAGTGGTCTCCAAACTGTGGCCCAGAGACTGGATGTGGCCCATTGCTTGCCATTATTTGGCCCTTCGAGCACTATTCCACCAACTGACACCAATGGTGGGGCACCATTCCCCCCACTGATACTATCAATGGGGCACTATTTCTGCCTTTAAAACCAACGATGGGGCACTGATGCCGGAACATTTCCTACACCCTCTAGACACAGTCTGGCCTGCCTAAAGCCTTAAGTATAGTAAATTGACCATTTGCTTAGAAAGTTTGGAGACCCCTGGACTACAGGATCTATAGGCTACATTCACACTGGCGATTTAGGCTGGTACTGGCAGGAAAAAGACATTCCTGCTGTGGCTCTGAGTGCAGAAGGCCATAGCTATTTGCGACTCTCTGCGATTACTTGCTGGAGTGCTGCACAGTTTGTCTGTGCCCAGCAGTGAAAAGCTGTAGCCGCTAGCGACCTGTCATTATAATGAACATTATAATGATTATAAGAGCCTCTGATTCCTCCCGGTACAAATCACACCAGCCTAAATCGCCAGTGTGAAAGTAGCTTTAGTGTGTATAGTGCACATGACTAGAACTAACGTGCAATGCTCGTACCAAACAAAGAGAAGTGAGGAGGCAAAAGAAGAAATTCTGGAGGTCACAGAGGATGTTATAAACAGACAGAAAACACAGTAAGGCCGCGTACACACGATTGGTTAAACCGATGAGAACGGTCTGATGGACCATTTTCATTGGTCAAAACCGATCGTGTGTGGGCGCCATCAGTTATTTATCCATCGGTTAAAAAAAGCCAACTTGTTTTAAATTTAACCGATTGGATTCCTAACCAATAGAAAAAAAGCGATCTTTAGTAGGCACGACCATCGGTTAAAAATCCACGCATGCTCAGAATCAAGTCGACGCATGCTTGGAAGCATTGAACTTCATTTTTTTCAGCATGTCGTTGTGTTTTACGTCACCGTGTTCTGACATGATCGATTTTTTAACCAATGGTGTGTAGGCATAAATCCATCAGACCGTTTCCATCGGATAGACCGATCTTGTGTACATGGCATTAGACTAGGTTCACACTTATGCGGTTCAGGAAATGCCACAATTTGTGAACGTTTCCTGCACCGCATTCAAATCGCACTGCGACTGTGATTCGCTGCCGGTGTCATTCATAGTGTGAACCGAGGCCTAAAGCGACACTAAAGGTTGTTTTTTAAAAAAAAAAATAACAAACATGTCATACTTACCTCCACTGTGCAGCTCGTTTTGCACAGAGTGGCCCCGAACGCCATTTTCTAGAGTCCTTCGACGGCTCTCTCGGCTCCTCCCCGGATCAGATAACCCCCTCTTGGGAGCACTCTCCCAATGGGGTTACCTTGTGGGCGCGCTCCCAAGGTCAGCATTTGGCGTCCATAGCCGCCGAACGCGGGACTCTGCCCCCACCCCCCGGTGCCTGCGTCATGGTATTTGATTGACAGCAGTGGGAGCCAATGGCTGTGCTGCTATCAATCTATCCAATCAAGAGCTGAGAACCCTGGGCAAAGATGCAGCGCGTCATCATCGTGGGACGTTTCAGGGCTCAGATAGGTAAAACGGGGGGCCGGGGGGCCGGTAATTGTCAGATGTTTTTTCTCCTTAATGCATAGGATGCCTTAAGTTGAAAAAACAGGAGGGTTTACAACCCCTTTAAACAATTTCATAAAAAAATAGAAAAGTAGGGGTTATATTTAGAGAATAAGGGTATGCTGTAGCTTTGTGTCACTTTAATCGATGTCATTAGCGATTCTTTGCGAAAACATTGCCCCTGTGTCATCAGCCTTAAGGAAAGGCTGCCTATCATTCTTCTTCCTTGGAACACTAACTTCAGGGCGATCACTAGCCTTGGTCCAGGGTCAGATCTGTGCAAAGAATAGCTTTCTTCTGGGGAATTCATAAAACCACTTAAAGTAGATGTATCATCCACAGCAATATATCTTATTCATGGGTCAAAAAAGCAGCTTTGTCTTTGTGGCCTTATGAAATGTAAAAATAAAAACTGTAGAGGATTTTGGATGTGTGAAGAACAGAAGGTGATCTTCTGGAGTATGGTACACATAGCAGCAATCAGGCTATCCTCCAGTGCTGGAAGCAGACAGATGCTCATTTATGAGTTTGCATCCTCCTTTGTGCTCAGCTGTAGAAAAGACACGTTAAGAAGGGAATCGGTAGGTATGAGTCAGTTGTAGAAATGGCACAGGTAATTATATCTTTATTGAATAAAAAAAAAAAACACTTCTGGAAGGGAGGCAAAGAAAACAAAGCGTGATGTTATTTAATTACAAATCATGAAAAGAACTGTCATTATATAGAAAACTTAAAAGCATTGTATGTTACAATTACGTTGTCTTTACACATGGATTCATTTTCTCCCTGTGTTTACTATATTTGCCATAATGAGGGTCAAACTAGTATCTTTTCTTCCTCTTTCAAGCTTTTATTATACCCAACCGAGGCTGAAGGTATTGGCAGCGCTGGTGACCCGTGCTTTGTTCCTCCAGGACAGCATTTCACATCAGTCAGTCTCTTTATTTAGAAGCACAGCTGGATCTGCTAGAGCAGCCTGGAATAAGACTGGAAGATTACAGGAGTCACGCTAGTGAAGAGATACCTTCTAGGGCTAAAAGACCTTCTGTGAGATTGTGATGGGGCAATGCAAAGATGGATTCTGTATACCATAGTAAAATAATTACACACTGCGAGAAAACATATTAAAGTGTTTTCGGGGCATGTCAAAATACACTTTGATTTTACCAACGGCAAAATCATAAAAGAAAGACTTTAGACAGTGAGAGTTAAACCTGGGAGCTATTTACATAGTGATCAATGGATGGATGTTATACATATCTGTACAGATTATATGCGCCCTGTGCAATTACAAAGACATTATTTATTTAAAATCTAATTTTGGCTGAAAACAATCTTGAACATGTGCACTATAAAAATAAATTGGTGTGTGCCATGTATATAGGCATTTTATAAAGCTCTTAGGGCTCATTTACTCATACAGTTGGGGTGCTGTAAAAAATAACTGGTTGAGTCACAGTTTTACTGCCCCTTGACAACTGAGGCCCCGTACACAGGGCCGAGAAACTCGACGAGCAAAACACATAGTTTTGCTCGTCGAGTTCCTTGTGAAGCCGCCGAGGATCTCGGCGAGCCAAGTTTTCCCATTGACTAGCGAGGAAATAGAGAACATGTTCTCTATTTGGCCCGACGAGATCCTCGTCGGTTTCCTCGGCCGAAAGTGTACACACGGCCGGGTTTCTCGGCAGAATACTGCTCCGATCGAGTTTCTGGCTGAATTCTGCCGAGAAACTCGGTCGTGTGTACGGGGCCTCACTTTAGCTTAACATGGTGGCCAGAGAGGATGACACACATTCCGCAAAATTTATGCTACATAGTTGCGGTGCTGTCCTGCATGCATTTAAGGGTTTAAGGAAATTAAAGTAGGCGATGAGGAGTGCCATATCGCCTACCAGTAGCCTATCTAATGCCCTCTGTAAAGCAATCATCCATGAATTGCTTGTCAGAATGGTGAAAATGACACTCTAATATAGTGTAGAATTACCCCCATATGAGCCACTGGATAAGATGGGTCCTCTGTTCTTTGCCTCAAACTTGTCAATAACCTCTGACCTTCTGACACACCAGGTTAAGTGTACAGACATGCAATATCACAGGAAATCACTGAAAGTCAAATTTTGTACCCAGTAGTTGTGCTTTATCAAAGAAAAAAGGGAGCATATCAGATAGTTAATTAAACGTAATATATTGTCGCCCATTATGGTTGGTAAGTAGGCAAGCATAAAATGTATTAACAAATGAACACATTTTAACATATAAAGTGATTACCACTAAAGACTAATCATAAGATAACATTTGGCATCCAGATTAGCACAAACAGTAGCAAGGCCACCTCAAGTGCAGCAGTGGGCTGTAAGTAAAGTTTAATCTACGAGTGCTGGAACTATACTGCCAGAGCACATATATGGCAGCAATGCTAGTCCTAGATTGACTGGGTATGCAGCGTCCAAAAGAAAAGGAGTATGGTAGCAGAGGGGGCAAGGGATTAAAGGGGGCTAGCAGAATAATTATTAAGAGTGGGGCTTTGAGATGTTCTTCTGCCGGCTGTCATTGGGGCTCTTTAAGAGCCTTGTGCACTTAATTACAGTCCCAGTTAACCTACATGTAGTAGAGGTACAGTATTGGGATGGTATAATCTCAGCATAGGTGCAAGGTAGATCTGTTTCAGATGTGGTTAAGGTTCAGTATAATGTGGAATAGAGTTGTTAAAGGTGCAAGCTAGGTTTGCAATAAGTGCGCTATAGAGTACAGAATGGGTGCGGTATGGATTTGGTACAATTAGTGCCTTCTCTCAGTGGCTCAGTCCCTGCTAACAGTATCAGCAATAGGTGAATAGTCCTCTCACCAGTCCCTGGGAAGCTGCGACCTTTCACTTTAGAAGGGGGACTCCCTCAGTATCTCCCCAAAAGCCTCTGGTGATCACTAGTGGGAGGCAGAGGGGTCTCCAGTCTCCCTACAGCAGCAGTGCAAGTGTTGTGATGTGACCAGTGCTGCACTGCCCAAGTGTGTCCTTACTCCCAATCTCATGCTCGGATCTCCGCTGGTATGGTCTTCCACTGGCTGGTGAATTTTTTTTCTTCCTACTGCACAGTGCCTATGGGGATCTGTTGTATAGAGAGTCGATTTTTCCCATTTTATGGCTGCTGTTTCAAACTACAACTCCCAGGATTCTCAGCACCCTGTATAGAAGTCTATGGGCTTGTTTGACTTTAGCTCTCACCCTGCTGGCTGCTGAGGATGATGGTGCAGCATAACATCAGTATCTCAGTAGAGGATGGTGCAGCATAACATCAGTATCTCAGTAGAGGGAGAGAAGTGTTTCCATATTGCAGTAACCCAGCACCTGGCTACAAAAGTAAGCTCTAAATGTCCAGCACTAAAACATATGCTTGCAGCTACTGAGCTACAGTACAGTTCTCACAGCAGGTCACTCGATCAGCAACCCGTCCATTCAGTAAACGTCTTGCATTCTTTTCACTGGATGAAGGATGTGCGGGTCAATGTCATGATATCTCCTACTCCAATCACTTATGACCTTGCATTCTGTGAAAGGAACGCAAAATGCTTACTAAATGGAAGAAGTTACAAGCGAATAAACCACTGTGAGAACTTTACTCCAGCCAAAAAAAAATGGTCTCAGCACCAAGCATTTGGTGCTTACTATAATGTACGGGGTGAATGAAAGTAAGAGTTTTACAGAACACTGCAGCCTATACACATTGCATACACTTCATTAGGGCTCATTTAACTAATCAGCCATAACATTATGACCACTGACAGGTAAAGTGAATAACACCGATTATCTCATTACAATGGCATTCAAAAGTGGAATATAATAGGCAGCAAGTGAACATGTTGTCCCTGAGCTTAACGTGTTGAATGCAGAAGAAAATAAGCAAGCATAAGGATTTGAGCACCTTTCACTAGGGAAGGAAAACCGGTGAACGGGCAACATGGTCATGGGCAGACAAAGCTTATTGATGCACATGAGGCCTCGTACACACGGCCAAGTTTCTCGGCAAAAACCAGCAAGAAGCTTGCCAGCTGCAGGTCAGTCAAGATGTCCATACTGACCAATATCCACAGCCAAAAGCACCTACACTGGACCACAGGAGCAATGGAAGAAGGTGACCTGGTCTGATGAATTCAAGAAAGGCTTCAGGAACACAAGTTTGAAGTGTTGACCTGGCTTCCAAATTCTGCAGATCTCAATTCACTGGAGCAACTGTGTGATGTGCTGGTCCTATTCATGAATGCTCCACCTCACAAATTACAGGACTTGCAGGAGATCTGCTACTGATGGCTTGGTGCCAAATACCACAGAATATCTTCTGAGGTCTAGTGGAGTTCATGCCTCTATGGGTTATGGTGGATGGTCATAATGTTATGGCTGATCTGTGTATTTTTACAGTGCACATGTCCAAATATTGTTTTTGGCCAGAGTTAAGCTTTTAAAGTTGTGTGTGCGCGTGTATATAAGGTAATTCCAACTCCAGCCAAAAATGTTTTGTTATTTCATTTTTGATATAAGAGGGAAATGTTATATTCTTTGCTAGGTTTTTTGCTATCTGTGGTTTATTGAGGAGACTTCATTTCAGGACAGAAAGTGATGAAACGTCTCTCCAACAGGGAAACAGACATGAACACATTTTTAGTAGAGTAAGAAGGGTTATTATTTCTGATAATGTTTTTATTGCTGTCTGTGACTTGCTGTCCCTTGACGCCCATACTTTCTATTTCTTGTACAAGTGTCACAGGGACAAGAAGTGAGAAGAAATTTCCCCAGATGAAGTCACAGACAAAAAGTTTAATACTCTCCTACTCTATCCTAAGCTAAAAATAAAAGACTTGAGTTGGGCTTTACATTTCTAGTCCTGTTCTTCAGACCCATTACTGCTATTAATGCAAATACTTAAGTATAATCATTGAATTGCCAATGGTAGCACCTTTTTTCAAATTACAGGCAGTCCCCTACTTACAAACGACTCCTACTTACAAACCTAGGGAGACAACAGGAAGTGAGAGAAAATCTACCCCTAGGAAGGGAAATTCTCTTCTGTGAGGCCGCGTACACACCATCGGTCCAAACCGATGAAAACGGACCGAAGTTCTGTTTCATCGGTCTAAACCGACGGTGTGTTTTTTCAGCACGTCGTGTGTTTTACGTCACCGCGTTCTGACCCGATCGGTTTTTGAACTGATGGTGTGTAGGCACATCAGAACATCAGTCTGCTTCAGCGGTGAACCGATGAAAATGGTCCGTCGGACCATTCTCATCGGATGGACCGGTCGTGTGTACGCGGCCTAAGAGTTAATATGGGAAAAAGGTGTCTCCACTGATGCTTTATCACCAATCCTTGTTTCCACAACATTTTCAAAATCCAATTGTCATTGGGACATAAAGTGAGGTGAAATCTTCTGAACAGAGGCACAGACAGCAAAACACATGTTACAGGGGTGATAACCCTTCCCTATGCTATCCAAAAAGCTTAGAAATTGATTTTTTGGCTGGAGCTACACTTTATCTGTTCCAACTTACAAACAGATTCCACTTAAGAACAAGCCCACAGTCCCTATCTTGTTTGTAACCCGGAGACCACCTATACCAGTACACATATTAGTTTTACTACCATATAACAACTATGGCTGCTTTCACGGGAAATTTCTATCAGAGTTTTAATTACAAGTTTAAAGTTCTCCTGGCAACCTGCAGCCCTCACTACTTTGCTGTCCTCTTCTATTCAAATTTGGCTCAAGTCCCATTAACCTCAGTGGAGGATCCCATAATATTCATACTTGTAGACAGGGAGGGGGGGGGGGGTGGCCTTAGCCAGGTGAGATACAGGATGGGGATTGCTGATACCTGGAATTTATTTTCTGGACAAGAACATTTTTCAAATTTTTAAGGTAACTTCTGAAACAAGGGGCCTCCAAACCTTTCATTATGAGGGCCATATAATTTATTTTAGAAATAGTCATGGGTCAAAAATAAAATCAATTTTTAAATCAATGAACAAAATATTTATCAATGAATAAACATGCTCCTAGAAAATCATTCATATTACAACTCCTCCAATCACATCAGAAGTCCAAAAGAGTATAGAAGCATCTGTGAAAGTCTTTATTTCCTACAGAGAGATAACAGGTAAAAACAGCTTACATGTCTTGGTGAGTAGCCGAATCATAAGGTTTAATTGAAACTATGATTAAGGCTACTGGCCGAAACACGTAAACTGTTTTACCTGTTACAACTCTGTAGCAAATAAAGATTTTCATGGATTATTTGATTTGCTGGCTCCCTATACTTGTTTATACTTGATGTGAGTGACTAAGAGGACACTTGGAGCCCGAGAACCGACATTGCAGACTCTTGATTTGATCACACTGAATCCCTAATGTGAATATTGCTTCTTTCTCATTTATGTGGATTGCATGAGTAGTCCCCCCCTTCATACCAGTAGCTTCCCCATCACATCAGAGCCCCTCTTAACATCAGAGTCCCCCGTTCACGTCAGAAGTCCCCTTCCCCACACATTAAGGTCCCCATCAGAGTTAACCCCCTACATCAGAGTCCCCATCAATGTCCCCCTAACATCAGGATCCCTATCGGAAAGCGTAGACCTGATCTGAATCCCCAGTCTGTGCACCAAGTAAGCATGTGCCACTGACCCTGGCTAAGGGTCAAATAAAATCTCTAACTGGCCTATGGGCTGTAGTTTAGGGACCCTGTACTAGAACAACCTATTCTTGCAAGAAAAGAACTTATGGAAATATAGGTGATATTCAGTATATGAACTATATGTTGAGTTATTAGGATCTGCATTTTCAACTTTGTAATGCTCCCAGCAAAATCCTGCCTCTGCTACTAGGGAGGACATCACCAGAGGACATTTATGGGCTGAAACTGAAAGAGTGTTTCTGTTATATTTTGCCTTCTCTCGTTATCCTTTATTTATACAGTGAAAACAGAAATGATGTGCAGTAGCTCATGACAACCATCAGAAAACAGCTTAGAAGGGCACACTTATGAAAGGGGATTTTGATTAGTTGCTATGGGTCGCTGATCACCAAGTGCTAGGTGATTAGATGAGCCCAATAATAGTATTTTATAGCATGTGACTGCATCATTTTATGAGCTTTATCTGCCAAAACAAAAAAAAGCGTGCCAGTCATTAGTCAGTTAATTTTTTTCTGTGTTGATTAAAGCGCCACTTCTTTTGGCATGATGGTTAGGCTGGCATAGACTGTAAAGGTCTGTGAAAGGAAGAAATATCACCCAGGCAGGAAAGCTCAACCATAATCCAACTGCCAGGATTCAAACCTCACTGCCAGGCTAGGTTTATCATCCAAGCCGTATACACTGTATGTGGTCTGTCTGGGTACTTCATAAAAAGTTGCATTATCTGAAATATGAGGGAGAACTGAAGGGGGTTATGGATGCGTGCAGCCTTTAATTGGATACATTAATTAGCAAATGATTACTGATGAGGAGAACATTTCTTGGCAGGTAATGTTTTGATTAGAAGGGTTCACCTTGGGCTTTTAACAAAGGTAATTGTAGAGAGCAATCACCAGTTGTATGTAATTTATTTCTTTTTGTAATATGTTTTCTCTGTTTTCTGCTGGGAATGGTGCAGAATATACACTCAAAGCTTTGTTTATTTCCATGTCTGTCTGGGTGTAATGTTTAGTAGTATGAACTGCATGTATAAGCTGATGTGCTTGCTACAGGCTCAGATGTTTCCTTAAATATTATACTATTATTATATTATACAATGCATTTATTATAGGTTGTGATGGATAGAAATTTTTATATTCGCTTGCTGTAATTCAATGTAATACATCTCCTATCCCCAATCTGCCAACACAGCAGGGAGCTCCTATGTCTCATAGTAAGACAAATTTCACCCTGACCATCCTCAGTCTTCTTAAAGATTATAGTACAATATAATTTTATCCTGATAGATATCCCATTATATTATATACCTGTCTTTGCCCCAGTATAGTGTTCACCCTCCCCTATACTTTCTTAATTGGCAATCATACACATGTAGCTGGATTCAGGTAGTTGAGCCTAACGTTAGGCAGGCATAGCGTATCGCATACACGCTACGCCGCCGTAAGTTAGAGAGGCAAGTGCTGTATTCACAAAGCACTTGCGTCCTAAGTTATGGTGGCGTAGCATAAATGTGCTGGCCTATGCGCACCTTATTCAAATTGTGAAGAGGTGGACGTGTTTTATGCAAATGAATCATGACCCGACGTGATTGACGTTTTTTTTTATGAACGGCGCATGCGCCGTCCATGGACATATCCCAGTGCGCATGCTCCAAATTACGCCGCAAAGACTTATTGGTTTCGACGTGAACGTAAATTACGCCCAGCCCCATTCACGGACAACTTACGCAAACAATGTAAAAATTATAAAATTTGACGCGGGTCCGACGTCCATACTTAACATTGGCTGCGCCATCTTTTTGGTGGAATATCTTTAGGCCTGAAAACGGCTTTGTGAATAGGCGTATCTCGCTATTTTACATATTCTAGGCGTAAATCAGCGTACACGCCCCTAGCGGCCAGCGTAAATATGCAGTTAAGATACGACGGCGTAGGATACTTATGCCGGTTGTATCTTAGCAACATTTAAGCGTATCTCAGTTTGAGCATACGCTTAATGTTACGACGGCGCGGATTCAGAGTTACGACGGCGTATCTACTGATACGCCTGTCGTAAGTTTCCTGAATCTGGCTATTGGTCATGTTTGGGTCCACATGCCTTAACATGTTTTTTTTCTATAATGTAACTTCAACTCATTGGAATGAAGAACATTACATTAGTCCACTGTAAAACAATGTACACATACCTATTTCCCATAAGTAAAGTGCTGTCTATTCAAAACTGACTTATAATATTTAAGTTTTCTAATTATAAACTTGCTAAATAACGAATTATATGTTTACATTGTGTGATCTCTTCCTCGTTCGTTACTAGACACATAATTCCAAAAATAGAAAACTTTTATGGCTTTGATGGACGTTGGTGAATAGTGAATGGATGAATAGGAGGAGCTTGTGAAATAAGATTGCATCAGGATCTGGCCTGCGAGGTTGGGGTTGATTTACTTTGGGAAGTATGATGCTGATCTTTTCTCCAGTGGTATGACATGCCTCCTGCCTTGTCACAACTAACCTTCTTCAATCAGTGACACTCAAGCTTGTTTCTGATTGACACTGTAAAATAGCAGGGGCATATCAGGCTGCTGGAGAAAGACCGCTATACCAACTGAGTGCAACAGCCTTTATCATCAACCTGCTGTAGGGAAGACACTTGAAAACTTTTTTGTTTGTCTGATTCCCTTTAGTTAACCCTACAATAGGCTTTTAATTAAAATAAAATGTATTTTAAGTTATTTATAAGAATATATGTAAGTCACAGACCTACAGTATTATTTTAAAGGTTTGAAAAGGAACGCATATATTTACCTGCCAAAAGATCTGTAATTCTGTTTAGCCACTTTTGTGATTTATGCTTCCCTTACTATTCACAGCCACTGTTTTATATCATTTTTGGATAGGGGGGCCTTCTGTCAGGGCAGCCCAGGGCAATTTCCCCTTTTACCCCTTATAAATCTGGCCCTGCCTACCACATCATCCTATAGCAAGGTGCATTAGCACTGAAGGTCGGTTCACACCAGAATGCAGTGCGGGAAAGTTGCATTCAGTGCCCGTTTCCTGCGCTCCATTAAAATGTACTACCTTTGTGATCCGCATGTGCGTGCCAATGTAATGTTCATGACACCCCAAACACAAATCACACAAACGAGTGCGTTTATTTTCACCAAATCCCAGTGTAGCATGTACTATGCAATTTGGTGCAGTGTGTTTTTAAAAGTAGAACATGCATACTTTTTCTGCTTTCTGGTGCGATTAGCTGCTCATTCAAATGAGTGGGCCGCAAAATCTCACCGGACAGGAATGCGCAGGAATCCCAAGTAAATGCGCAAGTATGCAAGTGCAGTATGCAATGTGCTTTTAAATGGTAAATCTCTCAAGAACTCATAAATGTGAAAACATTGGGAAAGCACTTCAACATGGCTATGTAAGGGGCAATATGCTGTCATTGTAGGTGCTTTAAAAAAAAATTTGTATGTACACTGAATAATGTTTTACATGTATTTTTCAAACATTTTTTTTTTATTTTAACCCACCCTTTCTTAACCACTTGCTTACTGGGCACCTAAACCCCCTTCCTGCCCAGACCAATTTTCAGCTTTCAGCACTCTCACACTTGGAATGACAATTGCGCGGTCATGCAAGGCTGCACCCAAATGACATTTTTTTAATTTTTTCCACACAAATAGAGCTTTCTTTTGGTGCTATTTAATCACTGATTTTTTTTCTTTTTTTTTTGCTAAAAAAACAAAAAAAGACCGAAAATGTTGGAAAAACGTTCATAGTTTGTTATAACAAATTTAAAACAGGTAATTTTTTCTCCTTCATTGATGTGCGCTGATGAGGCTGCACTGATGGGCACTGATAGGCTGCACTGATAGGCACTGATAAGGCGGCACTGATGGACACTGATAGGTGGCACTGATGGGCACTGATGGTTGGCACTAATGGGCAGCACTGAAGGGCACTGATAGGTGGCACTGATGATCACTGATGGGTGGCACTGATGGGCACTGGCAGGTGACACTAATAGACAGCACTGATGATGAGGCACTGATGGGCATTAATTTGGCAGCACTGGTGGGTATTGATAGGTTGCACAGTTGGACAAAGGTAGGTGACACTGTGGGCACTGATAGGCGGTACTGTGGGCACTGGTGGGTACTGATAGGTGACATTGGCAGGTGGCTTTGGTGGGCACAGATGAGGCAGCCACGGCTCTCTCTGTGAGGGACTGATGTTCCTCTGACAGAAGCCAGTAACTGCCTTTTTTTCCCTCAAGCTTTAAAAAAAAATATTACTGATCTTCTGTTTACATCACGTGATCAGCTGTCATTGACTAACAGCTGATCACTTGATAGGGGCCTGGAGGTGGTTAACTTACATTGTTTGGATAAATACATATGGACAATTGTCAATTTTATGTGAACACGCAAAGTGTACGTGAATACAGAGAACATACAAACAATGCTGTTAAACTGGCGTTCACTGGCTAGTATTTGTACAACTATTTGAACATTCGTATGAAAATTCTTGTTGACTTGAATGTTATTCAAATGTACTTCAAAAAAAGTTTTCTTTTAACATTCAATTTTAGAGTGAATGGACTTTCCAAAACAAAAACCATGTTCACCATTACAAATATGTTCGGTTGAGAAATTTTCTTTCCTGTTTTTGAAATATTCCTGTCACTGCGATCAAAAATGTACATCAGTTTGACGCCACTAAGGCCTCGTACACACGATAGGTTAAACAGAGGACAACGATCTGATGGACCGTTTTCATCATGGGTTATTTAACCATCGGTTAAAAAAAGCCAACTTGCTTTAAATTTAACCGATGGATTCCTAACCGATGGGAAAAAAATGATCGTTAGTAGGCACAACCATCGGTTAAAAATCCACGCATGCTCAGAATCAAGTCGACGCATGCTTGGAAGCATTGAACTTCGTTTTTTTCAGCACGTCGTTGTGTTTTACGTCACCGCGTTCTGACACGAACGTTTTTTTAACCGATGGTGTGTAGGCACAACTGACCATCAGTCAGCTTCATAGGTTAACCGATGACAACGGTCCATCAGACCGTTCTCATCGGATGGACTGATCGTGTGTACGCGACTTAACAATTACAAAATAAATGGATGTTCTTGAATGAAATTTTTTGGAATGAAATTCCATTAGTCTATGGTCAGTTTTACTATTCCATTACTCACTCAGAAAAAGTTACCCTATATACCCTTTAAGGAAATAGGAACAATATATTTGAAGTCATGTTTTCGAGGACTGATCTTTAAGGAAATTCGATTTTTGAGATCCATCTGCTATTTGTGACTGTTTTAGGATCCATCTGCTGTTAGTGGTCAGAAAGAATTGCTGTCCTAGTGTAACTTTAAAAGGCATAAGCCATTTTGTTTTAGTACAAGATCAATATTTACTACATATGTAATAACTAAACATTACCGGGGAAAGGTCATAAACCGTTTCATGTACAGTATGTACTGATTTTCGGATCATGAGTATTGCTTGGCTTGTGACAAATAATAGAAACCTACAAAACATAAGTTTAAAAAAAAAACATAAATGTGATACTATTTAATGGAGTGTGATGTAGGGATGGTCCTCTGCACAGGAATATTGAGTGCTTTATGTAACTACCACTATATCCATGTGCTGAATAATAGATGTTTCTGTAGAACACATAAAATCCAATGTTACAGTTAAAAAAAGAAGAAGCTTTTTAAACAGGAATTGATAAAGCACTATAATGGTGGATATTGGATGCACAACTGGCGGTGGGTAAAAATACTAGCTCTCAGCCATAATTGGAAGAAGTGATTTTAAAAGGCCATAGAAAGCTGTAATTGTGTCTATTAAATTTGTGTGGCATATGGTTTTAAAGTCTGCTCTGCTTTTCCACAATTGGCGCGTCCTTGTAGGTCTAAAACACGGAGAGTCTACAATGTATGTATTGCATGGAGAGCCTAATAACAGTCAGTTTCAAATGTCAGTTATTCTTTTTGGGTTAGGAAATAAGAATAAGATTAGGAATCGGGCTGCAATGGGCAATGGAAACAAAACCGTTCAGACATCTGAATTTATTTTTTATTTTTAACTAAAATCTATTCACGCAACATTTGTCAGCTGTGGTTTATTTGCTTTTACAACTCATATGTAGTTGGCCTAGATACAGTATTATTGGTCTTATTAGTTTAGTTATTATTTGACCTTTATTTTTTTCTGTTTGTCCTGCTTTTTTTACATAAGTACAGCAAATCTTTATATTTTTCATAGACGAGATGAGCAGATGGTTTCATTGTCACCCATTGTTATATATCCAAAAAGTTTCAAGCTGTTCCCAAAAAAAGGTCAGTCTGAAAGTTCACATTTCACATCTTTGCCAGTTGATAGAATTTTTTTTTTTAAGGATTCAAACCTTAGTCATTTAGAAGTTGTGCTTTGGTAAACCTTTGGTCATTTTGTGCTTATGGTTAGAAATAGTGTGTTTTGTATTGGAATAGAAAATAAAGTAACATGTTCGTGAGAAAAGAAAACTTGAAATATGTTACTGGAAGTTGGTGTACTTCCATCCAGCGAGTGTATATTTTGGACTGTCCTCAGAGCATTTCCAGCCTCAGATGTATCCAGACTGTAAGGGGTTGATTTACTAAAGACAAATTGACTGTTTACTTTGCAAGGGAATTGGTCCCAGGGCTTAGTGGTTATGTTGAAGTACACCTACTATGTACAGTATATCACAAAAGTGAGTACACCCCTCAGTATTTTGTAAATATTTTATTACCGTATATACTCAGGTATAAGCCGAGGTACCTAATTTTACCCCAAAAAACTGGGAAAACCTATTGACTCACATATAGGCCTAGGATGATAATGCAGCAGCCACTGTAAGTGGAAAAGAGGCTCAACAATGCCCATTTCCACACCTCACTGAGCCCATTGCAGCCTCACTGTGCCCAACCTCACTGTGCCCAGGGCCATCTTAATGCAAGTTCACTCCTGGGCAGTGCCCAGGGGCCCCAGGTACATGGGGGGGCCCACAATAATCTTCATTACATCATACTTGCCAACTGTCCCGGATTTGCTGGGAGAGTCATGCTTTTTACTAAACTGTCCCGATAGGGTCGTGTCCCGGGAAGCATCCCAGAACCTATACTGTGCGCTCCTGATACCAGTGTTGTGCCCTTCTGACCCCACCCCCTGTACTGTGCCCTTATGCATGCCCCCATGTACTATGCCCTTTGTGTTGGCTAGTCTTTGATTCATGGAATGTTTTTCTTTTGTAAAATCGCTTTTATTGAAAGTACCAATGAATATATGTTTAATTTTATCAACTATTTATACTTTATTTCTTGAAAATATGTGTGCAAATTGGGTAAAGCTGGTAAAGTGCATTACTTTGCCCAGGGGCCCATGCGGCTATTAAGACGGCCCTGACTGTGCCCATTCCAACCTCACTATAAAGGGGAAGTTCGATTCCACTGGCGACACCCTTGGGGCTGCTTTTGCTAATCTCATGTTACTGCATGTTAGTAAAAGTTTGGTGACAGACGATTCGTGCTTTTTAGTCTGTTACAGCGTGACGAATGTGCTATCTCCATTATGAACACTACTTTTACCGAAGGTGCGCTCCCGTCTCATACTTTATTCTGAGCATGTGCGCATTTCTAAGCATACACACGAACGTGTTTCTCGTCGTAAACCAGCCCGACGAGAAAAACGATGAGGAAATTGAGACTCCCGATGGAACATGTTCTCTTTTTTTCTCGTCGAGATCCACGACAGTTTTCTCGACGAAAAACATACACACGCCCGTTTTCCTCGGCAAAAAAGCTCTGCCAGCATTTTTCTTGATGGATTTTGTCGAGGAAAACGGTTGTGTGTACGAGGCCTCACTGTTACCTATTCAAAACATTACATACTTACCACATTGAAACGTTTTATACTCATCCTTGAAGTGAGCAGGAATTTTAGCAGGTGGTGGTGTGTTATTTTTCACATATTGTTTTATGGAATCTGTGGTTTGAGTACACCGTTGAACACCGTTTTCATATGTGGGTGTGACTTACGTATACGTTCGCTTCTGTGTGCGAGCACACAAAATGTTATTGTTAATTTTACTTACTTTTTTTTATTTTGACACTTTAAAAGAAAAATGTGATCACTTTTATTCCAATTACAAGGAATGTAAACATCCCTTCTAATAGGAATATGACATGACAGGACCTCTTTATAGTGAGATATGGGGTCAATAAGACCCCACATCTCACCACTAGGCTGGGAAGCCTAAAATACAATAAAAATGTAAAAAACGATCACCGCCTTCCCAGCCGAAGTGGCACAATTTTTTTGAATGCAGAGGCCGGGCGTGATGTCATAACATCGCACCCAGACTCGAATGATCAAAGAGACTCTGGCAACCATCTGGTCCACCGGAAATCTCTATGGTAGGAATCCGGGGCAGGCGGATCTGTTCTCCGACTCACCGATCGCATCGGTGAGTCGTTAGAAGCACCAGAGGGCGGCGGGAGTGGGGACATCCCCTCTCACCACCTGTAAGAATGATCAAGCGGGCAGGCATCATTCAGATATACCACCACAAAGTGATTAATATTGAGATTTCTTCCGATATTTAGGGAGCAGGAGCACATTCTTGTGGAGTTTGGGATCCCCAGTGTTCTCAGGATTCCATGTGATGTCACCTTTCCCTAGGTAAATGTGCCAGGATATATAGTGAAGATTTTTTCATTTCTTTCTTTCAGTTGTTTCTCTTTTTTTTTGCTTTAGTGCAGCGTTTTCTTGTTTGAGGATGGGGACTAGCTGATAAGCAAATAGGCATTTTTGTGCAAGGTCCTTTTTAATGTTGTGTTAACTTCAAAAGGAAAAAAACCACAGTGTAACCTTTCTCCAATCCATCTGTTGAGATTGCTTCTCTGTATGATGGCATTCTAGATCTTGACTTGATCCATTGCTTTCACTTGCGTCTATCTGTAATTATACAGTGTGCTTTATGCATGCTGTCAGCCACAGGGAAATAAATAGTATGAACATTACTGAATGGTGTTTTCACATAGCTTGTAATGCAGATAGAGTTCTGTTTTCTAAATATTATTTGAGTTTTGCGGCTGAACCCTCCAGTGCTGATATTCACCTCATCAAGATGTTTTCTGTCCCGTGACTGGTAGTTTCAAATGTACTCATCCATCTTCTTGTCCCATTACATTTTGTTTGAATGATGCTCTATACCCATTAAAATTGATGGAAAAGAACAAAGGGAAGAAAAATGTGTCCTTCAATTGATTGTGTCTTTCAGGGAGCAAATGAGGCTACTGAGGGAAAGAAAAAAAAAAGTGAGATTATTTTTGGTGTTCCTATTACTGTCTTGTTAAGATCTCCTATGAACTGATTGCAATTACAGACATTTTACATAAATCAGGAGAAATCAATATGTGGACATATGTGCTTCATATGCAGAATAAATGTACCTACAGTATGTGTATGTGTACCCGTCTGTGCATTGTTTTTTTTTCACAGTAATGTACAAACTTAAGGGAAAAAGGGGGAAGTGGGACTTTATATGAAGTACATGGTTGCAAAATAATAAGTTGGTAAAAAATTATATTTATTGGTACATAAAATATACATATATAATCCTTACATAGGTCTGCCTCAAGGTATATTTGTACATAATGCAATATCTAAGTTTGTACATTAAATAAAAAAGAAAAGTTTGGGACTTTATATGAGGCCTAGTCATATGCCTCCATCCCTGTCAATATGAACAAAAGGGAAAAAGGGGAAAGTGGGACTTTATATGAAGTATGTGGTTGCAAAATAATAAGTTAGTAAAAAAAAAATATTTAGGTACATATAATATATATATATATATATATATATATGTATATATAATCCTTACATAGGTCTGCATCAAGGTACATTTGTACATAATAGTGATAATATTAAATAAAATAAAATTCATACACATATTACAAAATGATACCTAGGTGACCTGTATTCTCTCTAATTCCTGACATTGTTGTTGGATTAAAATCATAAAATTATAAATTGCATGATTGTATGGAATTCATGTAAAAATCCTGGAACACATGATACATGTAGAAGAGTTCCATAAAACACCTGTAAAAAGTATGATAATATTGAACACGGCATCTGATAGTTTCGATGCGTTTTGTGGCTTATAGCCACTCTTAAGAAGCAAGCATGTGGTAGGTATAAAATGTATCGGTCTGCTTTTGGTAAGGTGCTAAGAGTTGTATGCCCACTGAAAGGAATAATTTCTGGGAACTGAGGTAGTGTGTATAAAATAAATGTTATACTTACCACGTGCTTTCTCTTGAAGAGTAGCTACAAGCCACTAAACGTGTTGGTATATCAGATACCATGTTCAATATTATCATACTTTTTACAGGTGTTTTATGGAACTTTTCTACATGTATCATGTGTTCCAGAATATTTACATGAATTCCATACAATCATGCAATTTATAATTGTATCATCTTTATCCAACAACAATGTCAGGAATTAGAGAGAATACAGGTCACCTAGATATTATTTTGTAATATTTGCATGAATTGTATTTTATTTAATACTATTACTATTATGTACAAATGTACCATGATGCAGATCTATGTAAGGATTAGATAGATAGATAGATAGATAGATAGATAGATAGATAGATAGATAGATAGATAGATAGATAGATAGATAGATAGATAGATTATATTATATTTTATATTTTATGTACCAAAAAATATTATTTTTTACCAACTTATTATTTTGCAAACACGTTCATCATATATAGTCCCACTTTCCCATTTTTTTTTCTTTTTGTTCATATTGACAGGGATGGAGGCAAATGACCAGGACATTGCCTCATATAAAGTCCCAAACTTTATTTTTTTTATTTAATGTACAATCTTAGATATTGCATTATATACCATGGGTTCTCATTTATACTTGTTCATGTTTCTGCTTTATTTCATATATATATAGCTATATATATATATATAGATATATAGCTATATATATATATATATATATATATATATATATATATATATATATAGATAGATAGATAGATAGATAGATAGATAGATAGATAGCTATATCTATATATAGATTTAGATCTATATATAGATATAGCTATAGATATATAGTTATATAGATGTATATTACACACATATTCTGTAGCTACTCACAAAATACAAAATACTACTGGGCCATGGGCAATTGGTGGTCAGTGACAGTAGAAAAAAGTCCCCCCTACCTTCAGTTATTGGTGGTTAGCAGCAGAAAACCTCCCCCCAAGCATTGGTGGCCAGTGGTATTCAAAATAATTCCTCTTCTCCCTGCACTGAAAATAGTACTACCCCTGCCCCCACCACCCAGCCTTAGTGGTCAGTGGTATTAAAAACAGTTGCTCCAACACTGGTTGTCAGTGGTAATAAAAAAATAATAACCCACCCTGCTCAGAGGACACTTACCTTGGTGAACAGTAGCAGTAAACATATGTACCCCCCCCCCCCATATCTAGAATTAGTGGCCACAGTGGCAAACATTGTTCCCCCTGAACTGTTGATCAGTGGCAGTAAAAAGAGTACCCCCCCCCCCAGCGTCTGTGGTCAGTGGTAACTTAATAGTACATCATACTTGGCTCCAGAATACAGCCCAGATCCACAGGATCTTAGAATTAAATTTCAATCTTTGGACAGTCCAGTGGAATATGGGGTGGTTGGGGGTGTATGTGTATATACAGCATATGTATAGACACACAGTAAAGTTAGTTGAGGTCATCAATGCTTCATGTACTTACAAGCTCTCACCTATAGTTGTAAAAGACCAACACTAAACAAGAGCAAACATGCCTTACTAAGTGTGTCAACCATTCGTCTAGAGGCAGACCACCTGTTTTCAGAAGCCCCTTAGGCCCCATTCACACCTGAGCGTTTTGTAGCTCAAAGCTCTAAATTGCTCAGGGAGAAAAATGTAATTATTATCTGTGCTGGTGGTTCACATCTCCACTCCAAAATGCCTGAAGCTAAAAAACGTTTTGAATCTACTTTTGTGGCTTAATTCAGGCAGATTGGCGCATTTTTCAAGCAGCTGAAAGCAAAAACACATAGAAACAAATTATGTAAGATTATAGTTTTTCTCCATTGGCTAATACACAAGTGCCAAAGCTCCAAAACACCTGCAAACCACTGTACAAAAACATGCATGTAAACACGTGACAAAAAGCCTGAAAGAAATATGCAAAAACGCAAACTCAAATGTAACTGCAGTCTATTAGAAGCTGAATTTTCTAACTCATGAAGAAAATACTAGTTCCAGAGAACTTACTTCACTCATAGTGAAGCTAACCAAGCTTAGCTTCATTGATATGTAACTGACAGGTGCCCCATTAGCTGGAGAATGCCTCTTTCCATCAAATGCCTTAGAGAAGTCGTTGAACTTTGTGCCAAGGGCCTTTGTACCTATCTGTAGTTTTGGTAGGCATCATGTGAGCAGTAGGTCAATTTAATTATATTTCATGCTTTAAGTGCTGTTCACACCATCTGCACTTGTTGGAGCATGCTTTAGCACATGTTGTAAAATGTGTATTTCCATGAATTTTCAGACACATTGCATTACAATTTAGAAGGATCCTATTCAATTGACCTAAATGAAGGTTGGCACATTAAAAATACAACCCACTGTTTTTTTTTTATCATACCCCAGTACAGCCTATGTGTCACGATCAGGCATCAGGCTTGAGGACCAGTTGCTCTAGCAGTTGCAGAACTACCACAGACCAGCGGGAAAAGTGCATAGGCAGTCACCCTGGCAGATGACGCAGGCTCACCTGAGGTGCGGAGTCTAAGTACTATCCGGTGTTCACCAGAGCTCCTGATGGTGGAGATGGATTTAGCTGCGTGCTAGTACCAGTATCAGGTTTTCCCCACAAGGATGTGAGCAAGCTGGTGTCTAGGAGCCGATGAGCAGATATGGATCAAATGGCAGTGTGGTCAATAAACAAGCCAAAAGGTCGGTAACGAGTAGTTGCAGATTGGGATCAGGCAGCAGAGTGGTCAAGGAACAAGCCAAGGGTCAATCACAAGTGGTAGCAAAATACAGACGGCAGCAGGGAAGACAAGAGCAAGGCACTAGCTAAAAAGGCACAATAACCTGGCAAAGAGGAAGTGCTGAGACAAATAGGAAGTTCATGGTAGGAGCACGGAGTTCAAGGTTCAACAGCAATCAAGACCCAAGGTTGGGTTGTCCAATGGATCAGATAGGATTGTCCAATAGATCAGGCAGGGCACTGCCCAGCATCCCAGATAGCTCAGTGGGGAGAGTCAACACTGGGCAAAGAAGAGGTTTCAGGTTCAAGCCCAGGTCCTGACACTATGGGAGAGGATAGTTCCTGCTCAAAAATAATAGTTGTATTTTTAACAATAGTCCTAAATAATATAAAATCACTGTACATCCAGCTACCTATCAAATGGTATAATTTGTTAAAAAAAAAAGGTGGCCATATGCAATTTTGTAAATTGCATAACTGTTACAGCTAAAGTAAAGTTCTCTGGGTGATATTATCTCTTCTTAGGGCTACTATACTCTCTTTTAGAACACACTATTCACAAAAACACAAGTTTTTCCTGAATATATTAAAAATGACTGAAATCACACATATAATTTCCCCTGTGTAGCACACTCTAGTCTAGAGTACCAGCCCTCGACCTTCAGGTCATGATCTGTCTTGAGGCCGTAGTGAGACCAGCAACCCTCTATATTTATTGTCTCAGGGGACATGACCTTTAATGAAAAAAGTGAAATTATCTGGATGTTATATTGTATATTTCTTGGACGTGTTTGCGCTGTATTACCTTGCTACGTATAAGCCATGATGTTGTATATTCCTGCTGCAATTTCTCATAATAAAACAACAAAACCTTTTTGTGCTGTGTGGACATGGTTTGATGAACATAGTTTATTGATAAGAGTACTGTGAACTAGTGACCTAGAAAGTCTTAATCTCCTTTCCTTGATGTAGTATCTAATATAAGAAACCATCATTTTCTTACAGTACACATAACAGTAAAATGACAAAAAGGAGCGTAAACACAAAAAGAACATTAAGTAAGGCAAAATAATATGTTGGGAGTCATATATATGCTCTGTGCTTTTGTTTATCATTTTACAATTTAAGAGAGGAAAAAAGCAAAAAAGGTGTGTGTGTCTATATATATATATATATATATATATGTCTATATATATATATATATATATATATATATATATATATATATATATATATAATATATATATATATAAAATATAAAATATATATATATATATATATGTCTTTATATATTTGTGTGTATATACATATATAAA
This sequence comes from Rana temporaria, assembly GCF_905171775.1. Classification (NCBI taxonomy): domain Eukaryota; kingdom Metazoa; phylum Chordata; class Amphibia; order Anura; family Ranidae; genus Rana; species Rana temporaria. The sequence continues at coordinate 175,717,986 of NC_053491.1, forward strand.
ACCAACAGTATTGGGGTGCCTGCCTTTACACACACATTAACTTTAATAGCATCCTAGCCTTAGTCCATAGGGTTCAATATTGAGTTGGCCCACCCTCTACAGCACAAGTGTCAAACTGGCAGCCCTGCAGCGAAACTACAAGTGCCAGCATGCCTCTGCCTGTGGGAGTCATACTTGTAACTGTCAGCCTTGCAATGCCTCATGGGACTTGTAGTTCCGTAACAGCTGGAGGGCCACCAGTTTGTCACAACTGCTCTACAACTATAACAGTTTCAACTCTTCTGGGAAGGCTGTCCACAAGGTTTAGGAATGTGTCTATGGGAATGTCAGACCATTCTTTCAGACGTGCATTTGTAAGGTCAGGCACTGATGTGGACGAGAAGGCCTGGTTCCCAGTCTCTGTCATCCAAAAGGTGTTCTATCGGGTTCAGGTTAGGACTCTGTGCATGCCAGTCAAGTTCTTCTAACCCAAACTCACTCATCCATGTCTTTATGGACCTTGCTTTATGAACTGGTGCACAGTCATGTTGGAACAGGAAGGGGCCATCCCCAAACTGTTCCCACAAAGTTGAGAGCATGAAATTGTCCAAAATGTCTTGGTATGCTGACGCCTTAAGAGTTCCCTTCACTGTGAACTAAGGAGCCAAGCCCAACTCCTGAAAAACAATCCCACATCATAATCCCTCTTCCACCAAATGATTTGGATCAGTGCACAAAGCAAGGTTCATAAAGACATGTTTAGGGTGGAGGAACTTGACTGGCCTGCAGAGAGTCCTGACCTCAACCCGATAGAACACCTTTGGGATGAATTTGAGTGGAGACTGCGAACCAGGCCTTCTTGTCCATATCAGTGCCTGACCTCACAAATGCGCTTCTATAAGAAAGGCCAATCAATCCTATAGACACACTCCTAAATCTTGTGGACAGTCTCCCCAGAAGAGTTGAACCTGTTATAGCTGCAAAGGGTGGGCCAACTTAATATTTAACCCTACAGACTAAAGCCTCATACACACAATCGGACTTCCAACTGACTTTTCTGTGGGTTTTGCTCCGAAGGGCATTGTCCGTGAACTTGGTATGCATACACGCAGTCAAACTTTTTCAGCTAACAAACATGAACGTAGTGACGTAATAGACTCACTACGTGTTTTTTCTGCTCTTTACCGCCACCCTTTGGGCAACTTCTGCTATTGTTGTCTGACCTTTAGCATTGGTTCTGAGCATGCATGTTTGTACTTTGGACTTTAGTCCGATGGACTTGTGTACACATGATAAGATTAGCCGATGTAGGACTTTTGTTGCCGGAAAGTTTGTCTGTTCACACAGCGAACATTTGTCCGATGAAAAAGCTTTGTCCGATGGAGCGTACACACGTCGGATTGTCTGCAAAAACAGGTCCGTCGGAGGTTTGTTGTCAAAAAGTCCTATCGTGTGTGCGGTACTTTAGACTGGGATGCCATTAAAGTTCATATGTGTGTAAATGCAGGTGTCCCAATACTTTTGGGAATATAGTATATATACAATACATACATACATATATACATATACACGCACACATACATGCACATGCCCAGGCACAGGCACAAACACACATTTGTTAACATTGTGGTCCTGGAGCCCTGGACACTGTTAACCCTGCTTACAGTTTGCATGTAGTCCATCCACTTACCAGGTTTGTCCTGCCAGACCCTAAATATGCAGGGATCTCCTAACATACCCACTTAATGGGTTGGATGCACTCAGAACCTCATTTAAATATGCAGGGACTGCTCACCCATACCCTTGATCCCTGCAATTAATGTTTTTTTTGTTTGTATTACTGTGCAGGAGCAGTAACAGCAGGAAAGATTGATGCTAGACCAGTGTTTCTCAACTCCAGTCCTCAAGGCGCCCCAACAGGTCATGTTTTCAGGCTTTCCATTATTTTGCACAGGTGATTTGATCAGTTTCACTGCCTAGGTAATTACCACAGCCGTTTCATCTGAGGGAAATCCTGAAAACATGACCTGTTGGGGCGCCTTGAGGACTGGAGTTGAGAAACACTGTGCTAGACAGTCCGTCATAAAGCTTGACTGTCCTGGAAAATCCATCCAGAACAGTTGGCATATACTGTATATATAGATATACGTAGGGTTTATGTACAATCTTAGTCGTTGTAGTCATGGAATCTGAGCAAAGCACATACATCTGCAGTGTTTAATTATCTCTCTCCAAAGCTCTAAGTGTGGTTTCTCTCTGATGCTTCCTTCCTCTGTTATCAGAATGAATTACTTCTGAGAAGGCTTCCTTACACATAAGATACAGCTATGAGTAAGTACTGATTGATAGTGCGAAACGTCAGCTGTATGCCCCTGTCTTTGCTGTGATGTGTGGTGTTTGAATACTTTTACCAATAAAAGGCAACCGAGAAGGTTTTTCCAGAGTGCGGCTGTCCAAACATTTCTTTCTACATAAGATACATTTGTGTCGGGAGGAAGGAGCTCAGAACAGGAGCTTGGCCATTGAGAAAACAGTTATTCTGTTATGTGAAGGGAGGGGGGTGTTCCTTTCCGCCAATGAGTTCTCACATACTGTTACTGCAGTCTCTCTGCCCCCTCCTCTGTGCTCCTGACAGGCAAGTGTCGCGCTCACGTCCTGTACGTCCAGGACGTGAGCTCGGGAGGAGCCGAGACTGCCTGACTATACACGAGTGTACTGCGCTCGGTATATGTCGGCGCAGTATTCAAACTCGGCGCGGGAAAGCGGGTATCGGCGTATATCGCGCACCCACGATTTTCAGGGCAAAAAAGTGCGCGGTATACGCCGATAAATACGGTATGTAGGAGGATTCGTTTCATCTCTGCGTATCATCTGAGGCTGTTCACTTCACTGGGTATATGTGAGGGTTTACAACCACTTTAAAGCTAAACCAAAGTTGTGCTGTGACAAACATCGAACAAGTGTTTTTTTTTTTTCTATTGCAGAAGAGGCATGCAGATTCTGTTCTGCAGTAAAATGCACCAACCTGCCTTTTTGCGTTCTTCTGCCACAATGTAAATGCTTACAATGCCAGCACTGTCCTCAGAGTGCTGGCAAGGGATGGGTACTGTTGAGGGAAAGGTGGGTACTGATCGCTTTAATTCCGCTTTAAGCAGGACTATTATTCTTATGCAAATATTCCCACTTATCAAATGGTTTTGGACAATAAATAAATATTTTGTTTTCTTTTTGGCAGCATTTATTTGTTCATAATAGCCAAGAAATCAAATAATGCATCAACATATTGCTACATTCTCCAACAATCTTATGGAGTGGCAAATGGTTGTTAATACATTCATTAAAAAGGCTTTGTGTAATTTAATAAGTAGATATAAAAATTAAGTCTGCTACACTTCCCCTAATGTAGGCAACTGATTAATTCCAGAGTATGAAAAAAGAGTGCCCTTCATCACCTATGCTTAAAATGTGCATTCAGTTCTCATTAAAGGAACATTAGTTTTAGAAAAATGAAACTTATAGAACAATTACAGCGTGCTGCTTGTGGAGAGGCCATTTCCATATCCACCCACTCTCCATAATTACCTTTGTCTCTAGTTATATGATATGTAGAAGGCCTTTTCTGTGTGTGACATCAAGAAGTTGTAAATGACTTGCACTTGAGTGATGGCATGCGTGTGATTTTTTAGTTCTGCTTCATTACCCGTTTATGAATGAGTGGTAATCTGCTCCTGTTTATACATCTCTTGTCACAGAAACATACACATAGGCCAAGTTGGGCATGTTCTCTAAAGCAGTTCCCCACGCGTTTGTTGTGCTTTGATGAATAGTTTATGCGCTTTTCGGAAAAATATTTTTTACATCTATGAATTTGCATTAGCGTTGGTTAATTATGCATTTAGTGTTGTGTCTAAAGATACAGCACGGTCTCATGGTATCAGTCTCTACAGGATGCGTAGGAAGTGTACTTATCTTTGAAAATAAAAGAAAACCTCAGAATGTGACTTTTTAGTAAAATCACAAATACTGTAACTGTTCTTGTTTCCCCTAAGTAAAATTCTAATAGTTCTCCAGTTCATGTATTTTCAGTAGGTACGTATTCTTATTTACAATTTTATAATTTAGGAAAATTATTTTCAGGAAGCAAAATTTAGATATTAATACCCACGTTAATAAATATTATTTTGATTTTATTTGATGTAATCATTAATTTACACATTCATTTATTCCCCTTTAGAAGCTGCATATAACAGTCCGAAAAGCTCCTGAGATAATGTCAGTTATAGAATAAGTCACCTAGAGATGGTATTGTATACAGTCAGCCATTAATCGGGAATCAGTTGGGGGGGCGGGGGCATTTACCGTATATACTCAAGTATAAACCAACCCGAGTATAAGCCGAGGTACCTAATTTTACCACAAAAAAATGGGGAAACTTATTGACTTGAGCCTAGGGTGAGAAATGCAGCAGCTACTGTAAGCGGAAAAGAGGGTCAACAATGCCCATTTGTAGCTTCACTTTGCCCTATGCAACTCACTGTGCCCAACCTCACTGTGTCCATTGCAACCTCACTGTGCCCAACCTCACTGTGCCCGTTGCAACCTCACTGTGCCCAACCTCACTGTGCCCATTGCAACCTCACTGTGCCCAACATCACTGTGCCCATTGCAACCTCACTGTGCCCAACCTCACTGTGCCCATCCTCACTGTGCTCATTGCAGTCTCACTGTGCCCGAGTCGGTGTACCTGAAATTATTGACAGGCTGCAGGCTTCTATTTATTGTTTAAAAGTCGCGGTCTCCTCCTGGTCCCGTTTCTCAGACACAGTTACGCCTATCATGGATGTTTTCTCATCCTCAGACTCAGCAGACACTGTGTTCAGTATTCCGCCAATCACGCACGGATGTCCTCTTGTCCGAAGATGAAAGGACACCCGTGATTGGCGAGACACTGAACACGGTGTCTGCTGGGAAACTGAGTCCGAGGATGAGAGAACGTCCATGATAGGCCGAACTGTGTCTGCTGAGAAACGCCTATCAAGGGACCAGGAGGAGACCGCGATTTTTAAACAATAGACGCCCGAAAGCCTGTCAATAATTTTAGGTACACTGACTTGAGTATAAGCTGAGGGGGGGATTTTCAGCCTTAAAAAAAGGGCTGAAAAACTCGGCTTATACTCGAGTGTATACGGTACTAAAACTGGAGCGTACAAAATCTGGTGCAGCTCTGCATAGAAACCAATCAGCTTCCAGGTATTTTTTGTCAAATCTTAAAGCTTCATGCACACTGGAGCTCATAAACAGCTGTTTTTTGAAGTTTGGGTGTTTTTTTTAAAAGCCCATAAACTCCCCTCTATGTCATCCTATGTGTCCATGCACACATGGAAGTTTTTGGTAGTTTATCAGCAGTGGAGTTTATGGGCTGTTTTCTGAACGCATTCAGGAGTCGTTTTTCTGACCAAAAAAAAAACGGCAAGCACTCGTAAACGCTCATAAATGCTGATAAACGTAGATAAACGCCAAAAACATGGCTCATCAGCATTTTTTAACATTTTTGATCAATTGAAAATAAAAATAAATAAAATCCTGCTAAAAACCGCTAACGCAGAAAAATGCTAATAAACGCTATTGAAAAAACATTAAAAAACGTTGAAAGACTCACTGCAAAGCTACTGGCGTTTTTATAACATTATTTTAGCGCCCAGTGTGCATGGAGCCTAATTAAACAAGCTGAAGTTAGAAGCTTATTGGCCACCATGCACAGCTGCACCAGGTTGTAAGTGCACCAATTTTAGTAAATCTCCCCCAGAGTCTGCATATGTCATGAGCACAAATGACTACTACATTTACCTACTAATATAAGTAACACTAAGAATGATATCATCATTATAATAAAATTATTTCTTATGTAAGACAAACTTATTTCTAGGATCTTTTCATTGTAACACAAAAATACAAATGTAGCATGTAACTTCTTTTTGTAGTGTACAAAAGATTTAGCCACACAAAATGCTGGCCTTTCTTCATGCTTCCGTAGTAGTCACAGCAAGAAACCCAAAGTGTATACACACATTCATTATTAAAATATTTCTCCCTAATATTTCTGCCCCAACATAATCCTATTGAATATATTATATTACAATTTTAAACTATGCTCAAAAATAAATGAATGCATCTATTACCTAGAATGAAACCCTACATTGTATTACTGTTAGCCAAAAAATATGACCATTCCTGCTGGCTTGTCCTCTCTGTGAAGATTCTCTTTCATCCAAGTCATGTCTAGTAGTAGTTAGTCGCATTTAAAAAGAAAATGTAATCTTTATTTTTATTATACATAGAATACATGTTAGGACCGAGTTCACCTGCTGGTGGCACTGTGGTGCTCTGGGTGTAAAGCTGCAGTTTTAGGCCCAGATTCACGTAGATTCGCCTATCTTCAGGCGGGCGTAGCGCATCTCAGATACACTACGCCGCCGTAACTTAGAGCGGCAGGTCCCGTATTCTCAAAGAACTTGCGTCTAATTCAAATGTGGAAGTGGGGGGCGTGTTTTATGGAAATTAATGTGGACCCCACGTTATTGACGCTTTTAACGAACGGCGCATGCGCCGTCCGTGGACGTATCCCAGTGCGCATGCTCCAAATTACGCCACAAAGACTCAATGCTTTCGACTTGAACGTAACTTACGCATAGCCCCATTCACGGACGACGTAAAACGTGAAAAATTTGACGCTGTTCCGACGTCCATACCTAACATTGGTAGCCTTATCTACGCCTCATAGAGCAGGGGTAACTTTACGCCCAAAAAAGCCTTACGTAAACGGTGTAAAAAAAATGTGTCAGGCGCACGTACGTTTGATGTTTGGCGTATCTAGCTCATTACCATATTCGACGCGTAAATCGACGGAAGCGCCACCTAGCGGCCAGCGTAAATATGCAACTTAGATACGACGGCGTAAGAGACTTACGCCGGTCGGATCTAAGACAAATCTATGCTTAATTGATTCTAAGAATCAGGCGCATAGATATGACGCCTCACACTCAGAGTTACAACGGCGTATCTAGAGATACGCCGGCGTAACTCCTTTGAGAATCTGGGCCTTAGTGTCCATAAGCAGGTGTCTCCCAGCAGCCAGCAGGTTCCAGCCATCAGCTTCACCTGGCCACATCTGCTGGAGATTTTTTAGGCCCCTATCACACTGGGGCGGGAGGTGCATTGGCGGTAAAGCACCGCTATATTTCGCAGCGATATATGGCCACTAGCGGGGGGGTTTTACCCCCCGCTAGAACCTCAGAAGGGGCTAAAAACTGCCGCAAAGCGCCTCTGCAGAGGCGCATTGCCGGCGGTATAGCCACGGTGTCCCATTGATTTTAATGGGCAGGAACGGTGGAGGAGCGGTATACACACCGCTCCTTCACCACTCCAAAGATGCGGATAGCAGGACTCTCCAGTGTGTGGCCTTTAGGCTTTCACACTGGAGACACAGCAGCGGCTGTTTTGCAGGCGCTATTTTTAGCGCAATAGCGCCTGTGAAATGGGTCTTAAGTTCCACTTTTGCTACTGCTCCTTGCCTCAGTGTTTTGGCTTCTCCTGCTTGTACCCTGTTTGTTGTGCTGCTGCCTGACTCCGTTGCCAATTACTCATGCTCTTGCTCTTGCCCTGCATCCAGTATCCTGCTGCCTTGTTCCCATCCCAGTTTTGTTTCCCCCTTCCCATCTGCTCCCTGCTCTCCCCTGCCTTATGTGTTTCTCTCTTGTACATTTGTACTGTATATATATTGTTACGTGTGGTAAGGATTACTGGTTAGGCATTTTGTTATTTAGTTTTGCTTTTCAAGCGTTCTCATGCTTATTGTTTGCCGGTGTGTGATTATCTTTCATTCACTATAAATAAATCTGATTTTGAAGCTATACATACATGGTCTGGTCCCAGTTTCTTTGTGTAGCTACATTTATCTTATTATCCCAGCTGCTGATTCCTGACAATACAGTAGAAAACATGGTCATATAAGACAGTATAGACTTATAGCAGTGGTCTCCAAACTGATATACTAATCAACATAGACTATTTTAATTTCCCTATGCTGCAAGCTTTAGTAAATAGATAGGAAGGTATATTAGATTTACTAGTTTTAAACAGTTTTTCATTTCTTCCGTTACTTCCTGCTTTCCAGGCATAGGCAAATGATGTCATAATCTCAGAAATCTTCAGGAGGGGAGGAGGGGCTTTCTCAGATAAGCACACCCTCCTATTTTCATGCCTGAGCTAGGGGCAGATGGAGTCCAGGAAGTAAATGATACATTTATTTTAAAAAAATGGAAAAATCATTACGGAGAGCGTTTCAAGAGTGTTTGGTAAAATTATTTCATACTTTTTGTGTAAGTACACTTTTCCACTACTACTAGGCCTTATGCACACTGGGTGTTTTTAGAGCTGCGCTTTGGATTTTTTTTTTAACTGCCTCTAAACTCCCCTGCATTTTATCCTATGTGTTCATGCACACATAGACTTTTATCAGCATTTTTTGGCAGGAGAGTTTAGTAGCAGGGAAAAAAAACTCTCTGCCAGAGCATTCTGGAGCAGCAGCGTTTTGACAGAAAAAACATTGGCAGCTCCTAAACTCTACTAAATTCTTCTAAAATCTGCTAAACACTGGTGTCCATGCTTAGCAGTTTATTTTTTTATAGATTTTTTTAAGCGGAGGCCGCCGTTGTCCCTAACAACCAGTGATTAGCTGGTTGCTAGGGAGTGGGCCGTTAATCTGGCTGCTGTATCCTCAACAATAGGTTCCCCGCTGACAGCTGAATGTAAAAAAAAAAAAAAAAGCATTGTGGTGGTACCCCCCAATCCATACCAGGTTGTCTGAGTCTGGTATGGATTCTAGGGGAACCCCATGCCAAAATGCCTGCACGTTCTGAAGCATCAGTGTTTTTGCAGAAAAAATGCTGACAGCTCTTAAACTCTACTAAACTCTGCTAAACACTATCTAGTGTTTTTTGTTCTCTCAGAAGATTGTTTGCCCCCCCAAATCCATACCAGACCCTCAGGTTTGGTATGGATTTTGAGAGGAACCCCAAAACCAAAATGTAAAACAATGACATGGGGCCCCCCTGCAAAATCTATACCAGATTCTTATCTGAGTATGCAGCCTGGCAGGCCAGGACAGGGGTGGGATGAGTGAGCACCCCACTTTCTGAACCATACACATGATCTCAACCTGGGGGGGTGCTTTGGGTCGGGGGGGGGGGGCTACATAGTAAGTGTTAAAAAAAAGTAAATAAAAACACCACACACGTTTTTGAAAAATCCTTTGTTAATTTTTTTTTGTCAATCACAACGCTTGCCACCACAGCCAACCCGAAAGAAGAAAGAAAAAAAAAACCTCCAGTTGGAAGGCTCCAACTGTCTGCCAGCTCCACCATCTGACAGCTCTTAAATCAGTATAGGGGCAAGCCCCACCCAGTGATGTTGCTGGGTGTCACCTTGTGATATCACTGACTCAGTGTGCCCTCAGTGCCTGGTATGGATTGGGGGGGACCCCCATGTCATTTTTTTCCACATTTTTGCATTTCCGGCATTGTTTTTGTTTTTCATTCAGCTGTCCGTGGGGAACCCTGCTGACAGCTGATGACTCATCCGTTGTTCAGGATATTAGGAAAATTAGGAAAGCTGGTGGCCCTGCTTCCTAATACTAAAGCTACTAAACATAACTTACACACTGCTAAACACTGGCGAAAAAAGCAAAAACATTAGCGCTTTTTCTCCAGCATAGTTTTTAGCTTTACAGTGTGACAAATGTAATCACCTTCTAACAGGAAGTCAGATTACAGCAGCAGCAGCAATAAAACATTGACATTTGGAGATTTGGATTAGGTTGAGAGTAAAATAAGGCACTTTTTTTTAGATGAGAATGAATACATATTTAAATTGTTTTTTTTTTTAAACAAGAGTTTAGAGTCACTCTAATTAACAAGAATTTCTATAAATTAAAAAAACATTAAATGGTTGATACACATATAATGGTTAGTATCCAAGGTAACCAGGATTTATTTATTAGAAATAATTGCATGATCGGTTTGTTTACTTCTGTTCTAATTACTGTACAGTTTACTCATTGATACCTGTTTTTTCCATAGCTGTATCACCTTGATGTACAACTTAAATATAACCTAGAAATTGAACTTACTGTAATATTACCTCTGTTAGAAGGCAGATGGAAAATGAATCTCTTAGTGCAGTCTGCACAACAACGTGTCTCTAGAGGAGAGGGGAATATACTGGTTTGTGTTAAGAAGTATGAAGGATCCCTCGTGTCTGCCTAGATTCCCGGCTCTGTTTGTTCCTTACCAACATTGTCAACATTATTTTCAATCTTTCGTGTTCCGCTGTGAGTTCCGCGAGAATGCTGATTTACAAGCATTATAAAGAGTTTGAAAAATAAAAAAAGTCCTTTAGGGCTTTGACAAAGTTGTCATAAGAGTAAATAGTTGGTGAGGTGACAAGGAAATAAGACTTGCAATGTTCCTGAGAGCATTTTAGTCCTGACTGAGATTACTCTACTAAATGTAGGAGTTTGCAGCAGCAGAACGGAAAGAGACAGATCACATAATGAGGACAAAGAATCAGGCTTTCCACAAAAGGATTGTGAAGACAAGAGAGGATGGTTGCATCTTGGCAGGTCATTCCCACTGCACCCTGCTACGACTGATAAGCATGTGCTTGACAGTGGCTGATACTGATGTTAGCACACCTCTCTGCTCACTGCAAAGGCATGAGGGTTTGGGAATGGATTGATAAGAAACACAATGAATAAATAAATAACAAAGCCCACTCAGTGAATTTAGTCATTTGCATTGCATTACTAAATAACTATGCTCCCACTGGCACAGTCACATCTGATTGGAAACCGTAAATTTAAAGGGCCAAAATGATTTATCGAGTGCATTGCAAATCGTGTAAAAAGGTGTTAAGTGCCAAATTGAATATTTCAGGGTCCTACAACTAGCATGTATTGTTCTACACATTTTATTACAAAATAAATCAATGTATTAAAGTGCTGTACCTTATCTTCTGCTCAGTATAGATTACTTATTACAAAGTCTAGTCAGTGTGTGTATATGTATATTTGTGTATAATATATATATATATATATATATATATATATATATATATATATATATATATATATATATATATATATATATATATATATATATATATATATACGGTATATAGAAAGAGAGAGAGAAAGACAATATATATATATATATATATATATATATATATATATATACAATTTGCAAAAGGCTCGTATTGGCATACTATCCAATGCACCTGCTTGGGTGCTCCATGCTGAGACATAGTATGTCTTGAGAACAACCCTGCTTATTGGTGTAATATTTTGGAAAATCACAACCTGTCTTTCTTTATCTTTCTCTCTCTCTATCTTTTTATACTGTGTATACCAGGGGTGCCCAACCTTTTGAAGGGTAAGGGCCACTCAAGCGACTTAGTAACCAGTCACGAGGCCACAATGAGCGAAGTGGGTGGATGACAGGTCCGTGTCCACTTTGCATACAGTACCTGCCGCCGATATTGTGTCAATCTCGCCTCTGCTAGCGGCGAGATTGACACCCGCGAGCCCCGTCGCGGGAGCCAGCGCCAAGCTATTTTGCTCCTCCTGCTCGCCGCCCCCAATGGATTCCTATGAATGAGCGGCATCTCGTGGGGGTGGAGAACGTGAGAAGCACAGCCTTGCATCGCCGGTTTCCAGCGCGATCCCATCGTGCTGGAAACGCAAAATCGGCGGCACCTACTGTATACAGAGTGGACACAGACACAGCCCACTCTACTCTATGGGCCCTCTGATCTGATCAAATAGAAGGGGACGGATCCACTTCTGTTTTTTTAGCAGATCTGATTGGAGGTACTCGGGTGTAAATGGACACAAGTCTGCTTACATCTGCCGCTCCATAGAGGTGAATGGAGGGTCCAATTGGGTCAGACCAATTATGTGAAAGGGGCCCAAGGCTGCTTTTACACTGAAAATCTGTGGTTTACCCATGCCACAGGTGCAGCGCAGTGCACCCGTGGTTTTCCTGCGAGTTAGCTGCACTTTGACATAGAATTCTATTATATCCTGCAGGTGTGGTGCACTTTCTGAAAGTGCCCCAACCTGCAGATAAAATCGGAAGTCTGTGGCTCACTGCAAGTAACCCGCAGGTGCACCTGCGGATCAGTTTAAAACAGCCCAGTAACCACTGCAGAACAGATATGCCCATATATACACTGTGATTTTAGTAATAAACTTACCATTGATAACAGTTTTCCATTCAGGTATCACCAGGGATGCCATTAACCACATAAGGCCCGAAAGAATTTTCCCCTTTAATGACCAGGCCATTTTTTGCTATACGGCTTTCTTTTGATCACCTCTGCGGTTTTTATTTTTTGCGCTATAAACAAAAAAAGAGCGAAAATGTATTTTTTAAAACGATATTTTTTACTTTTTGCTATAATAAATATATTTATAAAAAATGTATTTCCTCAGTTTAGGCCGATATGTATTCTTCTACATATTTTTGGTAAAAGAAATCGCAATAAGCGGATATCGATTGGTTTGCGCAAAAGTTATAGCAGCTACAAAATAGGGGAAAGATTTATGGCATTTTTATTATTAATACATTTTTTACTAGTAATGGTGGTGACGAGCAATTTTTAGCAGGGCTGCGACATTGTGGTGGACAGATTGGACACTTTTGACATATTTTTGGGACCATTGTTTAGAGCTAAAAATAGTCACTGATTAATGTAAAAATGTCATTGGCAGAGAAGGGGTTAACACTATGATCAAGGGGTTAAATGTGTGTGCTAGGGAGTATTTCTAACTGTGGGGGGATGGGACTGCCTGGAGGAGGAGACTGACCACTATTACTAATCAGTAGGAACAACCAATCTGTCTCCTCTCTCCTGAAAAACGAATATCTGTCTGTTTACATTGACAGATTTTCGTTCTGTCAATCTCAAGAGCAATCGCAGGTGCCCGGTGGACATCGCGGCTGCCGGGCACGCACATCAGCTCCGTCGTTGTGCCGCAGGTGCGAGCCCCCTAGAGCTCTTAAAGTGCCTAACTGAGGGCAATTTGCGCAGGGGAGCCAACCTGCCGCTTTATAACTGCGGCAGTTAGTCCTTAAGTGGTTAAAGTTAATGTGTGTGTAAAGGCAGGTGTCCCAATACTTTTGGTAATATAGTGAGTGTGTGTGTGTATATATATATATATATATATATATATATATATATATTCATGTTTACATAATAATAATTTGTCCTCTTTACATGCTATTGTACACTAATGTCTTTTGCCGCCATCATTAAAATGTATATGATTGTCAATTGTTTTTTTTCTACACATTTTGCCCTTCAGCAACTTTGCTTGCCCTTGCTTCTTTATGTTGAACATAATTTCTATTTTATTCTTTCCCTGCTATGCCAAGGGAGTTTATAATCTTCCTATAAGTTAGGTTTATTAGGAGGATATAGATAGTGTGCTTATGTACCATTTGGGTCGATGTGCATGTATTTTGGAACATTAACAAGTTATTTTAAAATCCTAGAGAGACTAGTTTTCTTTCTGCCAACATCTGTTACATGAGAAAGTAAAAACACGGATGGGAAATAAGTTATTTTACAGCAACATTTTCCTTTTTAAAAAGATCATTTGTAGGGTAATCTGCAGAACATATTTTTTAGATGTTGCATTTCTCTGTCAAACAGAGAAAATAAAATGTTTAAGACAATAACATCTTCAAGCTTCACCAGAGATGAGAAATCACTGAGGTACGTAGGGATTTGTATTGTTAGTAATGGTTATTGTTAGGATGGCAGTTTAGTTATTTACTTCTTATGCCGCGTACACACGATCGAGCCTTTGCCCGGCCAAAAGCACATTGGAATTTCGATGGAATTGCATCGGAGTAAAAAAGAACATGTTCTATATTTAAACTCCGATGGAATTCATCGGAATTTCCGATTCAATTTCTCCGATGGGGCATACACACAGTCAGAATTTCCGATGGAAAAAGTGAGTCTGACTTTTTCCATCAGAAATTCTGATTGTGTGTATGGGGCTTAAGTGTAGAGGAAGTCCTTTAAACCTAGTATCCAAGCTTTTAATGTCAGGGACCATTACCATTACCATTTTTATTAAATTAAACAGAATTGCCTTGTTAAACAATATGCTTATTGGTCAGCACAGTGGCTAGATTAAGATTTTTTTTGTCTTCTTCTTCTTCTTCTTCTTCTTCTTCTTCTTCTTCTTCTTCTTCTTGTGAACTATATAATTAGTTGATCGGAATTGGGTAGTACATTTTTGTAGGTTTCGATTTAGAGCTAATGAGGAAACAAGGATCCTGGTAACCCTGCTAATTATGGGCAGCACAGTGGTGTAGGTTAGCACATCCGCCTAGCAGCACTAAGGTCATCGTTTCGAATCCCAACCCACGACACTATCTGCCTGGAGTTTGCATGTTCTCCCTGTGCCTGCATGGGGTTCCTCCCTCTCTCCAGAGACATGCTGGTAGGCTTATTGACTTCTGTCTAAATTGGCTCTAAAATGTGTATGTATGAATGTAAGGGACAGATGTGAATGTGCAATATATATGTAAAGCGCTGCGTAAATTGACAGTGTTATATAGTACCTGTAATAAATAGTAAAACAATCAAATGCAATTTACTTGTATAACAGAAATGCCAAGTAAAGAGCAGCCCCTTATTTTTTGACCAGCGTATAATGCAGCAGATCCATACATCCTCAAAGCTCTGTATTCCTGAAGTTAGAAAACTAGTGTTTTCTGCATATTACAGTAAATTATGTATGTGTGCTCTTTCTTCAGTACTAAAAATTATATTCTTATCCATATTGATGTAGCTAAGCAAGCCAGAGGGCAGTAGACCAAAGGACACACAGTGGTAATACTTAGCTAGCAGTAGTTGCATACATTTAACTGGATTTGATCTCTAATCTTGAAGACTTTTGCAGCTTAAATATGCTGCTTCTTCAGTCCAAGTTATAGCATTATACCCCAGCATTTAGAGCCACACAGGTAATGCAAACTCAATTATCCAGTCACTGTTGAATGTGTCAGGGCAGATGGTGAATTCCCAAGAACAGGAATGGCATACATCCCCTGATTTCGAGGGGCTGTCCCTGATTTGGAGCAATGTCCCTCTGTCCCTCATTCCTCCTCATTTGTCCCTCATTTTGGTCTGATCTATACAGCTTTATATAAAATACACTTTTTATCTATCAAAAAGTATTTCCCAGTGCTAAACCTTTCATCTGATGTCTAAATTGCTGCATTTGTAAATTCCAAAAGCCAATATAAAGGAATAGTAGTGGTAAAAAAAAAGCACTTGTGGGTATAACCAATCTTATTTTTTTGTACAATTCTCCTTTAAGGGGGCGTGGCAAGGGGTGTGTCCTATGCCTGCATACTTTTGCTGATAGGTGTCCCTCATTCCAATCTCAGAAAGTTGGGAGGTAAGAGAAAGGGAGGTGTGAAAGTCTGTGAAAACATCCTGTTCTAATTGCACTAATCTTCCTAAATAGTTGTGGGGTCTTTAATACTACCTGTCACCCATATTTAACATAATTGTAACATCTCTACTCCAGAGATATGACAGCAGCTCACAACTTAAAACAATTTAAATTGAAGGATTAACACATGTATACTTCCTGGCACCAAACATTGGATTGTGAAATCTTTGTGCCAAAAAGAGACTCTATTGGTTGCTTGAACTTATTTAACTTATTTATTTAGTAAGTTTAAGCTCTGTGCCAACACTACCAGAGCTTATACAATACCCTAACTTCCAGGAGAAAGGGTACAAATCCATCCTGTATAATCCAGCATTTAGGGTTTAAGTGACCTATAACTAGGTTCAGTCATTGTCAGGTGGAGTGGTAAGACACATCTAGGCTTTAGAAGGCAAATCTGCATTTGCATAGCTACTTCTGTAGGTTCTGGCTTTGCTGTTGGAGTTTTTTTTTTTCTTAAAACAGAGTTACATTTTGTAAGCTAAAGATGCTTGTTATTAGTGGTAAGACCATTTACTTTTTTTTTATAGACTCTAAAGGCAAAATAACAATGCTAGTGTCCCTCACATCGGGTGATAAGATGGGATAAGTAGTGATCTTCACTTTTTTATGTTGGGGGATGTATGGTAAAAACCTGTGACAGCAGAGTGGGGTCATGAGGCTTTGCAATGAGACCTTGCAGTAGTTTCATAATTTTCAGGGGAACCCCTTAATAAACTGAAGGGATTGGGCACAATAGAAGGGGGGCTGCACTCCGAAACTCGGATTGCTTCTACTGTACTGATGATGAGGCTAAACAGCAGGGACACTGTCTGGGCATTTTGCCAGGATGGGGGTGTTTCAACACCCCTGACCCCCCCCTCCTTACCTATGCCCCTGTCCTATCCATTGACTGACCCACTTCAAAATTATAGTTTTTTTTAGAAACAGGAAATAGGTAATTGAATACACCTCCTATAAAGAATGACATAAACACTTTAAAAACAAGTAAATAACATTATACGGCTTCTGTATGAGAGTGAAAATAAAGTAAGTACTTTATAAAAAGGCTCCTTTCTTCAGCAAGTATGTACCTAAAAATAGGTTATATGGCATTAGATAAGATTTCATGGATAAAGATAAATATATTGAATGGTACTGTGTTCTGACGTAGGGTAGGTAATGTTGAATAGGACAGAGAAAAGAGCAGAACATAGAATATGTGAAAAAAGTTGGGGAGGATAAGACCTTCATCCTTTATCTATTCCACCTAAAACCTGTTTTCACATCTATAAATCTGTATGACTAATTTCCGTTAATTTCTTTGGTTACTCACAGAGACATGTTGGTCTGTGTGGAGCTTAACATGAGTAAGATTAATTTATACTGACCTTTAAATTCTTTTTAGGCTTTCTATTATTGCTTTATTTTGGATCTTCATGCTAGATGTAACACATAACAGGCTTTTCTGGCTTTTCTACAAAGAAATAAAAGTAGTCAACATGAAAAGCCCATCAATAAATGGCAAACACGGTCCTGGAAACATCCCAGCTGCACTACAATCACTTAGACTACTTTTATCTAAATGTGTGTTTAGATGATCCATTGGAAATAGATTAAGAATTATTTTGTCTACTTCTGTGAACTATATAATTAGTTGATCGGATTGGGTAGTATATTTTTGTAGGTTTAGATTTAGAGCTAATGAGGAAACAAGGATTCTGGTAGCCCTGCTAATTATGGGTGGCACAGTGGTGTAGGTCAGCACTTTCGCCTAGCAGCAAAAGGGTCGCTGGTTCGAATCCCAACCAAGACACTAGCTGCCTGGAGTTTGCATGTCCTCCCTGTGTCTGCGTGGGTTTCCTCCTACACTCAAAAGACATGCTGATAGGTTAATTGAACCCGGTCTAAATTGGCCCTGGTATGTGTATGAATGTGAGTTAGGGACCTTAGATGTTAGCTCCTTGAGGGTAGGGACTGATGTGAATGTACAATGTATATGTAAAGCGTGGCGTAAATTGATGGCACTATATAAATACCTGAATAAATAAATAAATTATTATGTAAATAGAACTGCCTGGTATACAAGATGAATAAAAAGTAGTTGTAACCCTTAAGCCAAAGCTAAATGTTCCTGTTTGACCATAGTGTACCTTTATCTATGGATTGTCAGACAGCACAGCCAGCCTGATGACCTGATATTTTCTCTACTGCTATTAAAGTGGATCTCCCCCTTTGTGTTTTTTTTTATCCCCTTACCCTTTTCACTGGGTTAGCATGAATGAACCTGCTCACACACCCAACAAATCCATTTTTGTTCTCTGGTAATTCACCACTGCCCACCTAGTTCCTCTCCTCCATGTTTCTTCCTTTTGTGATCAGGTATCCAGCTGTCTCTTCTGGGTTCTTGCAGCTGATCTCCTTCCATGTGTATTATGGAAGTTGATGACACCTGGGATATGTGATGTGCAAATATACAAGAAGGCTTCAGATGGAGAGACATATATTTCACTTATTTTTTGGAGTAAATGTTATACTTTTCCTATGTTTTCCTCCCAGCCTTTGATGGAGAGGAAGCAACAGACTGAAGAGGTAATCGGGCTGCTCTGTCTGCTTCCTAGTCCTGTAAGGATGTTCCTTGTCCGCACATGCCCCATTACTGCCACTTCATCTTCTATTGTGAAGTTCAAGTTGAATACCATTGCTACTACTTTTTCCTGGATGTATAGTGATACCTTGGTTCACGAACACTTCTGTTAACAAACAACTCACAAATAGAAGACTTCACAAAAATCTTTGGTACGCAAACCCTGCTTTAGTTCAGGAACACAAGCCATGGCCATTTTAGTGTCTCTGACATTATATTGAGAAGCTTTCTGATGTGCTTTTTAGCACATACTGTACAGTACTGTACTGTACATCCCTGTGCACACTTGTTGTAAAACTTTTTTGTGTGCTTTTTATCACATACTGTACTGTACTGTACCGTACATCCAGTATGGCTCCAAACAAAATTCAGAGCAAGCAGATATTCGGGAGCTGATTACAGTCATGTATAACAGACATAAATGTAAACAAAATATAAACATACAATAGTCAAATATGAGTGCTCACATACAAACAATAGGAGACACCAAGCATTTTGTCCAAATTGTCAGATCCAGGTCCACCCAGCAATTAGGGGCAACACACCAGAAGTACTATAGCTGTTAGAGGAGCCCAGAAGGGCAGCCCATCACCTAACAACCATAATTATGGATAAAAAAGTATATATGTTTCTCATAATAGGTATAACATGCAGAAATATATCCATTCAGTACTAAAGAGAAAGAGGAAGGGGGCATCATTGCATATAGTCATGAGGGCGCCAAGGACTCACTTGAATGAATAAAGTTGGTTGAAAATGGCTGATTCAGGGAAGGTAACAATAATATTTTTCCCATCTGTGTAATATGAAAAGACATATATAGTAGAACGATTCTGGTGGAAAAGAGAATCACCATTTTTTTGCTTAGACTAAAAATCACCATTCTTGTGGCGTAACATCATCTTTCACATTATACAAAAAAAAATGGGCAAACTTTACTTTTAGCTTTACTTTAGTTTCTTTTTTATTATTATTAAATCCCCCCCCCCCCCCAAAAAAAACTCTGCGCAAATACCGTGTGACATAAAATACTGAAACAACCACCATTTTATTCTCTAGGGTCTCTGCGAAAAGTGTCAGAAAAAGGTTTAGTCTTTAAGTGGTTAAACAGATCTTATTTACAGACCAAAGTTCTTCCCTTTGATCTAAAAGAGGCAAACATTACATTGTTTATAGTTATCTCAGTGCTGAGAAATGTTGTGAAACTTTGCAGGCTACCATTTTTTTTTTTGACAGCTGTGAGCAGAGAACTGTCTGCACTGAATCGAGGAAATGCTGTTTTAAGATGGAGGGGGGTTGAATCAAGATTGTTTTTTTTTTTTTTCGATTAATTGTGCAGCTCTAATATATAGTAAATATATAGTAACTCATCAGGCTCCAAAAATATATATATAACTTTCCCTGGATCTTTATTAAGTTGATATTGGAAATAAAGTCTTAACATTTGCAATGCTATTTACCTTTCCAAAACAGCTTGCTTGGATTTTTTTAGAGCTTTTTAATAAAACTGAAAATGAGACTGTATTATTTGGGCCAGATCCTAAACAGATGTGCATTGTTCACCTACTGTCAGGGCCATTTGTTCCTCTCCCAATGTCAATCCCGCTGCCCCAGTCCATATGTTTTTTTGCAGGATCTTTGCTGCTTATTGCTAAAACTTGGGAACACTGAGAAAATAATTTTTTAAACTAATATTAGTGTTTGCGTTTAAGAATCTCATCTTCTGTATGTATCTTTCATCTTGTATTTCCTATGTTCTGAACATCTGCTGTATTGTTATGGTAAGCTGTCACTGTGTTATGACCATGTTGTACAAAAAGAAATTGACAAATACAGCACTTTAATGGCTTCAAACTACCTGTTAATCATCATGGCAGAGGAACCTGCCTTGCAGTCTGAGGCTCCAATTAAGCATCTGCCTGAGCTGGGAACAGGCCCTCTAATTGGAGAGAAGCAATCTCCCAGCAGGTTGCACAAGGTTGATTCGCTTATGCCTTTACTTATATTTTGTTATTTCTGTTGTGGTATTATTTACAGTTTGTCACTGCTATTATTATTTCAATTGATTGTCTATTTCCAGCACTGTCTAATTGTTTTAAATGAGAATTAATGCCCAGTTATAACTGACAACCCTATTCTGTTTCACTGGCACATGTTTAACAAAAAAGCACTCAGCAGTGCTGCATTTGGCCTCTTCGTGACTCTTATTTTGGTCGTCTAGCCAGTCCTTATTTTTGTCAGCTGTCCCAGCCATTGCCATGTTAAACTCTCATGAACAGTCATGAAACAGAGTGAAAGGGTAATGAGGCGTTAAAATTAATCTACATTCTGCCTGATTATATGTGTAATTACCAAAAGATGGTGCTAAAGACACCTCCTTTGACATCTGCATTGTCATCCCACAATGACTTTGCAACATATGGCAGCAAATTCCTCTTGCCCCGGCTATTAAAGTCTTTAAAAATGAGTTGGCATTAACAATGGAGGCCTGACCTTTAATTCATCACAGTGCCTTTTAATTGATTTCAGTCTTATTACATAACCATTTTTTCATAAACATTTTAGTCAGGTTTATACAAGCAGAAAATGTGATATTATTGTATATCCCCCAAAACAGAACAATTCATTTAATTTCATGCCTTTGCTTTCTGCTCTTATTTTATGGACATTCTCAAGATTTTCAGGGTAATTGTAGTCTTTCCCATTTTCCGGTACAATGATATTGTCATGAGTTATCCTGTGTTCTTCTAATGTCTGGGTTAATTACTTTTCTGGGGGTGTAATCTATTATGGCATACAAAACTATAACACTCATCATTTTCCTTATTTTTGAAATAAAAATTGCTGGTTTTCCACCATAGCAATCCATCAGATTCTAGCTTTTGTTCCGGTGAAGGTTTGACAAAGAGTTGGCTGCTCTAAGCATCACAGACTGTTCTAAATTTTTAATCATTATTTAATAGCCTATTCATTCTTAGCCACATTCATAAGTTTAAAGATCACAACTACTGAATATGTTAAAGCAGAACAGTGATAGCGGGAGTGTTTTTGTGGAAATAATAACTTTTTTGGTCACACCAAGGTGATTCTCTGCTACACCTTTTTTTTAGGGTATGAGTACTAAAGAACTGTACTGCCAGATTGTGCCTGTCAGGAGACTATTATATTTAGGCATATCAAAAGATATGCAAATTGTAAAGAAATAGGGTTTTAAGATATGCTGTAACAAGCTACATGACTGTTTTCGGGAAACTGGACACAAGGGAGCACTATTCAAGTAACCCAGTGTGCAGTTTTTACATTTCTAATTAGCCACCATAAGGCCATGTCTATAGCCCCCTGGAGAACACTTATAAAAGCATTAATCTGAATATGTGATTTTATCACATTTACAGTCAAAAGATAAGCATATCACTGACATATAAGATTAAACATATAACTTATTATGCCTACATAAAATCACAAAAAAGGTATTTTTTTTTTGGCCTAATATAATTTTTTTATGAAGGGCAAACAATTTGATGTACAAATAGATCAACCTGTTATTCTCCTATTAAATTCTTGATTCTTGTATTGTGATATTAACTCCGGATATCTTTAGTCACTGTATATCAGCAATATGGGTCTGTACCATTTTCAATGGGTGAAATGCATAATAGTGTGTGTAGAATAGACATGTGCACACTGAAATATTTCATTTCGGAAATTTATTTAGTTACTCCCGAAATTGTTTTTTATTTATTTTGTTTTTCGTTAAAAAATGCATTCGTCCGAAAATCAGAATTAACCACTTGACCACCGGGCCTATTTTGGCACTTCTCTCCTTCATGTAAAAATCTCAATTTTTGTTGCTAGGAAATTAATCAGAACCCCCAAACATTATATATATATTTTTTTTAGCATACATCCTAGGGAATAAAATGAAAGTCATTGAAACTTTTTTTCTCGCACGGTATTTGCGCAATAATTTTTTAAACACTTTTTTTGGGGAAAAAAACGGTTTCATGAATTAAAAAATAGCAAAACAGTAAAGTTAGCCCAATTTTTGTTGTATTATGTGAAAGATGATGTTACGCCGAGTAAATAGATACCTAACATGTCATGCTTTAAAATTGCGCACACTCATGGAATGGCGCCAAACTTCGGTACTTCAAAATCTCCATAGGCGACGCTTAATTTTTTTTACAGGTTACTATTTTCGAGTTACAGAGGAGGTCTAGTGCTAGAATTGTTGCACACGCTCTAACGCACGCGACGATACCTCACATGTGGGGTTTGATCAGCGTTTACATATGTGGGCGGGACGTGCATGCGTGTTCGCTTCTGCGCACGAGCTACCGGGCATAGGGGGCGTTTAAAAAAAAATATATTTTTATTTTACTTATTTTTTTTATTTTTACACTTTTATTTTTTAGTTTTATTTTTTTGATCACTTTTATTCCTATTACAAGGAATGTAAACATCCCTTGTTATAGGAATCAGTGTGACAGGTCCTCTTTATGGAGAGATGTGGGGTCAATAAAATGGTTCTTCAGCGAGAGCCGGCCGAACCCCCGATGGCACGGGAGAGCCCGGAGAAGCACCGCATGGCGGCGAGAGGGGGGGCGTCCCCTCCCGCTGCCTATAAGAACGATCAAGCAGCGGAACCGCCACTTTGATCATTCTTATGGTGCAGAGAATCGGCGGCTGAAGACGGCGATATCTGAATGATGCCTGTAGCTGCAGGCATCATTCAGATATCACCGCACAAAGACTAAACGTATATTCTCGTACTGCGGTGGGCAAGTGGTTAATTAAGGTCGAATCTGTCATTGAAGGCTTATGGTGTCCGTTGAATGTTCTAGGAAGAATGTTCCGCCTACAAGCTATAGAAGAATTCTAATGTTGTATGAAACTAGTAATAATTATATTTATAAATTATTATTATTACTAGTCAACTAACATTCAAATTCTTCTATAGCCTATGGGCCAAGCATTTGACCGTAAATGTACGACTGCAGCGTCGTACAGTTTAGCTGCTTGTCGAATGTGACAGATTTGACGTTTGTATGTTTTTCTCTGCTTCGACAAATCTACATCGTTCATGTCAAATGGTCTACACCAGTGATGGGGAACCTTAGCCCTCCAGATGTTTTGGAACTACATTTCCCATGATCCTCTTGCACTCTGCAGTGTAGTTGAGCATCATGGGAAATGTAGTTCCAAAACATCTGGAGGGCCGAGGTTCCCCATCACTGGTCTACACCAACACTGTCTCTATAATGTCGAATCTTTCCTCTCTATGTAGAATAATCTTGGACTACTAGAGTTAAGGTTAGGCACATTCGACCGCTGATTCGATAGACACAGATTGCTATTGTCAGCGTCATGTCGAATCTCCTATCTAATTCGAACTGTTGCAGCAACGAAAATGAAAATAAAGATTTTATTTCATGTTGGATCTTTTGGATTCTGCACGTTCATTTTCGTTTGTTAAAACGATAACGAAAATACCTGAATTTTTGACGAAAATGCATTTGAACGAAAATGAATGCACATGTCTAGTGTAGAACTGGAATACTGTTTCCTTCATATATAAGTAGGTGAAGCTGTGAAAAGCTAGTACTGTTTCTAATCCTGAGCTAAAAGTGTATGATCAGGCATTACCCCAAATTATCCCCAATCCTCTCTCTCCCGCTTGGGGGCACGTCTGTCACAAACTATGGTGAACGGGAGTGAACCACAACTGCGGTTAAGAAAAGATTTCAATGCACCTCTCTATGTCATGTGAAATTTCAGTACTGGACTCCAGGCGTCACTCCAATCTAAGAACAGGAGTTTGGGGGTTCACTATCATCATCTCTCTCACATATGGGAATGCGTTGAGCTACTAAGGGAGGAGGTATTACATCATGCCTCCAACTCCTAGCGTTGAAAGTTTACAATGAACGTGAAGATTCCAATGCACTTGTCTATGTAAGTGATTATCAGTACCGGACCCCAGGCGTCACTCCAATCTGAGAACAGGAGTTTGGGGGTTCTCTACATCATAACACTTTAAATGAAGCAATGCATTAGGCCACTAAGGGAACAGGTATAAAATACCTTCAACCCTTAGCATAAAAAAGTTAAAGCGAACATGTTCAATATTTTAGTGCAGAAGCCCGTATACTTTTAACAACACAAGTCAAGCACGTAGCATATGAGAATACTGTATGCAAGTAGTATTTGCGTTGGAGAGGCAAGTATAACTCAGTTGGTTTGAGAGTGTATATCCCTTTAAAATATTGCAGAGTTGTCAGCTGAAGGCATACTAAGTAAACTTAAACGGCAGCATACTATTAATTACACCAGATCCAAATACAGCACTTTGTAAAGGGTATAATAATTGAGTAATTCTAGAACAGTATTAGTACTTATCCCTTTGTAGGGATGAGTGTCTCCAGAAGGCTACTAACAGTGCTGGGAATCTGTAGTGCAGGGTCTCCTGAAGGAAGATCTGTTTAGGGTTTCCCAGCAATGGCAATCTGCATTAGCTTCATTAAGGCAGGCATCCAGAGTGGCATGGTTTGTAGGCTTAGGGATTGATGGTCCCATAGTGATGTAGCCACGGCTGACAATAATAGAACAGTGTGCAGTCTGCACGCTGTTCTGTTTATAGGTACGAGGCAGGTGTAGTGCATAAGGCACTGATTCGACTGGCGCTTCCGCGTTCCATGCTGGAACGCACGCGGCGCCGGGCGATGATGTCATCATGTGGTCACCGTATGCGTTCCAGCGTAGAACTCAATACGGCGACGAGCGCCGTTTACAACATCAGAGCATATACATTTTATTTCCTGAAGCAAGAAACAGCTATTTTATTCCTTGTGAGTCTGTGGCATCATCACCAGGCTTGCATGGGCAGCTGGCAGAAGCATTGGAGTAGAGATAGCTGGTGTTGTGTAATCCAAAAAGGAAGGTCAACAGTGCTGTTTGTGATTTCAATACAGAAAAGGCATTCTGTTGTCAGTTATGGAAGTTATGTGCGCATTTAACATTTTTGCTAGACCAACTGAGTTTTTTTTTTATCTGTACAGCATTTTTTAAGGAATGAAAACACAGAGACATGTTTTTTTTTTTTTTTTTCCTGAGGTACAATTTAGTACATTTCACTGAACTAGAAGGGGGATTTATACAGGGAAAATAACAGGGAAAATAACCACTACATGCACATGCCACTTACATTACAGTACATTACAGTATCAGAAAATGGTGTCCGTTTTGCAGTGTCCATGGGTGGGCATGCATTTCCTTATAAACCTACAGTACTTTGCTAATTCAGTGCTGTCCTATATTCCTTCTGAGAATAGCACCATGATTTGCACTTGACTGGGACAACATTAGAAAGTGGTACATTTTTTACAGTATTGAATATACAATAATGCATGTATAAAAAAAACAATTCCTTGCACATTTCTTGTCAACATTTGCAGGTTCATTGCTTTTTTTTATATATATAATTCTTTATTTATACTGCCTAGCAGAGTACTTACAGTTCTTACCTATCCAAAGTCTGCCATACATGGATCGAAATTTTTGTCTGGTTCAATAGGGACTGACCAAATTTCAATCCATGTATGGGTAGGGAGGTTACACAAAAGTTGATTTAGCAATCAAATTCTTTACAACTGCTCTGTGTGATTTTCCCTGCTCGATCATCAATCCTGCAATACTGGTCAGTGTATTCTGACGGTGGGGAAGTCTCCACCAGTGCCGGGATAAGGTCATCCAGGGCAAAGATGACAAACTGCGCCCCCCCTCCTATGGGATTTATTATGCAGGAAAGGTAAAGAGAGAGGTGTAGATGGGGGTGAAGCTAAGATGAGCAGGACCAAGTGAGAGTAACAGGGAAGAAGGTAAGGTGTCCTGGAAAGGTAAGCAAGCTAAAGGCAGGCGTGCAGCTTGCTGGAGGGGGAGTGTTTGATATAAAAGATAAGGCAGAGTTGAATGGAAGGGAAGAGTTGGGCAATCAGTACATTGTGCGGTAAATATAAGGCACAGTCACCTCTGTCATTTAGGCAGGAGCAGCGGCCAAAGCTCCCAGTGTGCCCCCCCTCACCACAGATTAAGGCAGAGCCCAGGGCAAGTATCCCTACTGCCCACCCCTTCTCCTAGCTCTGATCTCCCCTACTGTCAGAATACAATAGCTCAGTTGGAAAGATGACACCATATTCTAAAAACTGACCTGATTCCCCCATCCACACACTCAATGTGGATGGGGGAATCAGGTCAGTTTTTAGAATATGGTGTCATCTTTCCATCTATATCCTGCTCTGCCTTTTGTATTATCTTCACCTTTAGCAACTGTTTAGTTTTGCATACTAAAATACGTTTTTGTGTTTTAATGGGTTATGATCCAATGACAGAGCAGAGGCAACCAACAAAATGAAATAAAAAATCACTAGAATTTACACATACAGTACCCTAAATAGGATGTTTGCAAGATTGCAATACATGCCATGTGTAGCCTAGTGGTAATGTTCCCAGTTTTAAGACTGAAGAACAGATTTTTCAAACTGAACATGTGCATAAGCAACTTATATTAATGATCCCATCAATTTAAAAGATTATAGTTTCTTAGTTGTGTAACATCCTAGTAACAGCAACCTCTTTCCTCAGCAAGGGAGCTTTTCTTTTCCTAAATTACCTTTCATTAATCTGGTGTCCAGTGATGAATTGTAACGCAATTACCAGAAGCCCTTCCCACGCCTCTTACAGTACATTGTTTAGTGCTTTTTGAGGAGATGTTTGGAGCTATCTTTTACATGGAAGTGATTGTTTAATTGCAGATTAAAGATTAATGCAAATCTAATGATTCCATAAGGGCACTTCAGACAATAGCATCCTGCATCACATTGCATGCATTCATTTTTCAATCCGGCCATAAATTTGGCTGGCAATGAAATAGTAAGTAGCTGTGATTGCAGCACTGGTCTCTGAAGGCACTGTCTGCAATGAAAATAAATGAACAGGCTCTCACACAAAGAATGCTTCATTGTGGTCATTAGAGGCTAGATGTGCACTAGGTGAAATTGACTACTGGAAACCTTGTCACATGTCTGTTAACTTGCCAGCTGAGTGAATTACAGTAAATGGAAAAGGCTGAAAACAAATATAGCCCACTCGTAATTCCATTCATTAGAGTTTTCTCTTTGTTATGCCATTGTTTTTATTTATTTTAAAGAACACATTCTAGCTATTGAACATTAGCTTACTGAAACGCCTAAATTCATTCATTTCATTTTATTGTGTTCTATGCACTATAAATGTAGATGAAAAGTAATTTGAAAGGGTGTTTGCCATTAGGTACCACATTTAAAAATTATTTTAAAAATGGGCACATTTTTGGCAACTGTTTTATAACAATTGTGCTGGCTGTGATTAAAACCTAGGAGTTCCAAAACATTATATATATATATATATATATATATATATATATATATATATATATATATATATATATATATATATATATATATATATATATATACATATACACACACACACTTACCGACCACTTTATTAGGTACACCTTGCTAGTACCAGGTTGGACACCCTTTTGCCTTCAAAGCTGCCTTAATTCTTTGTGGCATAGATTCAACAAGGTGTTGGAATCATTCCTCAGAATTTGGTTCATATTAAATTATAGCATAATGCAGTTGCTGCAGATTTGTCAGCTGCACTTCCATGATGTGAATCTCCAATTTTACCACTTCCCAAAGGTGCTCTGTTGGCTTGAGATCTGGTGACTGTGGAGGCCTTTGGAGTACAGAGAGAGAACTCATTGTCATGTTCAAGAAACCAGTGGTGAGATGATTTGATGTTTGTGACCTGGTTCATTATCCTGCTGGAAGTAGCCAACAGAAGATGGGTACACTGTAGTCATAAAAGGATGGACATGATCAGCAACAATACTCAGGTAGGCAGTGGCATTTAAACGATGCTCAATTGGTACTAAGGGGCTCAAAGTGTGCCAAGAAAATATTCCCCACACCATTGCACCACCACCAGCCTGAACCATTAATACAAGGCAGGGTGGATCCATGCTTTTTATGTTGTTTACTCTGAATTCTGACCCTACAATCTGAATGTCGCAGCTGAAATCGAGACTTATCAGACCAGGTACCATTTCCCCAATCTTCTATTGTCCAATTTTGGGTAGCCTGTGCAAATTGTAGCCTCGGTTTCCTGTTCTTAGCTGACAGGAGTGACACCCAGTGTGGTCTTCTGCTGACGTAAACCATCTGCTTCAAGGTTTGATATGTTGTGCGTTCAGAGATGGTATTCTGCATACCTTGGTTGTAATGAGTGGTTATTTGAGTTAGTATTTCTCTTCTATCATTTCAATCACTCTGCCCATTCTCTGCTATCCTCTGACATCAACCAATCATTTTCGCCCACACAACTGTTGCTCACTGGATATTTTCTCTTTTTCTGACCATTCTCTGTAAACCATAGAGATGATGTGCGTATATTTATCATAACTAATTGTAACTAATATAGTTTATGCAAACACATAATGCACTTGTAAGAGCCGGTTCACACTGGGGCGACTTGGGATCCGACTTGAAGTCGCCTCAAGTCGTCCCAAGTCGCGCTGTCGAGAAAAACAATGCAAGTGAATGGGAGTGGTTTTAATACACACGACTCGAGTCGCTCCGACTTCAAAAGAAGTTCCTGTACTACTTCAATCCGACTTGTAGGCGATTTGTACCCATTGATTTCAATGGAAGTCTGATCCAAGTCTGATCCAAGTCTTATCTGAAGCAACTTTCCAGGAAGATAACATATATTTCTCAGGCAAACCTCTCCCTCCCCTAGAGCTGATTGTTGTTTGATTGGCCACTGGAAAGTCTCCTGTCCTGGAGACGACTTCAAGTCGTGTTGTAAATCGCCCCAGATCGCCCTGTGGTTCATACTCAAGTCATGTCGGAGTCGCCTCTGAAAGTCGCGCTGGAAGTCGTGTCGCCCTAGTGTGAACCGACTCTAAAAGGAATGTTTGCCTTGTTGGTATAAATGACTATTTGTTGTGGATCCATTGCTGTAATCTCCTAGTGTTCCTGTTTAATAATAAATGAGTGTAATGTAATCATGTAGCTTGCGATAGGTATTGGCTTTGATAAGTATGTGGGTACAGCTCCTACCCAGATGTGACAACATCCTTAAATTCATTTGAGAAAGTGAGACAGAAAATTGTAAGATAAAACAACTTTATTTAGCAGTGACAACTCACTGAAATAACGTTGATTAGTGCAAAACAGATCAACAATTAAACAATTAAAGATGAAATCACAGTACTGACATTACAGCATCAGCAGATGTGCTAAATAAATTCACTTTAACCCTTTCTAGATAAGCTGATTCCCATATGAGTTTTGAACATTTCTTTATGTGAGTTATCAAGTCTGCATTGGGGTCCTGTACAATTGCACAATAATAAATCCTTTCTCAAGGTGTTAAAGTAGCAACATACATAAGACACTTCACACTGAAAAAGCAACAGGTGTCCTGTCCCTTTAGGATACTCAACTCTAAAGAAAGTGTCTTCTCAGTCAGCTCATTTTATCCAGCAGATATTATTGCAGTAACTCTCTGTGATTATCCTCTGAATTTGGCGGCAAGTTTCCCCTGTACCTGTACCTGTATGAAAAAAGAGAAATGTCATAAATCTGATAGACAGACAATAGTGTGACACGCTTATTGTTTCTGTGGAGACCATGTGGCACTTACAATGTAGAAGTCATTTGTTTCAAAGTACTCTAAGGCAGACAGGAAAATTGTGTGGAATCAGTTCAAGCTTCCCTGCACTGTCTTATAGGCATGTGCAAACAGCAATCTGACCAAATTAAAAAAGTAATTCAGCAGGATGTTCCTCTTATTTCTTTATTTATTTTCCAATATGGCACTTCCTCAGTCTATCTTTCCTAGACTGCCCTGCAGTACCATCTTCCCTCTGTGGTTACTCTCTCTGGAGCTTGGCACGTGTCTCTCTTTTAGTAGCTGTCCTGTACAGGTAAAATGTGGTGGCCATATTGTTTAACTAGATTGATGGTGAGCTAGGAGCAGATTGGCCTCTAATAGTATATATACGGTCTGTGATGATAAATAACATTTGCGGCACCGCACTGATTCCCAAAAGTAGTTTCTGTACTACTTTTGGCGAATTTGGGGTGTGATTTCAATAGAAATATGTGCAGAATCCCACACAGATGTTTCTGAAATCGCCCCTGAAATCGGGACTGACATGCAGGAATGAAATCGTGCGAGTTCAACTGAACGTGCATGATTTCATTCCCGCTGTCAGTGTGAACCTGAGCGGAAGGGCAGAAATACAAATCCTTTGACAGGTAAAACAGTTCTCTTATATGTATTTAGCTGTTTGCTTGGAGTTCAGCTTTAGCTGTATGGAAAATATGCATTTTATCCAACACTCAGCCCCACTCTCCACAAAAGAAAACCTGTTTAAGTGCTAGTTCACACCAGATGCAGTTCCGTTCAGTTCTGTGTGCTTTTTTTCTGCACAAAATGCATGCACAGTGTTTTTTGCATGTTTTCCAATGCCTATAGTTCACACCATGCAGTCAGTTTACAGTCAGTTTCTTCACCGGAAACTGACTGCATGGTGTGAACTAGATCCATTGGAATACATGGAAAACACTGTGGATGCATTTTTAGTGCAGAAAAAAAAACGCACGGAACTGAACGGAACTGTATCTGGTCTGAACTAGCACTTAAACCCATTTGAATTATTAGAAAAAAAAAGAGGTCTAAAGAAACCTTTGCAAATACAACACATATAAGGGAAAATCACACTCCAATGTCAAGATGCCTATATAAAGTGTGGTCCGTGCTCTAATCAATAACAACACCCACAGTTACATGGCACAAAGATGCAGGGGAAAGCACCTATTGAAATACACAGGGGTTGATTTATTGAAGAGAGTGAAAATTCTAGTGCAGCTCTGCATATAAACCAATCAGCTTCCAGGTTTTTTGTCAAAGTTTTATTGAACAAGCTGAAGTTAGAAGCTGATTGGCTATCTGGTTGCACCAGATTTTGCACTCTCCAGTTTTATTCAACCAGAGAGGGGTATTTAATGTATAGAATATGTTATATGCAGTGATGTAATGGGGTTATGTGAGGCTGGTGGATGCAGGTTTTATTTATTAGTAAAAGTAAAGATAAAAGTACTCCATAGACTGTTTATTGTACCACATTGGAGCACCTTACATGGTCTTGGTTGCTCTTTACTAGGGATGA
The DNA here is from genome assembly GCF_905171775.1 of Rana temporaria. Lineage (NCBI taxonomy): Eukaryota > Metazoa > Chordata > Amphibia > Anura > Ranidae > Rana > Rana temporaria. Next base: position 175,749,468 of record NC_053491.1, read on the forward strand.
GCTTCGTGTTCGAGTCGAACGTACGTTCGACTCAAACATCGTATGTCCAATCGTTCGTCGAAATACGAACAAAACGGGTCATTCGCGCCAAATTCGAGTGACGTGCCACGGCCCATAATTCACTGCAGCATTGCGCACTGATGATTGGCCAAGCATACACTATGACCCGCATGCTTGGCCAGTCACAGCGCCATCAGTACAGAGAGCCGTAATTATGGCTCAGAGCTTTAGTACACGCCCCACACTATAAAAGGCCGCCTGCAGGGCGGCCTCGTGTAGTGTGTTGCGGCGCTAGTTATAGATCAGTCAGAGAAAGAGAGAGTGTTTTTTTTTTCTAGCTAGATAGAGCAGGCAGTGTGTAGAGGATATACAAACATCCCAGGTGTTGTACATATATTTATACACTGTATAGTTTAGCTAGATCAGTTCTTGCTAATTTGTCAGGCAGTTGATTGTGCTAGCTGCAGTGTTCTCACGTGTTGTATTGCCCGTGTGCTCTTTAGTTTGCACCTAAAGCTACTTGGTGTGTACTTCACTTGTGCTATGTAGTTTGCACCTAAAGTTACTAGGTGTGTACTGCACGTGTGCTCTGTCGTTTTCACCTAAACCTACTTGGTGTTTACTGCACTTGTGCTCTATAGTTTGCACCTAAACCTACTTGGTGTATACTGCAAGTGTGCTCTGTCGTTTGCACCTAAACTACTTGGTGTGTACTGCACTTGTGCTCTGTATTTTGCACCTAAAGATTCAAGAGCAGTGATTTTAATGATGCTTAAATTAAAAAAAAAATGAAAAATTCCTTTAAATAGTGTACCTGCTGGGTGTCTATAGTATGCCTGTGAAAACGTCTTTGAGAACCCGGGTCTTGCCCGAGGGAACATGTATCAATGGAAAAAAAGGAGTCCTGAAGTAGATACCAATGATACCAATGATACCAATGATGAAAAAAACGACCGTTCTTTTTTTTATTTAAGCATCATTAAAATCACTGCTCCTGAAAAAAACGACAGTTTTTAAAACTTTTTTCCATTGATTCCATTGATGTTCCCTGGGGCAAGACCCGGGTTCTCAAAGACGTTTTACGACCATAACTTGCATATTAGGCTTTAAAATGAGCACTTTTGAATTCGAACGTTCGAGTCCCATAGACGTCAATGGGGTTCTAAATGTTTGCGCGAAGGTCCGTTCGAAGGTTCTGGTGCGAACCGAACGGGGGGGTGTTCGGCTTATCCCTACTCTTTACCCAGTTGACTTGACTGAAAATGCTATGAATAGCATCTGAAGTTTGTGTTTTGAATAAACCTAAACATTAGGATATCAAAGTGCAGACATATTTGAATGACAGCGTGAAAGGACACACTTTCTTCCCGCTATCAGAGAAGATACAGACCTGGATGTGTTTTCAGTTAGAATGAAGCAATCAATAAGTGAGCAGGCACTTCTGGATTTCTTATCAGAAATCCCAGATTGCTTTGCAAACACAGTATCATGGATATGCACTAAAGTGCATGTTTATTTGTACAATAAGGAATGGATACAAATAATACAAACGTATATAAAATACTAGTTCATAGGCCTAAAAATATTGTAAAAAAAACTAAAGCAAAGGTACTTGTTTTTCAAAAAAGCAAACAAAATAATATAAATGTATTTTTTGTTTTGTTTTAAATAGACTACAATGAAATTAGAATGCTTGTTAATTTGTATTGTTGTATGTGCCCCGGTAAGGAGATTCACCCTATATTTGTCCTGTTTACTATTACCCTTAAAGTGATTGTAAAGTCTTGTTTTTTTTCTTTTTTAAATAACAAGCATGTTATACTTACCTCCTCTGTGCAGTTGGTTTTGCACAGAGCAGCTCCTCTTCTTAGGTCCCTCTTTGCTGCTATTAGCCCCTCCCACCTGTTGAGTGCCCCCCGCAGCAAGCAGCTTGCAATGGGGGGCGCTCGAGCCGAGCTGCAGCTCTGTGCGTCCATTCTGACATGGAGCTGCAGTTTGACCCCGCCAATCAGGACGAGAGTCTCGGACAGCTGAGGGAATCTTGGATATCGATGGAGAGAGATGGGACTCAGTTAAGTATTAGGGGGTGCTGCGGAGGCTGCTATATACAGAAAGATTTTTTTTTATCTTAATGCATAGAATGCATTAAAGAGGAAGTAAACCCTGATGGGTGTTACTTCCTCTTTGTTTCCCTGTAAAGGTAAAGCATTGCATAGTAGCCAATTATGTGACACTTACCTGCAGGAGAAGCCAGCAATGTCACTATCTTCCTCGCTAGTAGCGAGCGGCCATTCTTCACCCCTCTTCTTCCAGGGGCCGCAAACTCCGGCTCTGTGACTGGCTAGAGTCGCGTGACGTCGTGCGGGAGCTGCCTTTTACGGCATGACCCGAGATAGAAATGGCACAGCGTGCTCTTTGTAACTCTGGCGCATGTGCAGGAGAAATCGGCGTACGCCGATTTGCAAATATCTCCTAGACCGTGCAGGTCTGGGAGATTTTTCAAGCACCTACAGGTGAGCCTTAATCTAGGCTTACCTGTAGGCTAAAGTAGTTGTAAAGGGCTTACAACCACTATAAGATAAAAAAATAAATAATAATTTGCCTTTACAATTTCTTTCATTGGCAGGGATTTCCTTCCACTTCCTGCTTGGCTATGGTACAGGAAGTTAAATGAAATCTCCGCAATATGACACAGATGTCAATAAAAAATCTGACAGGGGTTATAACTTTTCCTTTCTCTATCCAAAATAAAAATACATTTTGCTTATAGTTGTACTTTAATTTGTACAAGCACTCTACAGGAGAATGTTTGGTTTTGGTTTCTTTGGAGGATCAAATTACAATGATTGTCATTATGTATAATAATAGTTATTATTATACCACTTTCATAACTTTACAATACTGTTATTATACATTTTAAAAATACGAATGGTCATTATTCTCTGTTTGCAGAGCATATAGGGCATTGAGCGAGGGCACAGTGTACTTAGCTCTTATGTTCTTGCAGTTTCATTTGACATATTACATTCTAGATTTTTAAATAAAAGTTGTATAAGAAACAATAAGTACAATCTTTCTAGCTCAAGTTATCAGATCTCTAATATTTTTCACCAAGATTACCCCCCCCCCCGACAGGGCAGTTAAAAAAATAACGTAATAATAATAATAATAATAATAATAATAATGATAAATAAAATACAAAATAAATAAAACATTTTTAGAATTCTAAAAACAAATGAAAAAATAAATATATACTGTATTTATTGGCGTATAACACTCACTTTTTTACCCTGAAAATAGAGGGTAAACTGTGCCTGCGCGTTATACGCAGGGGACTGTGGAAAGTTTTTTTCCTGAAACTTCCCTCTTAAAGTTAGGGTGCGTGTAATACGCCTGTGCGTGTTATACGCCGATAAATACGGTACTTGTTCAAATGTTTTATATTGCTTTCTCACTTCCTGTTTTAACCCCACACTAGCACTTCACAACTTCATGCTTTGCACGTGGTTGCGGGGCACTTGCAGAGCAGCGCAATTTAATTAAATGGGTATTTATCGATAAGGGTATGGCTTCTGCCATGGCTGTATATTTTCGGAGGTGGGGAGTCCCTGTCAGGTAGGCTGTATGGGGCACCGTGATTTTCTAACAGCAGCTCTGGTTAAAACCATAGCTGAAATGCCTCTTTTTGCCACCCCCCAACCACAACCACAAGTATAAACTAGGTCACTGATTCATAAGTATGCAGACCGGATTTTTAACTTCACTGGGATTTTCTAATCTGCATGCTTTTTCTAGACAAGTATCTCAAAGTACTGAAGCCAGAAAGAGACAGGCAACAAGTATTTTCAATAAGAGGTCTTCAATGTCAGCCACTTCTTTTATCTCAGTACAGGCTTTAAAAAATCACATCTCCAGCCATAATGTTTTGACTTGGCAATCTCCTGAGAGCATTTATATGCTTTGTCTACCTTGTTCCCTTAGAGGGGTTCCCAATATGTTGATGGAAACTGTAACTCTGGTTTGCTGCTTGAGCATTTTGCAGCTGAGAAATTTATGTTTATCTTTTATTTTTCCATGTAACTCTGGATATTCTGTGTATCCAATTACTGGATGTTTAGCCTGTGTTTATTTGCTATTTTTGCTTGTGTCATGAGAAGCAGAGTTTTCATACAGAGTTACATGTGCCCCCTGAGATGGTGCAGAGTGTAAAATACTTGATTTGATGTAGCAATTCTCTGTTAGCACGCTATGATAAAAACGTAATAAAATGAACATGCTTATTCAAGTAATGAATTATTTACTGCTTGTTCTATAATTTAGAATGTAATTAACTGCTTTCCAAATTTAGTCCCCAAAAGCTATTCACCAAATAACTTGGTGGCACATTCAGAGTCACCCGCAATTTTACTAAGATTTGTTAGGTGATTTAATAGAGCTTATTTTGTTAAATTGCATTGTAGTTATGTCACTATATCTGTAAACTCTTAAGAAATAAACGGCACAAGCAATATAATAATCTTCTATTTTATTTATGTGGCAAATTTTATCACTCGAGTCTCCCAGACTATCTAATAAATCTAGGTGGCATTAATTACATAGCTGCTTAGTTAGCAATGTTACAAGCACGATAATAGTCCATCATTTTCAACTTATGATAAATATTCTTAGCAATAATGAGGGCCCATTTACTTCTTTGCAATAATTTGCATTGTGTTAAGGCAACCCATGGAAACAAGCGAGCTGCCAGGACACCTTAATATGCTAAAAAAAAGATACCTGCCCATTTTTGGTAACACACTGCACCCTATCCCACAACTGTGCATTGCCATGTGTTGTAGGGTGCTACAAAATGGATGGCCTTGGAACACAATAACACAATTTGTGCGCATTGATGTGCTTTACTGTAATGCAAAAAGTCTAAATGGGCACCAAAACCAGATACAATTTCCTATTTTTAAATGATCAGTCCACTTTATAGTGATATTTCTTGAGGACTTGAGGACCCACGCTGGAGAAGTCCCGCCCATGGATGTAACACGTACGGGGGAGGAGACACGTCTGACGTCACCTGCGGCCATTGTTTTGGTTGGAAACTATTACACGCCTTGATGCTGGCACTCACTATAGAGTGCTATGGATTGTAAGTAGCTTTCTTGCCTTTCTATTATTAAATTTACATACAGAGAGCACTAGATCGCTTCCTTTGTGTTTTTTTATGTGCGGTGGAGTTCAACTTAAAGTGCAGGATTTTGCTTTATACCCTGATTGTGGGTTTACTGCTGCATACTGGTCGATTGGATGAGTTCAGCATAAGTATAGGATTTCTATTCATACCCCAAGGGTGGGTTCACTGCTTTGTGACCTGTTCTAGGTCGAGTTGATCAGGTGAGAGGCCAATTTGTGTGTGGTGGAGGGATCTTTGTCACCTGTCAAAATGTCTTCACTACATGCTAGGATTTGTGCTTTTTTCACATGCACTATGGACTCCTATGATTCTATCTAATGTATGGACATTCTATTTTAATAAAATTTATGGACCCACAAATGGGTACTCACAATTTTGTTGAAATGACAGAGCATTACTTTAGCATGCAGAAAACGGAAGTGTTGTGGCGTTCTGTCGGATCGCTCGACAGGTTTCGTCGACCTGACTTCATCTGGAGTACGCTATAGTGCTATTTTCCATCGTATTCTTATTCTCTAGTTACAGCAGTTGATCCTGCCATAAAATTAATTATTGGCAACTTCTTGCCAAAGAATGCCAGTGCTCTAATGTCACTAGAGAAACGTCCACAGCTTTGTCACCCTTTCCTCCTTGCTGCAGCTGGATGGTTTACAGACTTGCACTGTGATGCCTCTTTACCTACCGGCTCAGCATTGTTACCAGGTTCATTGACTATCTTCAGTGACAAACAGCAAAGCTCTGAGGACACAGCACTATTAATGCACCAGAGGGGTCCCAGGAAATATAATTCTAGTCGCCGGAAATATTGGCAGTTATGCTCATCCAATGTTACTGCCATGAAGTAAGAAACTTAAAAGTGATTGTAAAGTTTTTTTGTTTTTTAAATAATAAACATCTCTTTACTTAACTGCTCTGCACAGAGCACCCCAAACTGCCTCTTCTGGGGTCTCTGGCTGGTGCACTTGGCACCCCCTTTCTATCCAAGTGCCCCTATATAGCAAGCCACTTCCTATGGGGGCACTTGTACAGGCTCGATCTTCAGACACACGCAGCGCACCTCTGCCCCATCCCCTGCTCCGTCTTCACAGTATTTGATTGACGGCAACAAGAGCCACACCTTGGCAAGTGTTTTTGGGGCAGCAAGATATTCATTTACATTACTTCTTTAAAGGAAGATTGTGTCTGTTGTTGTATATTTAAAGGGACCCTTTTAACCACAGTACACATACCAAGCTGATCGTATCAAGTAAAAGTGGACATTGTGCACTTACTGTAGGTGTGGTATCAAGTCATTTATACATTTTTGCAGTAATCAACTTTCCACTTCTGAGTCACATATGGGCTGCGTAGGTATGAAAATCGGAAACGTACAGCTAAAGTAAAGGCTTGGTAATGGTTATAACCTGAAAGTGGTTAAAACATGCTCATTGCTGCATAAGCAGGTGTGAGCTTGGTATCATGTAAAAGTGATCCAATCACTTTCACAATACTTTGAAGTGCAGCCTACGAAGCAGAGTCCTATTCTTGATCAACTGCAGTGAAAGGCAGGGGAGACATTAGGAGTCCAATAGACCCCTGATGTCTCCATAAAGAGAACCTGTCACCTGTCACTGCTATCACATAGGGAGATTGTTAGCCCCTTTGTGATTACAATAAGATTAAATTAAAAAATAAATAAATAAAAAAGGTGTCTAAAATGTGATACATAAAATAAATACAAATAATAATAAAAAAATGCAATAGCAACCCCATCAACCTGAATGCACAAATTAATGTATATCGCTATGAAAGTCTGAGAAAGTCTGAGAGCAAAAATTATAGGACCATCTATCACTATTAACGCTAACGCTTATATATATTTTGAGTTTTATTGAAGATTTTTTTTTTAAGTACAGATAGTACAGAGTTGTATAGTAAGGTAAAGACTAAGGCCTCGTACACACGATATGTTAAACCGTTTTCATCGGTCAAAACCGATCGTGTGTGGGCCCCATAGGTTATTTAACCATCGGTTTAAAAAAAGCCAACTTGCTTTAAATTTAACCGATGGATTCCTAACCGATGGGAAAAAAACAATCGTTAGTAGGCACAACCATCGGTTTAAAATCCACGCATGCTCAGAATCAAGTCGACGCATGCTTAGAAGCATTGAACTTTGTTTTTTTCAGCATGTCGTTGTGTTTTACGTCACCGCGTTCTGACACAATCGTTTTTTTAACCGATGGTGTGTAGGCACGACTGACCATCAGTCAGCTTCATCTGTTAACCGATGAAAACAGTCCATCAGACCGTTTTCATCGGATGGACCGATCGTGTGTACAGGGCATAAGAGATTACTTAACATCAAATAACAGGTAGTCACAGAGTGTGTTGTAACTTAACGTCAATGAAATAGTGCAAACAATAACATAAGGGGGGAGATAAGGTGTACGGATGAGGGGTAATTGACATTTTCAAGTAAGAGTTACTAGCACATAGTTCTGAAATGCCAAGTTAAAAGAGTAGTGGTGTGGTTGTATCAATAAGGGGGGGGTTTAGCTTGGTATATGGGAACATTGCTTATTGACAATATTGGGTAACATAGTTTTTTGTCCATTTCACTTGATTTTGAGACTTGAAATGTTTGGTATCTTTTTTTTTCTTAGCACGACCACTTTTATATTTTACCAGAAAATATTTGTGTGTATTAAATTAATTTTAGTGTATTTCTTTGTGAAAATATACATTTGATAAACAGTTGCTCAAACATTGTGAAACATAAATAATTGCAGTTACCCTTATATGAAGTCAAAAGCCTTTTTTATATCAATGGATAGGAAACAAAAGGGTATTCGACAGGTTTTAGCTATTTGAGCTAGCAATACTGCCCTGCGGACATTGTCACCCGCCTGGCGCATTGGCATGAAACCTACCTGGTCTTTGTGTATAAGCGTGCCTATTACATCATTTAGTCTTTTGGCTAATATTTTGGCTAAAATTTTGATAGCTAAGTTCAGGAGTGAGATTGGGTGGAAATTTGTACATAAGGTATCGTCAGTGAGAGGTTTGGGGATCATGCAAACAATGGCCGTCAAAGTTTCTTGTCTAAAGGATTTTCCTTCTAATAATACATTAAAAGCTTCCGCTAAGATTGGTGATAACGTGTCTGTATAAGTTTTGTAATATAAGGCCGAGTAGCCATCTGGGCCTGGTGTCTTGTTTAACTCTAGGTCTTTGATAGCCTCGGAGACATCATCAGGTGTAATGTTGATTTCTAATAAATTATTTTGGTCAAGGGAAAGTTCTGGTAAGTTTATATCGGAGAAAAATGTATCTGCTGTTTTTGGGTTGAAATTATTAGATGATGTATATAATGAGGTCAGATGGGAATGAAATTTCTGAACTATTTTGGTAGGGTTGCTTGTGTAAACATCTTTTGCCAGTTTTAAGCGGATTGGTTTAAAGGGTTTGTTCAAGGAATTAAGTGTACATGCAAGGTAGGTACCCGATTTATTGGATTTCATTAAATAGTTATGTCTTGATCGTTTGTAGGATTTTTCCACTGCTTCAGTTAGAAATAAGTCATATGCAACACAAGTTTTGTCTAAACAGGATTTTGTTAATGGTGATGGATTGTCCTGATGGGATATAAAGGCAGTATTAAACTCCATTTACAGTTTACGTGCAAGGGTTTTCCGTTTGCGTTTGAATATGGCTGATTGTTTCTGAATTGTATTACGTATAACTGGTTTATGGGCTTCCCAAAGAGTTAATGTACTCATTTCTGGACTAGTATTGAGTGAGATATAATCTTTAATGGCTTGTTTAATGGTTTGCTGATAAGATGGGTGTTTGAGTAGGATGTCTGGGAGGTTCCAAGTTGGGTCGTGGCCTTTGGGTAATGCTGATTTAATAGACATGATTACTGCATTATGGTCAGACCATGGGATAGGGATTATATCTGCTGTAATACTTTCAGGGAGCATACCCATAGTTAGGAATATGTGATCAATCCTTAAATATTTTTTATGAGGGTGGGAATAGTATATATATCTACGTTTAGTGGGATTACCTTCTCTCCATGAATCTTCCAAATTATATTTGGATAAAAGTTGTGAAAAATACATTTTAAATTTATCTTGAGATGGTGTGTACGGGGATTTATCCAGAAATGGGAGGAGGACCTGGTTAGAATCTCCACACAGTATAACTGTACCTGTTTTATGGTCATTCACGACTTGTAGTAAATGTGACATAAATGGATTTGGTTGCTTATTTGGTGCATAGTATGAAACTACAGTTATTGCAATGTTCATAATATGGCCTGTGAGAATCAAGTAGCATCCTTCAGGATCTTTTATTTGGGATTGGAGAGTAAATGGGGTAGAACGATGAAAGGCTATGAGGGTGCCCCGATGCTTGGAGGTAGCCGAAGCCGTGTAGGTTTGCGTATAAAAATGGGACATAAATTTGGGTGTGGAAGTACTCGTGAAGTGGGTCTCTTGTAGGCAAACTATGTGCGCCTTTCTGGCATGAAATGCACGGAAGGCCTTGGTACGTTTCTGGGGAATGTTTAGTCCCGGAACATTCAGGGACAGAATGTTTAATGGTGCCATGGTAGCTGATTAGACAAAGGGGACTTACCCATTACCAAGTTATTCAGGTCAATCGATACGATCCAAGTGGACTCAGAGAGAGAAGAAGAGAGAGGAATGGAGATGAATACTAGAGTAAGAAAAAGGAATATAATACTAAGTGTTTCCCGCGAGTGGGAGCAAAGATCACCCACTGGGGAAAAGGTGCTTCCGTCAGACTTTCACATATTATGTGTGGCCGAATGAGGGAGGCAGAGCAGGTGCACGGATCTCCCGTTCAAGGGGGGAGAGCCATCTGAAAAAAAACATCACATTGATGTGTAATACTGTAAACCTTGCAATATATTACAAGAACTATTAGTGTTAGAGTTAACTATATTAAGGGAGGGACGGTACGGGTAATAATGAGATAAAGAGCTAGTATCTGATTTACCCAAGATATCCTGGTGGGGAGGTAACATAAACTAAAGGAGTGGTAAGAAGGCATGAGGGTAGAGCAGGGTCGGGAAAACCCCCAATGTTAATATTGAGGGAATATCTAAAGTTCTAACAGGGAGAGGTAATGCTAAAAAAATCTCCTAGAAAGTATAATACTGTTGCTATATAAAACTTCTTATTGGCGGTCTAGGGTCAGCCGAGTTTTAACAATTGGTACATATAGAACAAGTAGGACCTATGTCCTTAACAATTCTAATGAATGCCAAGAGGCCTTTTACATATGCCCTTTATGTAGGTAAAGGAAGGTTAGAATAAATAGCACTTTTTGCATGGAAAGGACTTTGAATTCTAACTGTAGAAATAGTAAACAATCCTGGAATTTTAGCTAAAATAAAGAAAAAAATAAGAAAACATTGAGCATGCAAAACTGGAAAACAAAAAGGAAACTGTTTATAAAACAGAACTAAATATTATGTATCAGAGAACTAGTAGGTGCAGTGCATTGCATAACAAGTCTTTATAAAGACTAATAGCAGGGTAAGGAATGAGCCAAATGTTCAGTTTTAGAATTTCTTTCAATCCATTGAATCCTTTCTTTCCTGAGGAGGTGATGCGTAGCGACCTCTCTTGTGGATGGTTTCCATTTCTCAGGTTGGATTGAGAATGATTTACTTTGGATGAGAGAGGTGTTGATCTACTGCGCGATGGCGTATTTTGTGGATTTGGTTCCATTAAATTTAGGTCTATGAGTGTTTGTTGAAGTTCATCAAAAGCTCTGCAAGTATATCTTTTCCCTTTGTAAGCAAAACGTAGGGGAAATGGGAACCCCCATTGGTAGGTGATGTCTTGGCGTTGTAATTCCAGAAGAAGGGGTTTTAATGCTCTCCTTTTAGCAATTGTTATTTGGGACAAATCAGCAAACAATTGGTAGTAATTTCCTTGGAAATTCAGCTGCTTTTTGTCCCTGGCTGATGACAGGAGCTGCTCTTTTGTACGATAGTAGTGTAATTTCACTATGATATCACGTGGAGGACCATCAGGTTTTTTTGCAACAAGGGCTCGATGGATTCTGTCGAATTCCAATCTTTCAATGGAAATGGCTGGTTGCAATTCCTGAAACAGAGCAGTTATGGTGGATTGCAGGTCAATGATTGTTTCGGGAATACCCCTGATACGTAAGTTGAACCTCCTGTCTCTGTTCTCATGGTCCTCAATTTCAGTATGGAGCAATAGGTTTTCCTCTTTAAGGTTTTCTATTTCCATAGTGTTTTCCAGAGAAATATTTTCTAAATCATCTGCTTTAACCTGTAAATCTGCTGTGCGTTTTCCAAGTTCTCCTATCTCTCTTGTGAGGTTAGAAGTGATTTGATCAGATGTTTGTTTTAGTGCTTTATGGAGCATATGTTCAAATTGTTTTAAAATGGCTGGGGCTACCTGAGGGGTCCGAGGAGAGTCTTGTGAGGTGAATAAATCACTGTCAGAATGAGCTGGAGACACAGGTTCTGTCAGGCTTTGCCTGTGGGAGCGCATAGAGGCTGTGAATGAAGAGGGGGGAGGTGCCATTTTAGTCACAGCTTTCCCCTTTGAAGCCTTCATGAGTGAATTCTTTATTTTGACACGGCGGCCTCCCTGTGCCATCATTTTGCTCACAAATTGGTCAGCTAAATCCCGGGTACTAGTTCCACCCCGAGGATATGTCAAAATACTTGCGGGATTTGGTTAAATACCCGCTCTCCTCCCAAACGGTATGGAGCTCTAGCACTGTATTTCCACATAGAACTCCACGCATGCACCTTATAGAATTCATTTTCAAACTTTAGCTCAGATGCAGTGATATCTTAAGGGCATTACACAATCTTTGATTGATTTAACTTGTTGCCTTTAACTGGTGTTTAATTACTATCCAAGTCATATCCCTTTAATTTGAGCACACACGTTTTGTACATGTGCAAGTATATACATGGTTATAGACCTGCACTATTAATGCAAAAGGATTATGTTGTCATAAGAAATAAGCAGGCCCCTACTTTCACTTTTTTAACCTGCATAAGGAATACTATTGCACACTATTGCACTGCAGAAACACCCAAGTTAATGTAATTCACGACAATACGTGTTGGTGCGATGTGATGCAATTCATTCTAAATTACACACCATTGCACCTTACTACTTGTGTTGCCATGCATTGCACTGATAAAAATCTTAAAGGTACCTTTTTTGGTGCATGTTGGTGTGTTAGGCAGTCCATTCAAATGAATGAACTATCGATGTACACACCGCAACAGAGTTAACCTCTGGTTATGAGATCCTTCATTCCATCTTTTTGCAGTAACAATAACTTTTGTGTACATGGAATTTGGTATATGATGACATGTTTTTGAAATTTGAGATGTTAAATGTATCTTGCCAGAGCAAACTACTCCCCTGAAGAAGACTGTGACTTTATGGATCAAAATGCGTTGGCTTTAATATAGCAGACGTTATGTAATGTGATACTGTGTAATTGTTGTGTTTGCATTGCTGTACCGTGGAATATGTCCCTCAACCAGAGCTCATATTTTATTTGCCACATGATATTGATTTTTTCTTAATAAAGACTTTTATACATACTCCCATTTTTGATTCTGTTACACTGCTGAAAAAAAAAAACCTTTGGGGAACATTCCCATATTATTTGTTCTGGGGTGTGCAGCCCAATTATTTCTCCCATATGTGTCTTTCCTATGCTAAAGGGATACTTTTTATATCCATTGTGGCAGAGTGAGGCTCTGTCCCAATGAAGATTGGATTAAAGTGGACACTTTGGGCCAGATTCACATAGATCTGCGGCGGCGTAACGTATCGCATTTACGTTATGCTGCCGCAATTTTTAACAGGCAAGTGCTTGATTCACAAAGAACTTGCCTGTAAAGTTGCGGCGGCGTAGCGTAAATCCCCCCGACGCAAGCCCGCCTAATTCAAATGATCTGGGTAGGGGGCGTGGATAATTTAAATTAGGCGCGTTCCCGCGCCGAACGTACTGCGCATGCGCCATCCCTAAATTTTCCCGACTTGCATTGCGCTAAATGACGTCGCAAGGACGTCATTGGTTTCAACGTGAACGTAAATGGCGTCCAGTCCCATTCACGGACGAGTTACGCAAATGACGTAAAATTTTAAATTTTTTACGCGGGAACGACGGCCATACTTAACATTGGCTACGCCACCTAGATATTTATCTTTACGCCGCGTATCTCTTACGGAAACAACGTGAATTTACTGCGACGGGCAAGCGTACGTTCGTGAATCGGCGTAACGACTCACTTGCATATTCTACGACGACCGCAATGGAAGCACCACCTAGCGGCCAGCGTAAATATTGCACCCTAAGATACGACGGCGCAGGCCATCGTATCTTAGGCATGTTTAAGTGTATCTCAGTTTGAGAATACACTTAAACATACGACGGGCTTAGATTCGGAGTTACGTCGGCGTATCTGCTGTTCCCCTCCATGCTCTGCTCCTGTACCCAGCCGGCGTAACTCTTTGAGAATCTGGCCCAGAGTCTGCATATCAGCTGAGTGCAGAGCTGCGGAGCTTAAAGCGGAGGTTCACCCTAAAACAATTATATACCATTACATCCAGCATACTTCGGACATCTACAGTATGCTGTTTTTTTTTGCCGTACATACCGTTTTATTGTTATTTTTCCCCCCAGCTTCCAGGTTCTGGCTCCCGCGGGACTGGGCGTTCCTATACAGAGGTTAGATGATTGACGTCTGGTGAAAAACTTCCCCTGGCGCATAAGGCGAGTCACCAGTTTTCCGTAACTAGCCGACCTGCGAGTCGACTCTATATGGCGCCTGCGCAGTCAGCTCTACACGGCGGGCGCAGGCGCCGTATAGCGCGGTATAGAGCTGACTGGCAGTTTTCTCAGATTTATTTATCTCTACAAGGGGCTCTGTGGCTTGGAGATTCCTCAGTGATATGGGTGGGACGGGATCTCCAACCCTGTGTCCAGATCTTATAGATAGCCTGCAGGGTGTGTGCCCAGGTGCACACAGCTCATATAATGAAGGGCTGGTGAGAGTTAGAAGTGAGAGGAAGGTGGAGTTGGAGCAGTGGCTGCTTGTAAGCGTCTCTGTGTGGAGATAGATGCTGTGTACGTTGAAGGGCTTGAAGCTGTGTGCGACCAAAAAGCCAGAAGCTGTGTGCATTGAGGGGCTTGAAGCTGTGTGTGTTTAAGGAGCACAAAGACTGTACGCATCCAAGACTGTTGGACTGGAAGATCTGGTGGTTTAAGGTACCAGTGCTGTTGAAGAGTAGCCAGGTGGGCTAGTATTTTCAGTTACTTTCTGTACAAAGTTTAAACCCCTGCGTGGGACTCCTGAGTGGATTTTTTCCGTATTTAATAAACGTGGGCTACCAGGCTCTTAACAATATATGCCTGTTTGGTGTGGACTCACTACACAAAAATGCATCTACCACGAGAGCTAACAGCCCCCAATGTCACACCATATAGTTCCTTTAAACTTTAAAACATAGGGCAAATTTACAGGTTTGGAGAAGTGCCATCATTAAAAACAATAAAATGATGCATCTATATTACTCATAAGGTGGGGCTCTTCTGCAAGAATCATTGGGTCCTTGTGCATCATAGACTTGGCTTGTAACACCATGCAGCAGCTAACAAACTAATATAATACTCTCATGCTTTAAAAAAGGGTATATATTGAAGAGATATATCAATAATTCTACCTCTTTACAAAACACTGGATCAGCCTCATCTTGAATATGCTGTTCAGTTTTGGTCACCAATCCACGTGAAGAATGTCCTTGAACTAGAACAAGTTCAGTGAAGGGCAACAAAATTAATAAGCGGGCTGGAGGACCTCGGCTATGAAGAGTAATTAGATGACTTACTCTAGAGAAGAGGCGCTTAATAGGTGATATGATCACAATGTACAGATATATCAAAGGTAATTATAGTGACTGTAAATAAACAGTTTACTCTGAGGTCTCTGAAGAAGACATGTGGCCACAATATGAGACTGGATGAAAGAAGCTTTAACCAATTAAGTACTAACTTGTGCATATGCATTTATTACAAGGTCATTTTCCAGTTTTCAGTGCTGTGATATTTTAACTGGTGAAATTGGGGTTTGCATACATTTAGTATGCACAGGATGCTTCTAATCAAATTAATATAAAATGCCATCTAGTTTTTTTTTTTTTTAACATATTCAAGGTCCAGTTTCCCTAGTGTTTTGTTGACCCACTAGCTTTTTGGGTTACTGACCTGGAACAAGTATGCAGATCAGGAAAGGCAGCAGAAAGTAGTTCATAGTCCTTATCTGCTTATTGGTTCTAGGTCACTGATTCTTAGTATTGAAGCCAAAGGGGCAGCATGACAGTAGGGCAGATTCAGCATTTTCAGGAGGAAAGCCCAGAAGTGGTAGTCTGTGTTTTTTTCCCATGGAAGGTTTCCTTGATGTTTGCTAGTCCTCATATAGGGATTTCCGGAAAGAGAGGACAGAAATGGCTAAATGCATGTCATCTAGTAGATATATGTGATTATCCTTTGGACATGGGAAAACCCAGCTTCAATTTTATGAAGTTATATGTGTGACAACTGCATGAAACATTGACAAGAAGCTATTAATTGCTGATAAATAGCAGTGATATGAAGTGATTTAGTCAATTTAGTGCCATTTTCTTCCAAGATCTGTTATTACACGTTTATTAAATCAAGCCAGGGGCAAAAGACGTACTATAATGTGAGTATTTTAATATTCTCCAAGCACTTTCAAGAGAACTGCATGAAATATATGCTGCATATAAGCTATAATCTTTGATTTAATTTTTGAGACTTTTTAAAATATAGATCACTCTTTCTAGCTTGTAACTAGATATGAAGCATCACAAAGTATGGCCAAATCATCTTCCACTATGTTGTATACTGTATGTTCTTACTTTGACTTTTTTTTTTGGTCTGATGACAAACTAGCAATATTTCTCTTCAGGAACAGTTACCATTATTTTCGTCCGATAAAACAAGATGTGTATCTGTATAAAATAAAGCAGTTGCTAAACAACAAAAGGGGAAGGAAGTTCTAATGCAGGGGTCCTCAAACTACGGCCCGCGGGCCACATACGTCCCGCCAAGGCGATTTACCCGGCCCACGGCACGGACTGCCCCTTTTATAGTCCCCTCTGCAGCACTTCCCCCTGCTACATTAGTCACACAAGGCACAAAGCGTGACAGGTCCAAACAAAGGGCGGGACTTTTCGAGTTAAGAAGCGGGTAATTGGTTACTAGGCAGTGGGGCGGTCCCAGTAATCAATCATCTGCCTTTCACTTGAAAAGTCCTGCGCTTTGTCCGATCCTGTCAGGCTTCGCGTCGTGTGTGTATAAGGTAGGGGGGCTGTGCTGTGCGGGAGGGAGTACTGCTCTGTGATATGCGGGGGGAGTGCTGCTCTGTGATATGTGGGGGGGGGAGTGCTGCTCTGTGATGTGCGGGGGTAGTGCTGCTCTGTGATATGCGGGGGGGAGTGCTGCTCTGTGATATGCGGGGGGAGTGCTGCTCTGTGATATGTGGGGGGGGGAGTGCTGCTCTGTGATGTGCGGGGGTAGTGCTGCTCTGTGATATGCGGGGGGAGTGCTGCTCTGTGATATGCGGGGGGGAGTGCTGCTCTGTGATATGCAGGGGGGAGTGCTGCTCTGTGATGTGCGGGGGGGAGTGCTGCTCTGTGATATGCAGGGGGGAGTGCTGCTCTGTGATGTGCGGGGGGAGTGCTGCTCTGTGATATGCCAGGGGAGTGCTTCTCTGTGATATGCACAGGGGGGCTCTATGATATGATGGGGGGACTCTGTGATATGCGGGGGGGAGTGCTGCTCTGTGATATGATGGGGGGACTCTGTGATATGATGGGGGGGACTCTGTGATATGATGGATGGGACTCTGTGATATGATGGGGGGACTCTGTGATATGATGGGGGGGACTCTGTGATATAATGGGGGGGACTCTGTGATATGATGGGGGGCTCTGTGATATGGGGGGAGTCTGTGCTTGGGGGGATCTGTGGTGGAGCTTTATGATTGGTGGATCTGTGATTCTTTGATTAAACAAGGTGAGGATTGTGACATCACTGCATCTCTTGACTAATCAGAGAGCACCTTGTATTCATTAAAAAAAATACAAGGCATTCTATAAATGGTGGCAGTGCCGAGCACTAAACTCAGTGTGGTCACTGTACAGGGTGGAAACCACTCACACAGAACCTGGAAGATAATGACTATCACTGTGGTAGCACTGACTACTACAGTGGCTTTCAGTTCCCCCAGCATCTCATCAGACATGAGGATACAGATCATCCCCCCCCAACAAAAAAAACCTGCAAGACAAAGGCATAATGAGCTAGTATGCATCAAAGACCCCGCAGCAAAGCCCCGCAGCAGTCCCAGTACACAGCTCCGATGATGTCACTCCCACGAATGCGTGCTGGAGCTGTCGGAACGGCACACTAGCTGAAGCAGCTGCACGAACGAGCCACTGCTTCAGTGTGAATGTGCCGATGATGTCGGCACATGCTGATACAGGGGTTATCTCCTAAACCGTGTAGGTTTAGCTAGGAGATATCATGGGTAGCTACAGGTAAGCCTTTTTAAAGGCTTACCTGTAGCAAAAAGTGGATTGTAATGCCACGTACACACGACCGTTTTTCGCGATGTGAAAAATAACTTTTTTTTTATGTCATTAAAAACGATCGTGTGTGGGTTCCAGAGCATTTTTCGCAACGTAAAATATAAGCATTAAAAATTTAGAACATGCTCTACCTTTTGGCGTCGTTTTTAAAGTTAACATTTTTAATGTTGTAAAAAATGGTCGTGTGTGGGCTTTAACGACGTGAAAATAACACGCATGTTCAGAAGATCGTTCTGGTAAAACTAGCGTTCGTAATGGAGATAGCACATTAATCACGATGTAACAGACTGAAAAGCGCGAATCGTCTCTCACCAAACTTTTACTAACACGAAATCAGCAAAAGCAGCCCCAAGGGTGGCGCCATCCGAATGGAACTTCCCCTTTATAGTGCCGTCGTACGTGTTGTACATCAACGCGCTTTTCTAGAGCATTTTTTTTCACGATCGTGTGTAGGCAAGGCTGGTCTAACAATAATCGGGTTGAAAAAAAACGTTGTTTTTTCTAGACCATTAAAAATGGTCGTGTGTACGTGGCATAAGGGTTTACAACCACTTTAAGTGGCTCTAAAGGCAGTTCTAAAGGTATCTTAAATTAATTAAGATAAAAAATAACTGTGCAGCAGCCCCCCTACTACTTACCTGAGCCCCATCTTGATCCAGCGTTGTTGCACAAGAGCCTCAGCTGTCCAGAACTCTCCCTCCTCATTGGCAGCAACATCTTGTGCAACATCAATCAATGTCAGTGAACTAATAAGGAGAGAGAGAGGCCGCAGCTCCTTGTCTGAATGGACACGCAGAGCAGCAGCTCAACTCAGGTGCCCCTATAGCCAGCTACTTGCTGTGGGGTCACTCGGCAGGAGGGAGGGGCCAGGAGTGCTGGGGAGGGACCCAAGAAGAGGGGGCTCTGAGCTTTAATATCACTTATTTATTACAATATAAACAAGACTTTAATATCACTTTAAACTGTGCACAGTGATGACAATTAGAAGCCCTTTATATTTGGGGTATGTTCCATGCATGTGTTTCATGACTTAGAGCAGTATTAAACCTAAATACAATCATTTATTATATTGCAGCTTGTCAATTCTTAGATGTAATGTCTTCATTAGTTTTCTTCTTTAGACTTTCTTTCAATTATTTTCTCCTGATCTGGCCAGTGTCTGTCTTTTCAACAAAACAATCTGCCCTACAGATGAAGCAGTTAGAGGGTTGAGATAAACAATTTAACACTGACAGGGTTGCTTACTATGGTCAGTTTTAATTCATTTATATTGAACCTTTATCCCAAAAGAAAAAAAAATGTTGCTGTAACTTGCTTAAAAAGTGTTAGCTGGGGATAGGCTTTAATTTGTTATTTTATCTAAATCTGCCAGTATATCTAACACTCCCCTCTCCCCAGGCTGACAATGCTGCTGTCCATATGTGCCCCCTGTGCTTCTTCATCAAGAGTGGGGGCACTCTAATACAGGAGATGTGTCACTTGCTAGATCGCCAGGTGAAGACAGAGGGAAAAAAGTCTAAAAAAGAAAAACTAATGCAGCCACCACATCTAGTGATTGGTAAGCTGCAATATATTACATGTTTGGTTTTGGGTTTTACATTGATTTAAGTTTTAGTTTTGTCCAGAGTATACTTTTAAATACTAAGCTGACATTGCACAAACCATTTATTCTAATGAAAAACTTCAAGGTTAGCCTGATTCTATGTGGAAGCCATATATCCTTATATGTTTACAATACCTGTTATGTCACTCAACTATATATCAACAATGTTATTTACACCTGTTAGTTATGGTGCGTTGTGGTATTTGTTGTGTTACTACAATGTACAGGGTGGGCCATTTATATGGATGCACATTAATAAAATGGGAATGGTTGGTGATATTAACTTCCTGTTTGTGGCACATTAGTATATGTGAGGGGGGAAACTTTTCAAGATGGGTGGTGGCCATGGCGGCCATTTTGAAGTCGGTCATTTTGAATCCAACTTTTGTTTTTTTAATAGGAAGAGGGTCATGTGACACATCAAACGTATTGGGAATTTCACAAGAAAAACAATAGTGTGCTTATCTTTTTTCTTTCTTTCTTTCTTTTTTTATTTACAAGTTTCCGACCACTTATAAAATGTGTTCAATGTGCTCTCCAGTGACATGCCGCGAGTGCTACGCTGTGGGCTCTTGTTGAATGAAGCTAGGACAGCCACTGATGTTTCTTCATTAGACCCCTTTCACACTGGATACGCCTATAATGGAGCGTTAAAATCGCGGTAAATTTGCGGTAAAATAGCGGTGTTTTACCGCAAATTTACCGCGATTTTAACGCTCCGTTATAGGCGTATCCAGTGTGAAAGGGGTCTAATGAAGAAACATCAGTGGCTGTCCTAGCTTCATTCAACAAGAGCCCACAGCGTAGCACTCGCGGCATGTCACTGGAGAGCACATTGAACTTGTAAATAACTCAAGAAAAAAGATTAAAACCAAGCACACCATTGTTTTTCTTGTTAAATTCCCAAAATGTTTGATGTGTCACATGACCATCTTCCTATTGAAAAAACAAAAGTTGGATTCAAAATGGCCGACTTCAAAATGGCCACCACCCATCTTGAAAAGTTTCCCCCCTCACATATACTAATGTGCCACAAACAGGAAGTTAATATTACCAACCATTCCCATTTTATTAAGGTGTATCCATATAAATGGCCCACCCTGTATATTTATTTCTTCAGGCAGGTTTGCATCACCATTAATTTTCAATCAATGGCATCCCAGTGCTCAAAGGCAACACGCCCATGATACACATGCATTGCAGCAGACCACAATACAATTCAAAAATAAGTGTATGTTTGTTTTTTGTTTTTGTCTGTGATGTCCAAATGCATCACACAGAGCAGACAAGTGTGAATTGGCCTTTATTGTTGTATTGCTGTATCATTTGCAGGAGCTGCCTGTACGAGGGGACATTCGTTTTTTTTTTTTATTATTATTATTGGAATGACAACCATACATTCCACTGAGCTTTACAAAAAAAGATACAGTTATACACTGGCAACAGAACATAATAAAAGAAGAGATAGCAGGTAGAATGCAATATCAGGACTACCACTGTGGGGCCAGATGGCAAGGACAT
Source organism: Rana temporaria (assembly GCF_905171775.1). Lineage (NCBI taxonomy): Eukaryota > Metazoa > Chordata > Amphibia > Anura > Ranidae > Rana > Rana temporaria. The sequence continues at coordinate 175,770,475 of NC_053491.1, forward strand.
TCCAATTCAGGATTCCCATGGTTAATGATCTGAGAGACAAGGCTAATGTAGATGTATTATTGATACTGCCTGCAGTTAGTCTATTTAGAACTCAAACATGTAATAGAATTGATACTCCAATAAAAAAAATACTTTATGGGGTTTCTAGCTAAAATATGGGGAATAAACTGTATTCAATAATACATAATGTTTGTTATTTTTATAATTATTAATCTAAATGAACTTTAGCTTTATTATTGCATAAGGCTTTGATACTATAATATTAGGGATGAGCCCAACACCCCCTGGTGCATTTGTATTCAGCCCCCCTGAGTCAATACTTTGTAGAACCACCTTTTACTGTAATTACAACTGCAAGTCTTTTTGAATTTAATCTAGAGAGTGAAATGTTTGCCCATTCTTCTTGGCAAAATAGCTCAAGCTCTATCAGATTGAATGGATGGCATCTGTGAACAGCAATTTTCAAGACTTGCCACAGATTCTGAATTGGATTTAGATCTGGATTTTGACTGGGCCATTCTAACACATGAATATGCTTTCATTTAAACCATTCCATTGTAGCTCTGGCTGTATGTTTAGGGTCGTTGTCCTGTTGGAAGGCGAACCTCTGCCCCAGTCTCAAGTCTTTTGCAGTGTAAATGTATTTTATTGGAATTTTATGTGATAGACCAACACAAAGTGGCACATAATTGTGAAGTAGAAGGAAAATGATAAATGTTTTTCAAAATTTTTGTCAAATATGTGAAAAGTATTGCGTGTATTTGTGTTCAGCCCCCCCCGAGTCAATACTTTGTAGAACCACCTTTTGCTGCAATTACAGCTGCAAGTCTTTTTGGGAATGTCTCTACCAGCTTTGCACATCTAGAGAGGGAAATGTTTGCTAATTCTTCTTTGCAAAATAGCTGAAGCTCTGTCAGATTGGACAAAGAGCGTCTGTGAACAGCAATTTCCAAGTTTTTCCACAGATTCTAAATTGGATTTTGATCTGGACTTTGACTGGGTCTTTCCAACAGTTTAATATGCTCAGATCTAAACAGGGCTTTTTTCAGGGGGAACTTGAGGGAACTCAGTTCCACCACCTCTGGCTCAGACCCTTTGGTGCCCGCTCACCACAATCACTTGTAAACACAGAAGTCTGGCTGTATGTTTAGGGTCATTGTCCTGTTGGAAGGTGAACCTCTGCCCCATCCCAAGTCTTTTGCAGACTCTAATGACCCGTACACACGATTGGGCTTTAGCCCGACCAAACTCACATCGGAATTCCGAAGGAGGAGGAAAAGAGAACATGTTCTCTATGTAAACTCCGACGGAATTCCTCGAAATATCCGATGGAAAAACTTTGATGGGGCATACACACGGTCGGCATTTCTGATGGAAAAAGTCCGTCTGCCTTTTTCCATCAGAAATTCCGATCGTGTGTACGAGGCATAACAGGTTCTCTTTTAAGATTGCCCTGTATTTGGCTCCATCCATCTTCCCATCAACTCTGCTAAAGAAAAGTGTCCTCACAACATGATACTACCAGCACCACGTTTCACAGTGGGGATGGTGTGTTCAGGGTGATGTTTAGTGTTAGTTTTTGACACACATAGCGTTTTGCTTTTAGGCCAAACAGTTACATTTTTTTAATACTCCAATGTGACTGGCATGCATGCTCCACCATTTTTGGCTATGGCTGGTCCAGTATTGTTCATAATCAGAGTAAGGACACCCACAGAAGCACAAAATACACAGCAGAAAGGTCCCACAATGCCACTTAGTACTTTTGGGTCCTCGTGAAACCTGATTGGTATATCTGGAGCTGCGCAGTGATACTAAGACAAGTGGGTGGCTGCTGAGAGTGGGGACCCCTAAGCTCACACATTGTGGGGGACGTTGCAGTTTGGCATCTTTGTCCTGGACGCTGATTTGTTGTTGGGAAACTGACTTTATTTGATGCTACAAAGTGGAAGCTCAAGAATGTATTTTTTTTTTTTTGTAAAAATTATAACTAGGAATAAGTCAAAACCTTTTCTTATTTATTGCTGAATGGTGTTTGCCAGCAGATAGCCTAATATAAAAGAGCTAAGAGCCTTTAAAGGAATGTAACTAGAGAATTCCTTTTTACGTCAGAGTGTGTAATTCAAATAGCTCTGAATTTTTTCTGAATCTCTTTTCCTTATTGAGCTTTAAGCTGGATTATTTTATACAATATCTTCATACCTTTTTTCAGTTAAACAGACCATTAATTACAAGCACAACATCTTTGATTAAACATATACTTAATTAGTTATGCTAAGCTCTTCTAAGAGCTTCTAATATTTATTTACAGTTGAATAATTCCTTTAGTGTTTTTAATTAAAATAGTTTTTAAACATCTACAGGTTATCCACGTGTGCACTTTGCATAAAAGTTTGAGCTCTACAGTCTCATTGGCTCACACTGCTATCTAATTAATCCGTACTGATTGAATGTTTTTTAATTTCTCGGTAATGCAAAGCTATCAGCAGACACACTGGGGGAACACAAACTGCTTTTCAGTGTGGTCCTTTTATCTGCTCAAAGTCATTTCTAAAGGCTACAAATGTTAATTGTTTTGATAAAGCATGTTGATAACAACATAGGGGCCTGTTTACAAATGGAACAACATTGATTTTTTTTATGTTTTTTTTCCTAAGATAAGTATACTTTGTGGTAATTTTGTCTAAGGCCTCGTACACACGATAGGATAGCCAGAGGACAACGGTCTGAAGGACCGTTTTCATCAGTCCAAACCGATCGTGTTAACCTTAGGTTAAAAAAATTAGAACTTGCTTTAAAATTTAACTGATGGTCAGGTCAAAACCGATCGTATGCAAAAGCATCGGTTAAAAACACACGCATGCTCAGAATCAAGTCGACGCATGCTTGGAAGCATTGAGTTTCGTTTTTTTCAGCACGTCGTTGTGTTTTACATATAAAATATAGATGCGCTAATATTAACTTAAAAGGTGATAAAACGTACAAAGAAAACTAATCAGGGAGAACACTCCATAAACTGTGAATTACTAATATGTCCTTAATTAGTGCACAGTGATTAGCAGGATTCCATGCAAGGAAAAATCACTCTCTTCAATCTGAATGCTAATCCAGCCCTCCACCGCTGTGATCAGATGATACAGGAACTCACAGACAGGGATTGCATAAAAGAAAAGAGAAAAACCTCATTGCGCAATATTCGATGACAGATCAAAAATGTAATCAGAGCATTGACATATGCACTCACGAATCCCCGCTTTCAGTAAAGCATGAAAACGCCACTCAGTATGCTGTTTCCTCAGCTCGATCCGATGCACTCGGATTCGATCGCAGGCTCCTCCCTACGCGTTACGTCACAGGCACGCGACTTTCTCATGGGTTCCTACGTTATGAGAATGGCTTGGGGTTTAGATAGCCTTCTCATTGACAGCGTTTACATTAGTGTGAGCAACCAAGGGGAAAGACAAACATCATTGCGGCAAAACTTTACTCACATAGCTGAATTCTAGTGAGATCAAATGTCGATGCATAGACACACATAATTTTAATAAACAAATTTAAAAAAAATTAAAAAAATGTAATTAATATAAAACTTTAAAAACATTCTATGTTGTTTGCTATGCGGATGGTGCATTTGCATTTGCATTTGCATTTGCAATCTACTGCCCTCTTGTGGCCAGATATACAACAAGCATAGAATAAGTAGATGAACATTTAAAAATACAATTAAATAGATGCATCAACACTATTCAATATTATCAATAAAACATATAAAACCATCAAAAATATGTAATAAAAATTGTACTAACGGGTTAAAAGATTATTACTATAATAACAGTAATAAAAACCATCATAATGAATAAAAATCAATATATATTAATAAAATTAATTATTAATACAAAACCATGAGTATGTTTACGAATTGGAAATTAAACAATTTAAATCAAATTCGATATTAAGGCCATTGGGAGATAGAGTCTGCATCTCATGTATCCAGCGAGACTCAGTTTTACTTAATTCCCTTACTTTATGACTGCCCCTCCAGTGTGGAGTGTATTTGAAAATGGCCCAAAATTTAATTTCCTTGGGATTGTTGTGGTGGCATAGATCAAAGTGCCGAGACACATTGTGTTTGGGGAAGGCTTTTTGGATATTTTGGACATGTTCTCTGATGCGCTTCCACATTGGGCGCTTCGTACGTCCAACATATTGGAGTGAACAAGAGCACTCCAATACATATACTACCCCTTCAGTCCTACACGTGATCAGTTGTGTTTTACGTCACCGCGTTCTGACACGATCGTTTTTTTTGTTTTCAAAAAGTTTTTATTGAAATATGAACCGGTGAAACACCGAAAGGCACAGATAAAGCTAATACAGCAATAGGTTCGTGTAGTAAAAATCATACATACAGGATAAGAAAAACACATCCATAATGACAGATAAAGAAACCTATTCATGGTCCATCCCAGGTCCCTGGGAGGAGATTAGCATTTAAGAGCATCATATATCAAACCTATACAACATATGTGGCTAAAGCCGAAGTAAAAATGAATATGAAAATACACATATAATAGTAAAGAAAAGCAAAAAAGTCAATTAAAGAAAATAAAAGGGCAAGACATAGAACATTTCAGGATCACTTATGTCTGGAGTCTATAAAGAAACCAAGGGTTCCATTTGGCGTCATAGATTGGGATTGTATCGTGCAGTGTGTGGAATATTTTTTCTGAGAGCATCATCTGATCTAATCGAGCTACTATGGGCGAAAAGGGGACTATTGGCTTTTTCCAGTGAAGAGCAATTGCCCAGTGAACAGCGATACAAATGGAGTGAATCAACCTAACCATATGCTTGGGAGTGTCCTCAATGTCCTGGAACAACAAACAGTGCTTAAATGTTAATACAACATGTTCCCCCACCAGCTTATCAATCATTTCAAGTACGGCCTTCCATGTAGGCAACAGCCGTTCGCACTCCCAAAATAGGTGGAAAAAAGAACCCTGCTGAGGGCAGCCCCTGAAGCAAGCCGATGAGGCTTGAGGAAAGACACGATCGTTTTTTTAACTGATGGTGTGTACGCACGACGGACCATCAGTCAGCTTCATAGGTTAACCTAAGACAACGGTCCTTCAGACCGTTGTCCTCTGGCTATCCTATCGTGTGTACGTGGCCTAATGCTGTGTGAGGAAATCTGTCAATTTCTGACTATTTTGAATACAATTTATTTTGCACATAATTTTCAAAATTTGTAACAACTTCTCAGTCATTTTTTAAGGAGGGAGATTAAGGAAGAAAGGGAAAATAATATATATATATATATATATATATATATATATATATATATATATATATATATATATATATATATATATATATATATATAGGCCCGAATTCACAAAGCACTTACGCCGACGTATCTCGAGATACGCCGCGTAAGTTTAACTATGCGCCATCGTATCTGTGCACCGTGCCCACAATCTGAGATACGCCTAAAAATAGGCTTCCTACGACCGACGTAACTTGCCTACGCCGTCGTATCATGGGCGCATATTTACGCTGGGCGCATTTTCCATTCCCATTGATTTTCTATGCACATATACAAATGAGGGAGATACGCCGATTCACGAACGTAGTTGCGCCTGGCGCATAATATACGCGGTTTGAGTAAATCGTATGTCTGGCGTAAAGTTATTCCCCATATAGGAGGCGCAATTAATGCAAAGGTATGGACCAGGGAACACAAGCCGTCGTATCTTTTGTCGTTTACGTTGTACGTGAATATGACTAGGCGTAGGTTACGTTCACGTCATAGGCAGTGATTCGACGTATCTTAGGCAGTTGTTTCGACGTGATTCTGAGCATGCGCACTGGGATGCGGCCACAGGACGGCGCATGCGCCGTTCATTTTAAGTACTTCTATGGCGCTTGGCCCATCATTTGCTTGGGGTCACGCCTCATTAGCATGGCTCACGCCCACTTCCACCTACGCTAGCTTACGCCGAGGAAACCCAGCGTATATTTAAGAGCGAGTGGGAGCAAGTGCTTTGTGAATCCAGTGCTTGCCTCTGTGTGCTGTGCCGGCGTAGCGTAAAAGAGATACGCTACAGCGACATAAATATGTGCCAATGTATGTGAATCTGGGCCATATTTGTTTTTTTGGGCAATTTACCAGTTTCTATTGCCCACCCTTTGCTATATTTTACCCCAAAACACAGCAAATTGTCAGTGAAGAAAAAGGTACATTGCAAAAATACAACATGGTGGGACATCATGCCTTATGTATATATGTTTCCACGATAGTAACTATGGGCAAATGAGGCAAAACATGTATCTTACCTGTAAAACCTTATTGATATTGTATTTTCTTATTGTTTACATTTCTTTCATGGTTTTAAAGGGTAACTTCACTTAAAGCGGAGTTCCAGCCTTTTTATGTTTATTAAAAGTCAGCAGCTACAAAAAGTGTAGCTGCTGACTTTTAATAAACAGACACTTACCTGCTCAACGGTCCAGCGATGCGGCCGCCTGGAGCATCGCTCCTCTCCCCCTCTCCGCCAACGCCTCCATTCACACTGTGGGCACCCGGCCATGACAGCTTTCGGCTTCACAGTCGGGCGCTCACTGCACATGCGCGGGACGAGCTGTGCTCTAGGAGTGGACAGGCGATCTCCTGGGACCTATCACGTGTCCCAGGAGATCGCCTAGAGGGAGGGGCTGCCTAATGTGACAGGAGTCGCCTAGGCGACCCGTATGCAGAAGTAGGAAGTGGGACAGGAAGCCCCACTCCTACCGAAGCCCCACTCCCCCCCAAATAAATTATACACCAAATGTGGCATGTAAGGGGGTGAGGGGTGCTTAAAGCGGAAGTTCCACTTTTGGGTGGAACTCCTCTTTAAGTGGGAACAAAAATATATAGACCAAGTAATACAAACATGTAGTGTATACAATTGCTGCACAAGCCATATTGTAATTTGATGTTATTAAAAAATACCTCTTCTTTTCAATCTGCAGTTGCTGTAATTTCTTGTAAATTTCTATAAGGCCTTGTACTCACGAGCAGACATGTCCGATGAAACCGGTCCGCGGACCGTTTTCATCGGACATGTCTGCCTGGGGACTTCTGTTCGATGGCTGTACACACCATCGAACAGAACTCCGCGCGTAAACAATACGCGGGGCGTGTCCGCGGTGTCGCCGCGTCGATGACGCGGTGTCGCCGCGACAATGACGCGGTGACGTGGGCGGGCCTGCCTTTAAATGCTTCCACGCATGCGTCGAAGTCATTCGACGCATGCGAGGGATGGCGGGCGGCCGGACATGTACGGTAGGTCTGTACAGACGACCGTACATGTCGGGGGGACAGGTTTCCTGTCCGATCCGCCCGAAAATGGTCCGCTCGTGCCTACACACGGCCAAACATGTCTGCTGAAACTGGTCCGCGGACCAGTTTCAGCAGACATGTTTGGTCGTGAGTACGGGGCCTTAAATATGACAACCTGGATGCCTTCTGAACACAGTCAGTTTGTGATTGGCTCACTGATTTTCCCAAAAGTCTGCACTAAGAAATTTTTTAGGTATCCTCTGCAATAGAAATGAAATTAGTGGTGATATACTCTCTAAGGCAGGGGTCTTAGACTGGCGGCCCTCCAGCTGCTGCAAAACTACAACTCCCATGAGGCAATGCAAGGCTGACAGTTACAAGCATGACTCCCACAGGCAGAGGCTTGATGGGGCTTATAGTTTTGCAACAGCTGGAGGGCTTCCGGTTTGAGACCCCTGCTCTAAGGTATAATTACTTCTAAAGGGATGAAATCATTGCACCTTTCCTCGGCATCAGCTGATTAGATTGAAAACAGACACCCCCATTTAGTCCATATATGATCAAAAAATAAGAGTCCAAATAAATGTATTGATGTTGTGCTAAAAGACAGTCAATGGGCCAGATCCACAGACATTTACACTTGCGCTGCGTATCAGACATACGCCGCCGTACCTTACCTGGCGTACTTTCAAATCCTCAAAGATTTTGCGCCGTAAGTTACGGCGACGTAGTGTATTTCTGGCGGCGGAATTCAAATCGGCGGGTAGAGGGCGTGATTCATTTAAATGAAACGCGTCCCCGCGCTGATTGAACTGCGCATGCTCAGTTTAGAAATTTCCCGCCGTGCTTTGCGCGAAATGACGTCGCAATGACGTAATTTTTTTAACTTAGACGTGCCTTACGTTCATCCCTATTCACGGACGACTTACGCAAAAAAAAAATTCAAATTTCGACGCGGGAACGACGGCAATACTTTAACATGGCAAGTCTATCTATACGCCGCAAAATAGCAGCTTTAACTATACGCCGGAAAAAGCCGACTAGAGACGACGTAAGAGAATGCGACGACCGCGCGTACGTTCGTGGATCGTCGGAAAAAGCTAATTTGCATACCCGACGCGGAAAACGAAGCGAACTCCACCCAGCGGGCGCCGAAGTATTGCACCTACGATCCGAAGGCGTACAAAGCCGTACGCCTGTCGGATCGAACTCAGAAGCCGTCGTATCTTGGTTTGAGGATTCAAACTAAAGATACGACGCGGGTAATTTGAAAGTAAGCCGGCGTATCAGTAGATACGCCGGCGTACTCGCTATGTGGATCTGGCCCAATGTCTTTGAGTGGTAACCTGCTGGAGTACCCACAGTAGGGTAGCCTTGCCTTTTCTGAGCAGCCTAACCTAAGCCAAGTGGGCTCTTCAAATTGTACCTTTCACTACCTTATTTAACCTTATATCAAAGTCTCAGCACCTCTTGGATGCCCCTTTTTTTATCGGAGTTTACTCTTTAACAAATCACATTGCATGTACCAATGGGTAATACCTAATATGTTTTGTATAAGAAGTTTTAGGTTTCGCTAAACCAAGCACTTCAAATGGATTGTTTTTACTACTGGAACATAAGAAGAAAAACATGACACAAACTTTTTATTTGGTTTTATTGATTTACAGTATCTAGCCTTGAGATAAATTATATTTAAAGCATAGCAATGAAAGCATACACACATACCATACATCTTAAAATATTTGGGATATGACAGCTTCCTCTGTCCTCTTCAAGGATACATAATTCACTCATCCACATGAAAGCTACCATTTGTTTTTAAAAGCTGGGGGAAAAAAAACTGTTACTCTCTCCAATATGGAAAAGTGGCATAGCCCATGCAGAAACAATTTAAGAAAACCTTGACCTGTCTACTGTAGTGCATGTATTTTGTTTTCTGCAGTGGATTGAAATTGTAAATCATTCTAGGAGTGGACAAGTTATTGATGCAGATCGTTTTTTTGTGAAGAGGGTCAAAAGAAATGGGTCACTAGCTCTCTTTTAATAGCAGTAGGAGGGTTCAATGACTTAAGGATGGGTTAGCAATACATAATATTGTCCCCTAGAGAGAGACTTATGTTTGCCTATTTTTCAATGTGTTTTGTGACCTCAGCGTAACAGTGCTCCTATTGTTTTCTTTATGTTTGACTTATTAGATAACAAAATATCATTGCAACTTTCTGGAATAAAAAAAATGAATTAGCATCTTAAATTGTTTGCAGCCACATAGTGTAGCACATTCTAGGTTTATTACGTGCAATAACACTTTTCCTCAAAAACAAAACAAAAAAACAGCTACCCCTCCTTAGCTTCCTGGTTTAATCTAAGCTATGCCCCCCCCTGCCCCCCCCCCTATGCCAGTGTATACTTACCTCTCTATGATGGTGGGGGCTTTTAAATTCTTGGTCCATAAAGTTCATACAATGCTGCCTGCACAGTAACTGAATAGAGCTTTGCACCCAGGATGTGAGGGTAAGTAAGAGGGGAGGGGGGTCTTCTTGTAGATTAGTAGTAATTCTGTGGAGATTAATCACATTGTGAGCTAGGACAGCGTAGTGGACAAACGTACATAGTTTAACCACTTAACCCCCCGAACCATATTGCTGCCCAAAGACCAGAGCACTTTTTGCGATTCGGGACTGCGTCGCTTTAACTGACAATTGCGCGGACGTGCGACGTGGCCCCCAAACAAAATTGGCGTCCTTTTTTCCCACAAATAGAGCTTTCTTTTGGTGGTATTTGATCACCTCTGCGGTTTTTATTTTTTTCGCTATAAACAAAAATAGAGCGTCAATTTTGAAAAAAATGAATATTTTTTACTTTTTGCTATAATAAATATCCCCCAAAAATATATAAAAAAACTTTTTATTTCCTCAGTTTAGGCCGATACGTATTCTTCTACATATTTTTACAAAATAGGGAGTATTGTTATGGCATTTTTATTAATATTTTTTTTTTACTAGTAATGGCCACGATCAGCGTTTTTTTTTCGGTACTGCGACATTATGTCGGACACTTCGGACACGTTTGACACATTTTTGAGACCATTAGCATTTTAATAGCGATCAGTGCTATAAAAATGCATTGGATTACTATAAAAATGGGGGTTAGCACTAGGGGGCGGGGAAGGGGTTAAGTATGTTCCCTGGGTGTGTTCTTACTGTGGGAGGGGTGGCCTCACTAGGGGAAATCACTGATCTTATGTTCATATGTTGTATGAACAGAGGATCAGCATTTCCCCCCCTGACAGGACCGGGAGCTGTGTGTTTACAGCTCCCGGTCCCCGCTCTGTAACGAGCAATCGCGGGTGCCCGGCGCCAATCACGCCCGCCGGGCACGCGCACGGGACTCAGGGGCGAGCGAGCCCCTAGTGGCCTGCGAGAGAGCTGACGTAGAGCTACGGGCTCTCGCGCAGGGGAGCCAACCTGCCGCCGTAAAACGACGGTGGCAGGTCGGCAAGTAGTTAAACATCAGCTGTTGGAAACAATAAATATAAAGTATTTCTGGGAGTTTTTCTTAATTTGTTTAATTTTTTAATTTTGGTATTGTGGTTGTTGCTGGGTAGTTGTCATTGGGGATCACGTACTAGGCTTTATCAGTACAGGGGTACTAGAATATAGCTACGCTTTGGGAGTATTGGGTGTGTTCCACTTACCATATGTAAGGGTAAGTTATTCCAATCAATGCAGTATTTAAGTGTTTTAGTAGTAACTCGGTGGAGTTACTTTTTATAGTCTGCTCATTGTGAGTATATCAAGACAGAAATGCAGTGAACAAAAATGCATAGTTTTAACATAAGTAGTTTAAAAACAGCAGGATTTTGAAAGCAGCAGAAAGTCCTTGGTAAGTACCTTTGATTAGAAAATTTTGAAGATCTCTGACTTGGTTCAGTGTAATACAGTACATGCTTGGCAGTTGTTTTTTGTGTAATATGCAAGTTGGGCTGCTTCTCTGTCTGTATGCAGATTTTTAGGCTATGTGGTGACATACGCACCTGAGGATGCCCTAATAAAGAAATGTGTAGGGTAAGGATTGCTGACGTCACCACTAATTTAGGAGGAAGGTACGGGCACTTTGTATCTTCATGAGAGTTATTGCTCAAGCATTTTTTCCTTTGCTATTCATTGGGTAGTGCAGCTTATGCACTCGTCTATTGTGGGTTTTATTATTTGATTTGCTTTTATTATTGCTACTGATTAACACTGTGCAACTTTCTGTTTTGTTTTAATGTTTGGGGCTGCATGAGATGTTTATTGTTAAGGTGGGTACAATGGCTCAGTCTGGAGATTATATGAAGCCTTAAATAACCTACCTATAACTTGGAGATGTATTGCTCTGTAGAGATGGGCCAAACACCCCCCTGTTCACAGCAGAACTCCCGAACAGGGGAAATGTTCTAACCCAAACAGCGAACCCCATTGAAGTCTATGGGAGCTTAACAGGGAAAATCAAAAGTGACCATTTTTAAGGCTTATATGCAAGTAATTGGCCATAAAAGGGGTATGGGGGTCTGGGTACTGCCCTGGGGGACATGTAGCAATAAAAACAAACAAAGAAATTATTGTTTTTTAGGAGCAGTGATTTTAATTATGCTCACAGTCATACAATAAAAATGAAAAATTCATATAAATATAGGGCCAGATTCACAGAAGAGATACGACGGCGTATCTCTGATACGCCGTCGTATCTCTCAGAGTATCTATGCGACTGATTCATAGAATCAGTTCCGCATAGATAGCCCTAAGATCCGACAGGTGTAATTGACTTACACCGTCGGATCTTAGGATGCAGTACCTCGGCCGCCGCTGGGTGGAGTTTGCGTCGCTTTCCTGCGTCGGTTATGCTAATGAGCATTTACGGCGATCCACGACGCTTTTCACGTTCGTTACGTCATCGCTAGTAATTTTTTCCCATCGCAAATTTACACCTGCTTTAACATGGCTTAACTTTAGTCGAGCCATGTTAAAGTATGGCCGTCGTTCCCGGGTCGAATTTCCATTTTTTTTTGTTTTGGCGTAAGACGTCCGGGAATACGAATGGACGCTACGCACGTCGCGTTCTAAAAAATTACGTCACATCACGCAAAGCACGGCGGGAATTTCTAAACTGAGCATGCGCAGTACGTCTGGCGCGGGAGTGCACCTAATTTAAATGGTACACGCCCCATTTGAATTGGGCAGGCTTGCGCCGGGCGTGTTTACGATACACCGCTGCAAGTTTACAGGTAAGTGCTTTGTGGATCAGGCACTTACACTGAAAACTTTCGGCGGTGTAAAGTAAACGGGTTACGTTGCGCCGCCGCAATTGTACGAGAATCTGGCCCATAGTGCCTGGGGGTCCTCCTATGGTGCCTGTAAAGTGGTGCATCAAATGACATTTCTAAAGTAAAAAAAAAGACTTAAATCCCATTGAAAATGACTCGCAGTTACAATTGCTTGTACCCGGTTATTGAAAAAATAAAGAAAAAAATGGTGTGGGGTCCCCCCCAGGCTATACCCGGCCCTTCGGGTCTGGTATGAGTTTGGAGGGGAACCCCACACCAAAATGTAAAACAAAATTGGCCATATCAGACCCTTATCTGAGCATGCAGCCTGGCAGGTCAGGCAAAGGGGGGGGGGGTTGAGCAAACACCCCCTCCTAAACAATCATCAGCAGGGGGCGGTGCTACTGATTGACGTAGCCAGATGCCCTGCCTGGCCTGCTATGGACTGTTTTTTTTTCATACCTTTTAATTGTCAGCTTTTTTTGTACACTCAGCTGTAAGCAGGGAAGTCTGCTGACAGCTGATGAGTCGTCGTTTGTTAAGGACACGGTGGCCGGATTCCCAGCCCGCTCTTTTGCAACCAGCTCAATGCGGCAAATTACGGCATCAACTAATGCAGTCATTACCGCTAATTCGAACAAATACTGCATTCGGTATTTAACTCCAAATTCTTACTGAATTGAACACTTTCACAATTGTTACCACATGCAGTATTTTACCACATAATTTTTGCCGTTATTTAACTCTTATGCCGCGTACACACGATCGGTTCGTCTGATGAAAACGGTCTGATGGACCTTTTCAGTGTTAATTAAAATCCAGCTCTATTTTACATGGTATCCATGACTAAACCATGACTATTGAGCCATACCGATTTTTTGCTGTTGATCATATAGAATGCCTCTCACAGATTCTCATTGTCGACAGCCCTATTATATCTATAGTATTCACTATTACATATTTTTTTTTATCCCAGTCTCAAGACTTTGACCACGACATGTTTGTAAACTGATGATGGTAATGGTCTCATGCAGTATACTGTACCTGTATGTGATTTAGAACATATTTGGAACTGTAAATTGTGTAATAAACATAGGCCTATTATCTACAACACCCTGCACATTAGCTTATAAAAAAGAAGCACACATCTTTTCATTGTTATTTGTGTTTGAATGGGACAAATGTCAAAATGTAGGATGCTTACAAACAAAGCATACCATCTGTTGATCGGTAAGACAGAAACTTTCAGATGCCAAAAAAGGATTCTGAATCTGCAAAATATGTCACCTGTATGAGACTTATAGTATATTTTTTGATGCTTCCTAATGCAGAAAAACATTATGGGTCCTGTAGTTAATTGTTGAGGAATTGCAGCAGGGGTCAAAGAGGTCATAATTGGGAATAGACCTTTGTTCTGGGTGGGGGTGCCTTAAAGTGAAACAAATGTCTGATCAAAAGATACATCTTCATTATCTTTCTTCCAACATGATTTTTGTTCTGGGTGGGGGTGCCTTAAAGTGAAACAAATGTCCGATCAAAAGATGCATCTTCATTATCTTTCTTCCAACATGATTTTTTTTGTATGTCACATAGTAACATATCATGTAATATTGTTTGCATAAAGATTGCAATGACCATTGGGATTATCTCATCACTCACATCTGAATATTGATTACTAGCAGTCATATTGATGTTACTCACTACTCACTACCCAGTAGTTCAGGGGCCTTTAAACATTAACCACTTGCCACCCTGGAATTTCTCTCCTACATATTAAAATCATAATGTTTTTGCTAGAAAATCACACAGAACCCCCGAACATTATATATGTTTTGTTTTTAATCAGACAACCTAGAGAATAAGATGGTGGTTGTTTTTATTGCACTTTTTATCACATGGTATTTGTGCAGCAATTTTTCAAACTTATTTTATGCATTAAAAAAAAAAAAACAGTAAAGTTAGCCCAATTTTTTTTGTATAATATGAAAGATGATGTTACGCTGAGTAAATAGATATCTAACATGTCACACTTCAAAATTGCACACGCTTGTGGAATGGCTCCAAACTTTGGTACTTAAAAATCCCCATAGGTGACGTTTTATTTTTATTTATTTTACAAGTTACATGTTTTGAGTTACAGAGGGGTTCTGGTGCTAGAATTATTGATCTCGCTCTAACGTTCATGGCGATACCTCACATGTGTGGTTTGAATGCCGTTTACATACGTAAACTTGACTTACGTATTTGTTCGCTTCGGCGAGTGAGCATGCAGTGACAGGAGCACTTTACATTTTTCTTTGTTTTTTTATTGTTAATTTTACTTTTATTAATTTTTTTATCATTTTTATTCCTATTACAAGGAATGTATACATCCCTTGTAATAGGAATAGTGCTTGACAGGTCCTCTTTACAGTGAGATCTTTCAAATGCAGAGGCCAGGCGTGATGTCATAAGATCGCGCCCGGGCTCTGAACATTCATAGAGACTCCAGGGGACCATCTGGCCCACTGGTTAGCTCTATGGTCAGCATTCAGGGCCGGATGCTTCCTTCTCCGGTGCGCAGAGCCGAGCTGGGAGAAGCACTGGAGGGTGGCGGAAGGGGGGCGCGAAATTGTCGAACAGCCTCTATGATTGTTATTTTGGTGAAGGGAATCGCCAGCTCTAAAAGACGATATCTGAATGATGCCTGTAGCTCAAAGTCTGCAAAGTCATATGACGGGCGACATAAAGGCTAAGTTCAAGTTTCATTTTGTAACTTTAAAGGCTAAGCCTAAGTTACAGAATTTTTTTTTTTACATTTATAATTTTTTCCTGCAGGAGCCTGGAAAGCATTGCAGTGGATGACAGGTGCAATGTGGCCTCCTGCAGACATATCCTTCAGCTTTCAGCATGCAACTCTGTATGGGTTTTGTGTTTGAAAGCTGTTAGTTGACTACGAGAGCACTCATCAGTGCCCCTGCAGCCCATTGCAACTACAATGTACAAGTCCGTACAAGTCTGCCTCCTGTGGTGACAGGAGGTACATAGAGTTTATTCATTCACTGAATCCTGTGAATGATAGACGCGGCTGTGTGGATGGAGCCCTGCAGAACAGCACTGTTTTTAAGAAGTAACAGTGGGTGCAGAGAGAGGTACCCACCAGCTGTCAGAGGGAGGGTGTTTCGGGGGGAGAGGAGGCAGGAGCTTGAACGTGTTACGTGTTCCACCCTAAATATTGGTGGAACATGTAACATGTTCCAAAGGTGAACTTATCCTTTAAATTAGAACTAGTGAAAAAAATATGCCCAGCAGTACTTAAAGGGGTTGTAAAGGTTTGTTTTTATTTTCTAAATAGGTTCCTTTAAGCTAGTGCATTGATGGTTCACTTACCTTTTCCTTCGATTTCCCTTCTAATTTTTTTTTCTTTGTCTGAATTTCTCACTTCCTGTTTCTCCTCAGTAAGCTTGCCCCCATCATCCGAGCTGTTCTGGCTGGGGGTTAGTCAGACAGAACAGCTTACTACGGAGGAACATGAAGTGAGAAATTCAGACAAAGAAAACAAAGAAAAAAAAACATTTAGAAGGGAAATTGAAGGAAAAGGTAAGTGAACCAACAATGCACTAGCTTAAAGGAACCTATTTAGAAAATAAAAAAACAAACCTTTACAATATAAGTGTATCTGCATTTACAGTTTTCTCCAATTCCCCATGCAAAGTCCCACAGATACCTTGGATGTCCACCTAATGCCATGGTAGTGATGCAATTATCCTTCACGGTTACTTAATTCAAAAAACAGTTGTGATGCTCATGTCACTTGCTTTCCCACTGCTTTCTGGACTGGGACTTGTTTAGACTGTCATACAGGAGCCTTTACTTATACTTTAAGTATATGTTTCTGTGTGTTATGCTGTGTATGTCTATTTCTATAACTGTTTCCTGTCAATATCAAAGCCAACCAAATCCGTGAGCACATTTTGTTAGCACTATCGATTTCTGAGAGTGATTCATACAGCTGTCTCTTCTCTTAGATGTATGTGTGTTCAAACAAGTGGATAAATGTCATTGCCTATGTTTCTTCTTTTTTATTTTGTTTAGACCCTGTTCAACTGAAGTTTTCACTGAAATCATCCTAGTTCTATGATGTGTGGAGTTATTGTTCAATTGAAAGAATTGTTGAAGACCCTTTACTCTATGCTTTTTGGTAGAGTCATTCCAAAATATTGCCAGGGACTACATACATTGACATAAGATATGACTTCAAATGTTATAGCATAGGGATAACCTTCATAATAAACTCTTTTAATTTAATGTGAATCGTTCAGGTATAGAGTGTTGATCTTAAGGAGAATAGAGAATGTAAGACCAAGTGATCTATTTATAACACATTCTCTGGATGAACATCACCAACATTTGTGCAGGCTGAACGAGTTTTCCATGTATTTTCCCTGTTACTATAACTTCCTATGATCGTCAGCTCCATCTAGTTGTCAAAATGCAGTATATTTAAAAAAAAATAACTCAGTCAGAACATATACAACATGTTGACCAATAGATGGAGCGAATGATCATAGACAGTGATAGCATTAGAGAAAATATGGGGAAAATGTATGCAGACTGGATGAATGCTTTTGACATTCATCCAGGAATGAATAGACCCCCAGGTTTTGAATGTTATGTTTTTTATTTCGATATGTTTTTATTGATTTTAGAAAATTACAATATAAAAAGTACATTATAAACAGCAAAAGAAAGTAATAACATCACTTTTTTCAGTTAGTGTTGTACAGTAATGCCGCGTACACACGATCGGTTAAACCGATGAGAACGGTCTGATGGACCGTTTTCATCGGTCCAAACCGGTCGTGTGTGGGCGCCATCGGTTATTTATCCATCGGTTAAAGAAAAGCCAACTTGTTTTAAATTTAACCGATGGATTCCTAACCGATAGAAAAAAAAACGACCATCTGTTAAAAATCCACGCATGCTCAGAATCAAGTCGACGCATGCTTGGAAGCATTGAACTTCATTTTTTTCAGCACGTCATTGTGTTTTACATCACCGTGTTCTGACACGATAATTTTTTTAACCGATGGTGTGTAGGCACGACTGACCATCAGTCAGCTCCATCGGTTAACCGATGAAAACGGTCCTTCAGACCGTTCTCATTGGATGGACCGATCGTGTGTACAGGGCTGAAAACCTTGATTTGAGAGCAGGGTCCTCCCCACCACCATTGACATCATCCTTTCCACGCTGAGCTTGACGAGCGCTTCAAGCCTCACTTTCAAATCACTCTACTGCAGGGTAGGCTTCCTGGTTACGATTGCAGACTCAGGCCCCATACACACCATAGAATCTATCCGCAGATAAATCCCATCAAATGGGTTTCTGCGGATAGATCCTATGGTGTGTACACTCCGTCGAATATTTATCCGCGGATAAATCTCCCCTGGGATGGATTTCCAGCAGATGGATATTTGCTGACATGCTCAACAAATCCATCTGCTGGAATCCATCCCAACGGATGGATCCGCTCGTCTGTACAGACTCACCGGATCCATCCGTCCAAAGGGATTCCCCGCACGCGTTGTAATGATTTGACGCATGCGTGGAATTCCTTATATGACAGCGTCGCGCCCGTCGCCGCGTCATAATCGCGGCGACGGCGCGACGCGTCATCGCCAGAGGATTTCCGCGCGGATTTCAATGCGATGGTGTGTACACGCCATCGCATAGAAATCTGCGGAAATCTTTGAGAGGATTTATCCGTGGAAACGGTCCGCTGGACCGTATCCGCGGATAAATCCTCTCGTGTGTATGGGGCCTTAGATGTGCCTGTTTTAATCATCAATCATGTGAGTTGCTAAATGTTGTACCTTCATTAAATGTAACCATATTGCTACACTTAGAGGCGCCTCTCTTCTCTTTTATACTTTCTAGCTCCTGCTGGATTTTGGTTCTAATCCCCTTGTGAAGGCTTCCATTTGAGAAAATACATTTTATGGTTACACAACCTATCACATTGCTATAATATTTTTATATGGACTATAAACTGAAGGACTTATGAATAAATGGTTGTGGAACGAATCATCTGAGTTTCCATTATTTCTTATGTGGAAATTTGCTTTGATATACAAGTGCTTTGGATTACAAGCATGTTTGCGGAACAAATTATGCTCGCAATCCAAGCTTTTACCAGGTTTGTGCCAGGGAGATTAGTAAATATAATATATAATATTTCACAGGCAATTTTTCAACAGGTATTTTCTCACAAATCTCCATGAAAGAAATTTAAATATAATTTGAGACCAATTAGGCTATGTTAAACACACGGTCATGTGACCACCCATCTCAAACATTTCTGAAACCCAAATTGGGTCCTAAACCATAGTTTAAGAGGTACTAGTATAGTAAAAATCTAGCATATGTGTATAATAATATATACACAATTTATTTCAGGACAATCTACCATGGACTCTAACAAAGAAAAAAGATTTCTGTGAAATGCTTGTGTCTTGCTGTTCTTTTAATATTTCAGCTCTATTTAGACCATATTTCTGTTGTAATACAATACCGATGTTTTAATACATGAAACAGACGATAACTAATTGGACAGATTTTCAAATAGTTCGTATAAATTTGATGTTTTCAAACTGTGAGGTGCTTCTTACTGGAGAAGCCCAGTATTTATTTGAAGAATAGGTATACTTTTAAATGACCCCTCTCACCTTCGATACAAAGAAGTGGAACATATTTAAAGATATCAGCTATAGATAAATGGAAATACTGTTGCTGCACTGAATAGTGTTTACAATCTGTAGCGCTGTGCTTCCCTTCTCGATATGATATAATAGGCTATCACAGGTGGAATTCTGAAGACTACCCAAAATATGTTGTGGCCATCATCGGAGCCTTGTTGCATAATAACAAAAAATTGCATATTTGGACACAAAGGCAAACACAGTGAAAGAGAGAACAAGGGAAGTAGCATGTGTTTCAGGTACTACATCCTAAAAAATGAATATATGTAAACACCCTAACAAAAAAAAGAAACAAAATGACTTTAAAAGTACCACTTCATAATGCACTACATAAAATCAAGTATCTTTATTTTTACCATTAAAAGTATTCAAGATAAAATATATCTTACTTGCTGTTCCGATACAATCAAATTATATATACAGTATATAGCAATTCATCCCAACATCCCAATACAAGAAATATCACTACATATAGTAATTTCAGAATCCATTATTCCATTGTTGGTTCAGGTGAGTGTCGGGATAGCAAAGAACACAGGGCCAGATTCACAAAAGAGATACGACGGCTTATCTCCTGATACGCCGTCGTATCTCTGTTTCTAACTATGCGACTGATTCATAGAATCAGTTGCGCATAGATAGGCAGAAGATCCGACAGGTGTAATGGACTTACACTGTCGGATCTTAGGATGCAGTACCGCGGCCGCCGCTGGGGGGAGTTTGCGTCGTAAACCAGCGTCGGGTATGCAAATTAGGAGTTACCGCGATCCACAAAGCTTTTTCCCGTTGTTACGTCGTCGCGAGTGTTAGATTTCCGTCGCAAAGATAGTGCACCTTTAACATGGTGTAAAAGTACTCCACCATGTTAAAGTATGCCTGTCTTTCCCGCGTCGCTTTTGAATTATTTTAAAAAAAAATCATTTTCCCGGCGCAACTCTTTTTTCACGTCGCGATTCACAAAACGTTGGCGCGTCGTAATTTCGTGCAAAGCACGTCGGGAAATTTGCGACGGGAGCATGTGCAGTACGTCCGGCGTGGGTGCGCGCCTAATTTAAATGGTACCCGCCCCATTTGAATTGGACCGCCTTGCGCCGGACCTGTTTACGATACACCGCCGCAAATTTCCAGGTAAGTGCTTTGTGGATCGGGCACTAAATCGGAAAAATTGCGGCGGTGTAACGTAAACTGGTTACGTAAAATTGCGCCCACTCTACGTGAATCTGGCCCACAATGCCTTTCTTGGGTCAACGCCCACTTGCTCAGGACAAATTGGGGGTTAAATGTGTGCCTAACTATGTGTAATGTGTGTAGAGTTTGCTGCTTTTACTAACTGATCTCTGAGATTCTCATCCCTGCTTTGCAGGAATGAGAAACTGTCGGATTTCCCCCAATTTGCATAGAGCTCTGTGTTGTTTACCAACACAAGACCTCTGGGCTATGTATGCACACAGCCAATCAGCAGGTTCTGGCCATAAATGATTGTACACAGTGGGAGCTGGACGGGGGACAGGCATGCGCGTGCCCTAATCCTGGTAATTAGGCAGCAGCTTACGGGTACGTCACTTCGTCTACAGAGGCCACTTGTCCACAGTACAGTGTGGGTGGGTGCTAAGTGGTTAAAATAAGCAATTCATTCTTATAGTTTACAAAAAAAATATTTAAGTCATTAAAGTTGTTTTTCACAGATGCTCATCTCACCCTGCTCCAACTCCCAGTAAAGACTCAGCAGCCTTTTACTCTCTACAAGAAAGTATGTTTCTAGGGGTGCTAGTAACATCTAACTACTGCAACTCCCTCCTCATTGGATTACCTTTACATAGACTATCCCCCTTCAGTCCATCATGAATGCCGCTGCAAGACTCATCCACCTTACCAACCATTCAGTGTCCTCCACTCCTCTCTGCCAATCTCTCCACTGGCTCCCACTCACCCAACGAATAAAATTCAAAGTACTAACAATAATTTACAAAGCCATCCACAACTCGGCCCCCAGCTACATCACTAACCTAGTCCCAAAATACCAACCAAGTCGCTCTCTTCGGTCCTCCCAAGACCTCCTGCTCTCTAGCTCCCTTTTCACCACCTCCCATGCTCGCCTCCAGGATTTCTCCAGAGCTTCTCCCATCCTTTGGAACTCCCTACCCCAATCTGTCTGACTGTCCCCTAATCTATCCATATTTAGATGATCCCTGAAAACTCTTCTCTTTAAAGAAGCCTATCCTGCTTCTAACTAACACTGTTTTACGTCCTCCATCAGCTTATCCCCCACAGCTATTATCCTCTGTATCAATTGACCCTCTTTTTTTATATTGTAAGCTCTAATGAGCAGGGCCCTCTGATTCCTCTTGTACCAATTTGTAATATAACTGCAATGTCTGTCTTTATTTTGTTAAGCGCTGCGCAAACTGTTGGCGCTATATAAAACCTGTATAATAATAATAATAATAAAATAATAAGTCTAATGAGGGGGCATTTTTGGCACAATTAAAGGTCTGGGATAGTTAGAAAGAGCTTCTATAATCCTACAGAGCACACTGTACTCTTAAAAAACATGAAATGTTCATAGCTTGACCATAGATTCACTTTAGATGGGGTCATGCCATACTTCCCTAAAAGCAGGGGTGTTTATCTTTAAGAAAGTGACAGAGTTGTCATGGTCTTTAGGTGAACGATAGAGACAACAATATACCACAATTAAATCTAACCATTGGAGTCTTGGAGATTTAAAAAAAAAAAGGGGCAATAAAAGGAAATCAGTTAGGTTCATTAACTGAACATTACCCACCACTTTATTTGCCTTTGACCTTATATGAGCAAAAGTGTCAGCCTATTGGAAGGGCAGATAGGATATATATGTTAGTGTATGACATTCAGAATGGCAGAATTGTCAGTTTAAATATATTATTTTGCTTTTTACCGCATTTAAACTTGGTCGAGAACATTAAACTAGTGCTAGCTTGAGAGTAATTTGTTTCTTATTTCTAGGCTTTAATGAGCAAAGAAAATGCTACTTGTTAAGGGATGACGAGCTATTTCAAGGACATAAAATATTCGCAATTAGAAAATAAAGAAATAAAACCGTACAGCTGGCAGAAGTAAGCACACTTACCGATACTAATTGTATTTGTCAAGTATACTTGTATGATCTACAGAGTTATACTTTGTGGGGCATATTTATAAAGCAGTGAATGTGACTTTCATCAAACATTCACTGGTATTAGATCAATGCTCCTGAAGAATTGACCTGCAGTGAATGTTTGGTGATTGTCGGATTCAGTGCTTCATAAATATGTCCCTATGTCATATACTTGTATGACCTGCAGATTTGGACTTCAAGCTACAATAAGTGATATCCTTATTTCCCAAAAATAATTCATACACACTCACTACTTAAAGAGGAACTGCAGTCTGCTCACATAATTTGTAATTAAAACATCTTTGCCATTCTGAAGCTTCCCTCAAACCACTTTGCATATTATTTTATATATACTGTGATTCTGTACTTGCCAAATATGCTGCAGCCATTTTAACTGTGGGCAGCTGAAGATGCTGCCTGTTCACTTCCTGGATTTGCACAGAGGCACACCTCCAGTTCTGCAGCTCTCATTGGCCCTCTTATGACTCATCCCCCCTTCCTTTCCTGGCAAACTCTCACAAGAGTTAGAGAGAGAGCTGTGCATGATGTCATAAGCCTAGGCTAATGACCAGACAAGAAACAGGAAGTGGGCTATATAAGGTATTTACGGGCAGAAAAAAAATACTATCCAATGTTAAAACAACAAGGGCAAAAGATTTCCTAGAAAAAATGACTGAAGGTCTGCTTTAATGACCTTGTAATCTATTTTTCATGTAATTGCTTCTTGCTGTAAGATACTAAACCTCTCATTTCCCCCCTCACTTCTGTTTCTTTGGAACAAGCAATGCATGTTAGTTCTGTGCACTGTTCTATGCACACTACACATCCCATAATTCATAGTCCATTTTGGGGGAATATAAGAGAAGCTGGCTACTTTCCTACATACAGTGGGACATTCGAGAACAACGGCAGAAACCTCCTAACAGAGGTCAGATCACAGCAGCAGAAAAACAAAAACAAAAAGAATTTAGAGTACCGTATATACTCGAGTATAAGCCAACCCGATATATAAGCCGAGGCACCTAATTTTGCCACAAAAAACTAGGAAAACCTTTTGACTCAAGTACTGTATGAGCCTAGGGTGTTCACCTGCATGCCTCACTGTGCCTCACTTTGCCTCACTGTGTTCATGTGCATACCTCACTGTGCTCATGCCTCACTGTGCTCATGCCTCACTGTGCCTATGCCACACTGTGTCCATGCCTTACTGTGCCCATGCCTCACTGTGCCCATTCCTCACTGTGTCCATGCCTCACTGTGCCCATGCCTCACTGTGCCCATGCCTCACTGTTTCTATGACTAGACTTACGTTTAACATGGGAGTATATAGAAGGGGTGCCCGGCTTTGAAAAATCGGTGCTCCCCGGCCGTAGGTCCCCCAGACAGAAAACTTTGCACACTTGTAGAGAGGAGAACTGGGGCTACATGTGTGCCAAGTTTCGGGTCCAGAGAACCTATGGCCGGCCAGTACCGGATACCCAAATTTACCAGCGAAATTACCGTTTAACATGGGAGTCTATGGAAGGGGTACCCAACTTTGAAAAAACGGTACTTCCCAACCGTAGGTCCCCCAGACAACTTTGCACACTTGTAGAGGAAGAGTGGGGCTATATGTGTGCCAAGTCCCCAAAGTCCGGGAGATCAGGTGCAAAAAGGTGACTCGAGTATAACCCGGGGGGGGGGGGGGGGGGGCATTTTCAGCACAAAAAAATGTGCTGAAAAACTCAGCTTATACATGAGTATATACGGTAATTCCTTTGCATTGCACTCTGATGCGCTAAAATGCAAGCCCAGATCAAGATCTACCAGTCACCTGTCTGTGATCTACTGGTAGCTCTCAATCTACAGGTTGCTGACCCCCGGTGTAGTTGATACAGTATGGCTATACACAGAAGGTGATATCTGCAATAATCATTCATTGCAGTACTGGAAAAATCTAAACAAGCTCTAAGGCTAATCCTAATTTGTAAAGCCCAGTTAAAGACTCTATATTTATTACTTGAATGCAGTCAAACTACCTATAAAGTAAAAATATGCTCTTCTTTCTGTGTTTTTGTTGCAAAAGGGGTTAAAATATCCTGTTCTAGCAGTAGGCTGGAGAACTGGACCACCTGTCTTACACCCAATGCAGCAGCTCAGGTCTCTAGTATCCAAAAAGCACCCTGCTCAGGAAGCGCAAGAGTTGTTGATTGGAGTACTGTGCAGGAGGAGTGTGGGACCACTGGAGACACAGGGCGCTGCACTGTGCGTGGGAGCACTGGCTATTTTAGCTCTTCTTGCAACACTTACTATGTAAAACTACATTGCATATTTATTGCCCCATATATATTTATTATCACATATGCAGGCTGACTGCAACATATTCCTAAATACCGTAGCTTGAATAGGACTTAAAGTACAATTTTGTCCCATATGGCAATGTGTGCCCATCTGTGCACTTACCTGCTGCATGAAGCACGTTTGTGTTTGCTGCAGATAAACATAGGAAATGTAAAACATGAATTAAAAGTGAACCACATGAAGATATAATCCAGTTATGGATCAATACAAAATAACGAATTTTCGTTAGACAGCTGGCATAAGTATTTGAATCTGTCTTTAAATCTGCCACCTGTAATCCCCTGTACAGAAGGACTCAGGCTCTGACAGGGAGGGCCAGCTCTTTAATTCAGTCGTGGCTCTAATGCACAGCATTGCCTATCTAACATCAAGAGGTTTATCACAGATAGACAGAGCAGCAGATACACCAGATCAATAGGTATGACTGAATTTGGAAATTCACTACGCTACACTTTAATTTTCCTAAATACTTACATCCAGTCCAATCTAATAAATGATGAATCACATAATTTATGAAGTCAGGTAACGATAATTTTATGTTTTTCTGTAGATTGCCCAAATGCACATGCGTTTATGCAGGAGACTCATGAAACATGCAGATTTGAATGGTTTTCGTACCTATTTACTCATCACTATTCATCAGCATTTTGCTTCTACTTTATTGTATAGTCATAGTCTGGGGCAGATCCTGAACTTCAATGTACGCAGTTCATCAGGCAGAGAGGTCCTGGGAGGACGCAATCTTCACCTCCTACCGTTTCGGACTGGTTTATTAAAATTGGACACATAGCCGAAATGGAAGAATTAATTTCTCAATCAAAGATTCACCTAAAAGCTTTTATGACAAATGGGCATGCTGGCTATATTTCAAAGGTTCCACTGAATTTCATTCATTAAAGACTGCTTCGTTATAAAACTATTCTATTTCACCCTCTCCCGACTCTCCTTCTAATGTAATCTCGTTAGGGATTTTTATCCATTGATATGTATATATTTTCCCTCTCTCCTATTTTCTTTTTCCCTTCCTCTTCCTTCTTCCGCCCCTTTCCCTCCTCCTCTCTTTACCTTTGTCCTCTTTAGACTTAGTGAATATCTGTATGACATTTGTATTTTCCTTTTGAGGAATGTTTTATATGGTCTGCATATTCTACAATCTGTACATATTTAATATTCTGTATTTATTTCTGAAAATTTCAATAAAATATTTGAAAACAAAAAAACTGGCCAAACAGGATAACAAATCCTTTAGTAGGTAAAACAGTTCACATATACTGTACAGTACGTGTGTTTTTAGCTGTTTGCCCAAACCAACAAGTGTTTTTCTCAACACTCGTTCTACAGTACTTTGGCTTGTTTTGCAAAATAACAAATGCCTTAGTACAGGGGTTGGATGAAATGTTTAATGCAGTTTAAGTGGGGACGGTTGGGGGCACTAAAAACATAGTTCGACTGCTTGTTTTTAATGTCCCAAAATGCGAGTCTAAATAAGCCCTTAGTATGCTACACTCTATTGCCAACCCTAGTGCCATACAGTTCTGCATGTTAAATATATGTTAAAAATAAATACATTAAAGCACAAATAAGATAACATACCTTCCTAATATTTTTTCTGCAGACCTTCATAAGTATGATGTAAGAAGTATATTAACAAAAATAAAAAATAAATGGTTAGCAATGTCTACATAAACAATGTAGTAGCAATAAAAGGGACTGATTTAATTGTCTTTCTTAATGAAAGGGCAACTTTTCAGTCCAAGAGAATTATTATGAAATCATGGCCTGATTCCCTTTTGATGAAAATTGCCCTTTAACTATACTAGTTTAAACTGGTTCCCAGAACTGCTTTGTTTGATCATGATAAGGAATATTCCTGTCTAAATTAATCGTATGACATATCCCCAAATCAGTTTAACTTATGCTAGCCATACAATTGACAAAATTAGAGATGCTAACTATCTTTTATTCACAGAAATCTGCCACCCACCTTCACAAGTTCGGCACCCAAAAATTTTAAATGGTGGTAAAATTCAATTGATAGCATAACAATACAAATCAAAAGGAAATTTTCAATTATTTCCATTCTAAATTCGATCACACAAAACTGAGAAATGATTTAAAGCAGAGTTCCACCCAAAAGTGGAACTTCCGTTCATCTTATTCCTTACACCTGTCTATGACAATTATCCTTTTCTACTTCCGTGAGTCCCCTGCCACGGAGCTGTGACGTCACCGCGGGGCTCCCTCTTTCTCCCCTGGCCAATAGGAGAGAGGAGCGGGGCCTCACGAATACACAGTAGGGTTCCCGGCATGAAGTCGAAATGCTACACTGCCAGGTTACCCTACCCACAATGGCGGCGGAGCACCCGACAGCTGATGTAAAAATCAGCTGCGGGTGCCGACATCGCTAGACTCCAGGATAGGTAAGTGTCCATTTATTAAAGGCCGAAACACCACTTTAAACCTTTTGGGTGAAAAATGCTTGCAACTATGAACTGTTGAAAATTCTTACAAAAAAAAAAGAAAAACTATTTGACAATAAAATTGGCAAATATTTGGACAGCATTACAGCTTACAAAGTTTATTTTAGTTGTATAGTTGTAGCAGACATAGATGTGTTGATGAGTAAAAATAAACCAATTGTAATTTCCGGTGATGCCCATCTCCATGCTTAATTTGTCATAGTTAAAAATTAAAACAATAAAAAAGGTTTTGATCCAATACACTAGAAGATTTTTTTTCTAGTTGCACCAGTTATAAGGATGAAATTGCAGTGTTGAGCACAGATACAATAGAGTTTCCATTGACTCCCTGTGTACAGACAACAAATTGCTCTAGGCATCTGGTTTTGAAGATCAGCTGGTTTGCAAATCATTCTTTTAGAACTGTGATATTTTTATTAGGTTATTTGACCTAAACAGCTTTTTGAGCAGATGCCAGATACTTTAGAATAGTTTTTGTAAAGTGTAGCCTTATTCTTTAACTAGGAAACGATGTACAATCCTCCGCTGTAGGCCCCACCGATCACTAATTCTCCAACTCAGGGAGTTGGCTTCCCAGCGGTCACTGGCCGCTTCACACTCAGTCTCCACAAGAAAAGAAAGCCACTCACCATATAAAGTTCAATTTATTCAAACTCTTCATGATACAGACAATTCCACATTGCATTTCACTCCTAATGGAGCTTACTCGTAGGGAAAGAGTCATTATGAAAAAACGACCCTTATATCAAAACTCTACTGCCAGCACCTGAGATCAATTAATAAAAAGAATGAACCTGCTGGGTAAATGGCTAGCTAACTCGAACTCTTCACCAGTGCACAATGTATATAGCAGCGGCAGCCCGTCCATATGGAACGCAGGGGCCCCTAATCCATGAGCCCTGCCCCTATTAATATGCAGGGGGCTGGACGCATGGATTTAATTGACTTACAAAAAGGATGGACTCCACCCAGCTGTGTAACAATAGCGAATTAATATTCGCTATTGTCTTCCTGATTCTCCTCCCTGGCCAATCAGGAAGCCAGTCCTAAGACCCGATTGGCCAGGGAGTCTTAGGACTCCCTGGCCAATCAAGTCTCAGTCAGGACACACTTCCTGTTCAGTTGGGTGGAGAAGCAACGGCCCAGACTTTCCTTCCCCCTGCCTCTTAAGGTCAGTCTGTCTAACGCCGGGGGGCGGGTGGGTAATTAATTTTCACTATTGTCTTCCTGCTTCCCCTCCCCACCAATCCTGGGTCAGGAAGCGTGTCCTGAGACCCGATTGGCCGAGAGGGAGTTCCTAGTACCACCACTTACTCGGCACCAACACATCCTTAAATAATTACCACCAGTTCTCAGATTAGGAATCTGGTGGTAATTTAAGACCAACTTCGAGATGGCATACAGAAGTACACCAGTACTCAAAGCAGGCAGTGCCTGCGTTGTGAAACTGCCATGTATGTGACAGCTTTCCACACAGAACTGTATCCCCAACCTCATTTAGTTGTCGGCTGGTAGATTATCTGCCTGAAGTCTCAATGTAAACAGAGTTACAGGTAAGGTCTTTACCTGAATATGGGCAATGTCTACATTTAGTAAATTACATGTTACTGGGTGGACAGAGCTTGACGGGAAACTAAGAGACTATTCAGGTTCTTTTTGCTTTTGATTGACAGCAGTGTGCAGATTCAAAAGCCGCTTTTAGACTGAATGTACTCTGTTCTCCATCAGGCTCCACTCACCAATGTACAAAAATTCTTGGCCAATGCGCTGTTAGTATGATGGGCACTTCTCGGAGAGGCAGGGAGTGAGTGTGCTGAGAAAGGAATGTCCAATATGGACACTCATTCCTCACTGCAGATATGGACAGAGTAATGTACCTGTTAGTGATAGGTACATGAATCTGGTGCAAGCACTGACATTTTTGGCACTCCCTTTTAGGACAAGACTGATTCACATATTAACCAATACAAATACAAATATAAAAAATCCCTTTCCATATTGATCCCCAAATCCCAACCATTTCACTGGATGCTCTGGAAGACATTTGCATTTACTGCATTAGCATTAACCTCTCTGGCGGTATGATTCTGTCTGGAATTACGTACCAAAAGCGGTACAATTATTTTGCAAGGAAATTTGGCGTTTTATACTGTAGGCCTGTAATTTTTAGAAATAACTCACTTAAATCTGACCAAGCAAGAGTCTTGTAGGCATCCCGGGTATGATTTTTTTTTTAAAACAAAATTATAAATTATAATATAATAAATAATTATAAATAATTATAACAAATAATAATATAATTATAATAAAAAATATTCAATAATGTAATGAACTCAAAATCACTGAAATTTGCTCAGTTGCAGAATTGTCGCTGTCATTATTTTTTTTTTTATGACAAATTTCCCCACAAATCGCTATCGCACATTTCTGCAAGTGATTGTAATTTATTATCGCTGTTTTCTAGCTGATCTAAAACCATTTTTGACATAAAGGGACACTTTTGGACAATCTACAGTTTTTAGGCAGAAAGAACATTTTTTATTATATAAAAGTACATGTAGGGTACTGGGCAGACCACTAGGGACAAGGGGGGTGTGTATTTTTTACATACAGTACTGTAATCTATAAGATTACAGTATACTGTATGTAAAGTGTTTGTTTACTTTTTTGAATTTGGCGCCGTTCTCCGCTCCCGTGCGTCGTAACGTCGCAGGGAACGGAGATCGGCGGCACACGGGGAGACTGTGAATCGAGCGAGGAGGTCCCGCTCGCTCACACAGTGGGGTGGCATCGCTGGATCCAGGGACAAGGTAAGTAACTTGCCTGTGGATCCAGCGAAAGGTAAGCCGTGCCGCTGCACACTCTGCACGTCCAGCCCGAGCGTGACTCGGGGTTACCGATCCTAGCATAAAAAATCAACCCCGAGTCACGCTCGGGTTTACCGCCAGGGGGGTTAAAGGGGTTGTAAAGACAAAAATATTTTCCTCTTAAATTAAAGTTTGACAGTAGCTGATAAAGTAAAAAGTAATGTTTTGCATTATAACTAGTTTGATACCTGTTGAAATCGAGCTGTTTTATTCACCTCCATCACTCCTGAATCATTATTCTCACTGACTTCCTGGTTTGCGGTGCGCATTCATTCTTGCTACATCATGGCCTAATGGGAACTACAGTTCCCATTAGGCTTAGCCTCCATGCCTGTGAGGGATAAGAGAGCATCTTCACGCAGGGCTGTAGTCATAGGGAGGGGGTGAGCACATCCTGCTTTCCACCATGCAAAACGGCTCAGATGCTGGTGGAAAGCAAGAAGAGGAGAGACAGGAAATGGCATTTTCAAACCTGGATTACTTTATTTTGGAGGTCAAAAGGAAAAATTAGGTAAGTGATATTTAAATGCTCTTGCTTACAGCAATTAATTGATCTAATAAAAAACGAACCTTTAGTGTTCCTTTAAGAGCCAACATAAAGTGATTGTAAAATTTTGTTTAAAAATAAAATATAACAAACAAGTTATAATAACCTGCTCTGTGCATTGGTTTTGCACAGGAAAGCCTGGAACCTCCTCTTCTCGGGTCCCTGTTTGCTGCTCTGGGGCTTGCTATGGGGCACCCATGCCGAGCTGAAGCTCCGTGTCCCCATTCAGACACGAAGCTGTGGTTCAGCCCCGCCCCCTCTCTCTCCTGATTGGCAAACTGACTTTGATCACACTTTATAATACGAAAAAAAATCACATTTATGCAATATCCTTTCAATAAGAAGATTTTGATTATATTTTTGGGAAAATATCGGGGAATGCATGAATTGCATAAAGTTACACTTGGAGAAATTACCTTAAAAGTCTTCAGTATGTGATTCATGAATCAGGATAGTAAGAATTCTTGAATTGCATCATTTCTTGCACATTAAAATAAATCTTCATAGATATCTATTAAGTTAAACTGAACATTCACTGAATTTGCTCATCTATAATCATAATATTCAGCAGTGACAGTCTTACACTTTACACTCTAACTATCACAGACAGATGGCTTTAGGTTACATGCAATTAAGTCTATTTTAATAGTATAAAGTGTGATTTATGCACTCTTGACCTTTATTTCTAACTGGCGGTATGTTGGCGAACTTCTACCAGTGTCATAACTGCTTGTATCAGATACAGAATGTACAAGGCTGATCTGTTTAAAGGTCAAAAAGTTAAACGCGTTACCAATAAAGAAGGCATATTTATGAGAAAGGTATTGAACTTGTTCATGTATAGTATGAAGCTGTATGAATAGAAGAACGTTTTAGGTGGTTTGGGTATCCTAACAAAGCAGTATTATAACAAAAGGACAGGATCATATGTCTTATTCATAAATTCATGTTATGAACTGCTCTGATTATATTATATACTGTACAATGAAGTGCATAAGTATTTGTTGCCCTTGCACTTTCTGAGTATGTATAGCCTGAAATTAAAGCGGCAATTAACGCAAAGCCAAAAATTGAATATACTCCCTCTGTTTTCACCTGGAGATCTGGCCAGTAACACACCTTCTGTATTAAAGTGCCTCCCCTCTGGATGAAGGAGAACAGGGGCACTTTTAGACAGAAGCATTGTCAGTCTGGGGGAGGGGAGTGTTAGATGGACTACCAGATTTACCAGATTTACCAGAACAAATTGAAGCTGAACTCCAGCTCACACTGCAGTTGTAGTAGAAAAAAATACTGCGCTCATCCAACAGATAAATTAAAAATTAAAAATAAACAGCAAGCAACAATAAGTGTTATACTACACTAGAAAACAGAAATGGATACAAAAAAAGCTGCGCTGTGACAAGTGACTATATAAAAATATCTCTCCAATGAAGAAAATTAAATGATATAAATGAATGCAATAACCCAAGTGATGAGTATAAATGCTAATTAAGCCCAGATTTTAACAATCCAGATCAGTGAAAACAAATGGCTAAATTCAAGCTAGTTGATATATGCAAACAAAAATAAATGTAAATACAATATAAAGAGACACAACAACCCAGTGACATGTGTATCAATAAAGTCCTAAAAACAACAAAATCCATCTCAAGACTGAGTGAATTCAATGTAGAAGAAAATCTCCCAAATTCCTGAAGAGCGTGAAAATAGGAAAGCCACCACCTTAGATAATGCTACCTCTTACCAGCTAGATTGATCTCTGATCACAAGCGCATAAGACAGATGACTCTCAACAGCTCTCCACCATGGGGATCCTTTTAGTGACTTTCACATGTGAAGATGAACCATGGAAAAAAGGACTCGCATCGTGTAAAATCCAAGGTGACTTTAATGTTAAATATAAAAATGCGCACTTACAATTATCCAATTGTTATGGAGCATAGAAATAAAATCGAGCCGGCCGGCTCCTCGATATGCCTGCCCGTATCTTCCGGGTTCAGCTGGTGTCGCGGTGACGTCAGAACATCGCCTGCCCAACGTTTCGTCGCAATGTGTCACGGACACTGCAGTTGTACAAGCAAATACAGTAACAGTTTTTTTTTTCTTTTGGGATAAAGGTTTTGCACGAATAAATAAAAGCTGATAATTGTAAGCACCCCTGTCAGTGGTAAAGGGTTTGACTCAACACTTAACTTATACATTTGCAAGGAGAGCTTGTTCTGTTGAAAAACAGATCAACAGGTGAATATAAAGGAACAAATGCTAAAAAAAAAGAAAAATGGTGCAGCCAGCACAGCTAAGAATTGGTAAGCTTCAATACAATAAATGTTCTCTTTTTGGTTTAATACCACTTTAATATAGGTTTGATTTACGCAACTTACTTAACAATTTTTAGGTGGAACATAGTTTTATTGTGTTATTTTTTTTTAAAGCAGACCATTGATGGTTGCATAATTATTTACCTAAGGTAACTAATTGGTACTTTGGCTTTAGTAATAGCTGTGAGTCTTTTGCAGTGAAGCTTTGCACATTTGAATTGTTCTTTCTTTTTGGTAAATGACCAAATTAGCCAAGTTGGATCAGAAACAAAAATAATAAAGACTCCGTACAAATTCCCAATTGCATTTATGTTTGGGCTTTGACTGGGTTATTTAGGTTTCTGGTTTAGGTTTCTGGTTTTAAATCACTAATATACAGTATCTCACAAAAGTGAGTACACCCCTCACATTTTTGTACAAATTGTGTTATATCTTTTCATGTGACAATACTAAGGAAATTACACTTTGAAACAATGTAAAGTAGTGAGCGTACAGCTTGTATAACAGTGTAAATTTGCTGTCCCCTCAAAATAACTCAACACACAGCCATTAATGTCTAAACCACTGGCAACAAAAGTGAGTACACCCCTAAGTGAAAATGTCCAAATTGGGCCCAATTAGCCATTTTCCCTCCGGTGTCATGTGACACGTTAGTGTTACAAGGTCTTAGGTGTGAATGGGGAACAGGTGTGTGAAATTTTGTGTTATCGCTCTTGCACTCTCATGCTGGTCACTAGAAGTTCAACATGGCACCTCATGGCAAAGAACTCTCTGAGGATCTAAAAAAAAGAATTGTTGCTCTACATAAAGATGGCCAAGTCCCTGAAACTGAGCTAGATGATGGACTAGCCAAGCATGTCTCCAGACCTAAACCCTATTGAGCATCTGTGGGGCATCCTAAAACGGAAGGTGGAGGAGCGCAAGGTCTCTATTATCCACCAGCTCTGTGATGTCATCATGGAGGAATGGAAGAGGACTGCAGTGGCAACCTGTGAAGCTCTGTTGAACTCCATGCCCAAGAGAGTTAAGGCAGTGCTGGAAAATAATAGTGGCCACACAAAATATTGACTCTTTGGGCCCAATTTGGGCATTTTCACTTAAAGGAGTTGTAAAGACAGAAGATTTTTTATCTTAAAGCATTTTATTAAAATAAAAAGCCTTACCTGAGGTCCCTCTCTGTCCAGTGATGTTTACGATTGTGTCAACTGACAGATTCTCCTTCCTAATTGACTGAGACACAGCAGCAGCTGTCAATCAAAGTCATCTAGCCAATTAAGAGGCCTTTACAATCACTTTAAGAGTGTACTCACTTTTGTTGCCAGCGGTTTAGACATTAATGACTGTGTGTGGAGTTATTTTGAGGAGACAGCAAATTTATACTGTTATTCAAGCTGTACACTACTTTACATTTATTTTAGCAAAGTATAATTTCTTCAGTGTTGTCACATGAAAATATATAATAAAATATTTACAAAGATGTGAGGGGTGTACTCACTTTTGTGAGATACTGTATACTGTATATGCTTATGTTTTTAGGGTAACTGCCTTGCTGGAATGAGAAACTATAGCCAAGTCACAGTTCTTTTGCAGACAGATTTTCCTCTAGAACTCCCCTGCATTTAGTTCCATCCGTCTTGTTCTCAGTGCTGACCAGTTTCCCATCCGTCTTGCTCTCAGTGCTGACCAGCTTCCCATGCCCAGACAAAAACACCCCCCCACAGTATTATTCTACCACGATGCTTAATTTTTGATGCTGTTCTCAGGGTCATAGTGATTTGTGCTAATACCAAAAAGTTTAATTTTGGTCACATCATTGTTTCATGTGTTTTCACATGTTTTTTTTATCTCAATATAGGATTTTTTAAGCACTGGCTTTCTTTGTATCGTAATTCTATAAAACAGTGCTTAACAGTGTATAGATATTTCATCTCACGTGAATCTATGCAGTTGTTTCAGAGTTACATTAAACCTGGCTACTTCTTTGATCCTAAATTCCCTCCTCAATCACTGGGTTTTAGTGGATTTTTTTCTGGCACAGTCTGGGTCATGCCATATTATTTCAATGTATTAATTTTTAATGACCTGTGTATATGGGTTTTGGCTTGTGTCGATGGGCAAAAACAACTTATTCTTAGGCGTATTAAGATTACATTTGAAATCAGTTAAAGGCATTCTGAGATCTTTCAGAGTTATCTTGATGGATACATTTATTTTTCAGTTGACCTCATTCTAACCTACATTGACCCTCTTTTAATTCACATCAACCTGCTTCAAGCTGTTTTTGAATTTCTATCCACTTACATGGGTAGAGAAGCAGTCCTGACATGAGGAAAAGCCTATCAATCCTGAGCTTATTGGCAATTGTCGCTTCTGCAGAATTTTATTTTCAAACTATATGATGCTGTTTTAGATACACTATGTTCTTCAACAAAAAATAGACACAGGTGTATTTTTCTTCATTTACAAGTGAGGGGACCCCTAGTTGTCATCACGGTCATCAGAACTAGCATCCCCATTGGAAGATTTCCCCTCTATTACTGTAACCCAAACTGTGGGATTTTCTCCTAATTTTACTCTCGATGATAATGGTAAATAGTCTAAATAGAGAGGGTGAATCGCCCTAATAGAGGCACAGACAGCAATAAAAGGTTACAAGGTAGTGTAATCTCTCTTCATTCTATCTTAAACAGAAACAAAAAAAGTTTTGCCTTTACTTACACCTTATTTTCAACTTATTAATTTCCCTTAGCAAAGCCACCTCCTCTAAATTAAAAATCTTTAATCAAACCCATGTTCACTTTTAAGTTACTTGATAATGTAATTTGGGAACTGGAAATTTTTAACTCAAGAAACTGACTAACTCTTTCTAAGGAAAAAAGCAGCTGGTGAAAATAGCAGTTTTAGGCAAAACATCACTTAGAAAATTCACATAAATCTAATTTATTGATATAAAACGTCAAAAGGGAAAATATCTCTTTACAGACATCTATATTTTATCAAAAGAGAACACACATAAGAAATGAATTCACTATAAATTCAAAACTGGCCGCAATTTCAAAAATAGTGATACAAAATTATAAATTCAAAACTGCCTGAAGTATCAGCTTGTAATGAATGAAGCCCAGATACAATGGAACAGGGAGACAAAGAGCTTGTGTTTGCAAGCATAAAAAACAGTTTGTATTATAAAAGAAAATGATCATTTGACACTCTGTAGGCTAGAAACACTGTTTCATTGCCTATTTAGGGCAGGGTGACAGTTTGTTTATAGGGTGATCCACCTTAATATCACTTATTAGACTGATGCCAGCCACTAACCCTGGATTTACATGCTGGCTCCAGCAGAGACCATGTGTGGACAGGTGAGTATAACTGGGATGGGTTAAATAGGTGTTTAAAGACAAATTGGCACATTACCCACCATGATGAAAGTGACAGAGTTTTTTAAATCTAGCTCCAGGCAAATAGCTAGACACAAAAATGTCCAAAAACCAAAGGGATGATGCACAGATCTTCTTGCTTAGATGATGATTTTTGACATTATTGCCCTTTCTCAAGTTCCAAAGGACAGTGAAGCCTGAAACGATTGTTCTTTGTTCCTTTTAAAGCGGGGGTTCACCGTAAAAATGATTTTCTAACATTACATTGACATGACTCTCGACAATGACAGTATGCCGTTTTTTTTCTTTTGCTGTACATACCTCGTACAGCTATTTTCTTCCCTGGCTTCCGGGTAGTGAATCCCGTGGGAGTGGGCGTTCCTATCCAGCAGGTGATTGACGTGATGACAAAAACTACCTCCCCCCGTCGCATAAGGAGCTTCACGAGTTGCCGAAAGAAGCCGAACGGCGAGTCGGCGCTATACGGCGCCTGCGCACCGACGTTTGGCTTCTTTCGGCAACTCGTGACGCTCCTTATGCGACGGGGAGAGGTCGTTTTTGTCATCACGTCAATCACCTGCTGGATAGGAACGCCCACTCCCGCGGGATTCACTACCTGGAAGCCAGGGAAGAAAATAGCTGTACGAAGGTATGTACAGCAAAAAAAAAAAAAACGACATACTGTCATTGTCGAGAGTCATGTCAATGTAATGTTAGAAAATAGTTTTTAGGGTTAACCCCCGCTTTAACATGTACATTTGAATAAAGACAGAGAAAGAAGATCTAGGCTTCACTCCTTTCATTTTTGAATGTCTAAGATTATGGACATCTGAGAGACCTGCCCCCTCAGCCTTCTACCATTAGGCCCAGATGGGTGAAAAACCTTACAGGGACAGGTCTTTTAGGCCAGAATTTGGATGCTAAATATTATCATTTCAATAAATACTTTGAAAGATGAGACGTCTTCAGAGTGTGACCTTTTTTCACAATCTTCTTGGAATGTACACTGAGCTATACATGTGCAGTTTAGTGTACATTCTTGACACAACTTGATGCCAGATTGAATGAACTCTTGTGCACATGCCCAAGAGTTAAGTCATCTTCCTCTAGCCAATCAAGACAGCAGAAAACTTGTCACCTGGGAGAATATGTCAGCTCTGGCGAGGAAGCACACATATGTTGCATCGTTGGAGCAGAGGTGAGTAGGGTAATTTTGGACTTTGAATAAACACTTTCTAGAATGAAAATGACATCATAGTAAATTAACTTAAATTGATTTGATTGTGTCTGTATAATAAAAATCTGACTTTTAATGTTATAACTTTTGTATTTTTTACAGGTTAATGGAAAAGATCTTTCAAAAGCAACTCATGAAGAAGCAGTCCAAGCCTTTCGCAATGCTAAAGATCCAATAGTCGTCCAGGTTTTAAGAAGAGGGCCCCATAACAAAGGCCATGGAAGTTTACAGGAAACACACCTTGTGAATGTGAGCACCCAAACAGACATCACATTTGAGCATATCATGGCTGAAGCCAAACTCAGACCATCTACTCCACCAGTTCCTGATGTTTGTCCATTTCTTCTTTCAGACAGGTATGCTTTTTTTTTTCTTTTTTTTGCTGTAAAATATCTTTAGTCAAGACCTAGTTAAAGTGTATACCTAATGGGGTAAAAAACATAATGAATAAAATAATAAGAACCTTGATCCTTACTCTGTTAATAGCATCTTTGAACTTTTCCTTCTTAAAGTCTAATAAGCACTAACAGCTACATGTGGCCACACAATCCAGCCAACATCTTGGTTCCGGATACACTTAATCTTATTTGACTTCATGCAGCTTTTCCCCATCAATAGAGCCATGTTGAAGGGTATATGACACATCCTGTGTTCCTAAAATCTATCTTGAAAATGAAAAGAAAGATGATATTCTTTTCCTAATCAATCTTTGCCTCCTGGACACCATGTAGAGATTAGACAGATAACACAAACTTGTAAAAGAATTGAGAACGCAAGCACCACATCAAGCCATTTACTTCCACTCATTGTACAAGAAAGTATTTTCAATTTATTGCAAAGTGTACTTCTGTATTTATTGAAGTTATTGTGTCCACTATTTCCCGAATATAAAATGTGGACATGGCTTCATTAGGAGACAGGCTGAGTTTCAAAAAGACAGATTGGAATCCTGCAGCTGCGGAACACTGCCAGCCCTTTGTTATGAATGTACTGCTGTATTTCTTTTGATTTGGTGCACAGATCATTGCCTGGAATCCAATTTAAGCTATGAAAATGACTACTCTAAGTGTGCAGTAAATGAAAAGAAACATATCTTTTTGTTCAGTGTTTCTTTAGATTAGCAACCCATCCTAACCTCTTGAAATGAGAAAACCGCAGATAAGTTTGTCATATTTTAATTAAAAAGAAGAACATTGTCTCATCTGGCCTTCTTGCACCAATTTTTCCCCATATAGCTGCCATTCTCTTCATCCAATGGAGCATGAATTTTATGAAGGTAATGAGTATCTTTCCAGCCTGCCTGGTGATGGTGATAGAACAGAAGACTTTGAGTACGAGGTGAGATCATTTTTCATTATGGCCGATGGTTCACATTTCTCTGCTGGCTTAAGAGATCTCATTAATAATTATGTTTACATGTTTTATTTGCTGTGTCTAATCACGAAGCGCCCAGTGTATATCTGCTTTGTGTCAAAACAAACAAAATTGCCTTTGCCATTTTTTATAATGGCCTACTTATAGTCTTGGGTTTCAATACCTAAAGCCTCTTTTGTTGATCTGTTTTGCAGTAATTATGGATAGCGGTGTGACTAGTATAATTTCCAAAGCTTGTTTATTTGGGTGCTAATAATGAAATAGACTTTTACAAAATAAAAAAGATAACTCATTGCAAAAGAGAAAATTACCTCTGTGCAATACATTTTCCTAAGTTTATTCACTTAAAGGCCTTGCAAGGACAGTAAAATACCTGTTGACCTGCCAAAAATGCACTCAGTTACTGTGGAGAGATATTGTAAAATGCCATGCCCAGTTTCCTTTGCTAAACTAAAACATATCCCTCATCAGCTTCACAACATAGTCAGACCTTTTCTGTAGTCCAGGATAATGCTGACTGGACTCCTTGAGATAAGAAAGACAGTCTGAACAGGACACAGGACAACTCTCAATTTCTGAAGTGGCCAACAGGTATTTCTTTTTAGCTGGACAGATATAATACAGTTATTTTCAGGCAACATTTGAGGCCGCGTACACACGACCGGTCCATCCGATAAGAATGGTCCGACGGACCGTTTTCATCGGTTCACCGTTGAAGCAGACTGATGGTCTGATGTGCGTACACACCATAAGTTCAAAAACCGATCGGGTCAGAACGCGGTGACGTAAAACACACAACATGTTGAAAAAAACGAAGTTCAATGCTTCCAAGCTTGCATCGACTTGGTTCTGAGCATGCGCGGGTTTTGAACCAATGCTTTTCTGTACTAACCATCGGTTTGGACCTATCGGTCAGCGGTCCATCAGTTCGATTTTTAAAGCAAGTTCTCCAATTTTTGTCCGAAGGACAAAAGACCAATGGGGCGTACACACGGAGGGTTTGGACCGA
This sequence comes from Rana temporaria, assembly GCF_905171775.1. Taxonomy (NCBI): domain Eukaryota; kingdom Metazoa; phylum Chordata; class Amphibia; order Anura; family Ranidae; genus Rana; species Rana temporaria. Next base: position 175,810,529 of record NC_053491.1, read on the forward strand.
TGAAACTGAACTTCTGTCCGCTTTCATCAGTTTGGACTGATGGTGTGTACGCGGCCTCACAGACCAAAATGGATCATCCACAGCCTTTGACTCTCTGGGGGTGATTTACTACAACTGGAGAGTGCAAAATCTGGTGCAATTCTGCATAGAAACCAATCAGCTTCTAACTTAAGTTTGTTCAATTAAAGCTTTGACAAAAAAAAATGGAAGCTGATTGGTTTCTTTGCAGAGCTGCACTAGATTTTGCACTCTACAATTTTAGTAAATAAACGCCTCTATGTACAACTATGCACATTTAAAAAGTCGGAATTCCTTATCTGCATACTTGTTCTGGTCAGTAATTCAAACCATTGACACAAGATGGTCATAATGACAGTCAGAATACATTGTCAGCAATGGCAACCAGAAAATGACCCAATGACTTTGATGATTTTTACTTTTTTAGTTATCAAAGTTGAGTGCCCAACACCATTATATCAGTTCCATTATGATTATGTTGTTGCTGATTACTGTGTTTCCCCGAAAATAAGACCTACCCCGAAAATAATACCTAGCGTTATTTTACAGGAGGGTTGCATTATAAGCGCTACCCCGAAAATAAGCCCTAGTTTAAAATGCTTGTAGAATCCTATAATCCACTCTATTAGGCCTTGTACACACGATAGGTTAACCAGAGGACAATGGTCTGATGGACCGTTTTCATCGGTCAAAACCGATCGTGTGTGGGACCCATAGGTTATTTAACCATTGGTTAAAAAAAAGCCAACTTGCTTTAAATTTAACCGATGGATTCCTAACCGATAGGTCAAAACCGATCGTTAGTAGGCACAACCATCGGTTAAAAATCCACGCATGCTCAGAATCAAGTCGACGCATGCTTGGAAGCATTGAACTTCATTTTTTTCAGCACGTCATTGTGTTTTACGTCACCGCGTTCTGACACGATCGTTTTATTAACCGATGGTGTGTGGGCGCGACGGACCGTCAGTCAGCTTCATCGGTTAACCGATGACAATGGTCCTTCAGACCGTTCTCATCGGATGGACTGATCGTGTGTACGAGGCTTTACAGTAGTATATAATGTACAATATATGTGTTTCTGTAAGATAATTGCGGGGAAGAGCAGCTCTATAATGAAGGTATTTGGCACAATTATATTACAGAAACAAACACATTGTACATTATATACTACTGTAATAGAGTGGATTATAGGATTTTACAAGCATTTTAACTCAGTTCACGCTGGGGATTCCTGACAGGCAGGGAGAGAGAGGGGGAGAGAATACAGCACATTACATGGTAAGACCTACCCTCAAAATAAGCCCTACTGTGTCTTTTGTTGCCAAAATTAATGTAAGACCCGGGCTTATTTTCAGGGAAACACAGTAAAACAGTTATCCTATTTTAGCCTATGGTGAAAAGAAGATACTTAATGGAATCTTTTTCAGAATAGGTTTCCATACACCAAATTGTGAGTTAACATGAGTTGTTTTTCTTCTGAACATTTCACTACATGCTCACCAAACTCATTTTAGCCTTATGCCTAGTACACACGAGAGGATTTTGATCTCATGGTTGTACTAACCATGAGATCAAAATCCCCGCGGAATTCCGTCCGCGGTGACGTGTCGCGCCGTCGCCGCGATGATGACGCGGTGACGTGCGCGACGCTGTCATATAAGGAATTCCACGCATGCGTCAAATCATTACGACACATGCGGGGGATGGATTCGGACGGATTGATCTGGATCTGGTCTGTACAGACCAGCGGATCAATCCGTTGGAATGGATTCCAGCGGATAGATTTCTTAGCATGTCAAGAAATTTTTATCTGCTGGAAATCCATCCCCGGGGACAAAAATCCGCGGAAACAGATAGCATCACACAGTTGCTGCAGATTTGTCGTCTGCACATCCATGATGCAAATCTCTCATTCCACCACATCACAAAGGTGCTTTATTGGATTGAGATCTGGTGACTATGGAGGCCATTGGAGTATAGTGACCTCATTCTCATGTTCAAGAAACCAGTGGTGAGATGATTTGAGCTTTGTGACATGGTGCATTATCTTGCTGGAAGTAACCATCAGAAGATGGGTACACTGTAATCATAAAAGGATGGACATGGTCAGCAACAGTACTCAGGTAGGCTGTGGCATTTAAACTATGCAAAATTGGTACTAAGAGGCTCAAAGTGTGCCAAGAAAATATCCCCCACACCATTACACCACCACCAGCCTGAATTATTGATAAAAGATAGAATGGATTCATGCTTACAGGTTGTTTATGCCAAATTATGACCCCACCATCTGAATGTCGCAGCTGAAATCGAGACTTATCAAACCAGGCAATTTGATTCTCACCTAGGTGAGTTCCACATTTCAGCCTCCGCTTGCAGCCTCTTAGAATACCAATGTCACATATCCAAGGAAGCAGCAGCTTCCACACAGAATGGAGGTCTCATGTCATCAGAAGGAGGGTTTGCAAGAACTAGGAAAAGACAGCTGGTTCCTGTTGACATACAAGAGAACATATGTGGTGTGTGGAGGGGTGTGCAATAGTGGAGGGGGAATTAGAAGAGGACAACACTGGATTGGATGGGGTTGTACGTATGTTTTTTCTTAGTTAAACTAGCAAAATGTAAAAGACTTAAAGATCCACTTTAGGAATTTGTTTGAGCTGTACGTGCACCAGGCTGTGCTTGTCTAAAGGAATTCAATAGGATTCAGAACTGATGATGTGCTGTGTACTACATTCAGCAAAACCCTATACCCAGCTGGTAAGAGAGACTCACTGGCAGGGCCTATCCACCCTATACGCTCACTATGCAAGCCGCTTAGGGCCCCGCAAAGCTGCGGAGGGCCCCCCAAATTACTAGTGGCCCCCGTCTGGTGAGAAGTCATTTTCAGCCCCTCACCCCGCTTCTCAACTCGCTGGCTGCATTGGAGAAGAGGTAAGAAATCAGCACCCCCCCACTTCTCACTTTAATGTAAGATGTAATTTCCGACAGCAGAACACCCCCTCCCCCCGCTTCTCAACTTTAATCTTTAATGTGACATGTCACTGTCGGCAGCGCCCACCCCCCCCCCCCCTGCTTCTCAACTTTAATGTGACCTGCAATTTTGCTTAGGGCCCCAGGGAGGTCAGGATCGGTACTGCTCACTGCAGTAGCACAAGTCTCATTCTGTGTAAATTACTTTACAATCACGGGGGGTCGTTTGAACCTTGTACTATATACACTGTGGTGAATAATAAGTGACACCCACAACAGGTTTATATAATAGTGTTATGCTGAGATTTCTTTTGTTGATGGCTCAGCTGGTGTCATTTCAGTTAGTTACAGTGTTACTAAATCCAGGACCCTGCATCACTATATCTGGTCTCCCACAGTACACAATGCAATTATTTTTGTAAATATAAACTGCTAAATACCTTTTCTCATCACCTTTATATATCAGTCTTGTGACTTCTATTAGTGTCTGGTTAAAACTTATATGAGGAGTTTTCATTCTGCTCTGACTGTTCTATAAGCTTGCAGGACCCCTGACCCCCTATCTGGACAGTGCTGTGTGGATCACATGCACTCTTCCAAGAAAAAAAAAACCTCTACAATTGCATACCAAACTGAGCATGTGAAGAGTGCCTCCAAAGGCTCTGCCTTATCCGGAGATAGATTGGGGACAGTGGAAGAAGGGGGGATCAGAGAAGACAGGATCATACAGCCTTTTTTACATAATGCAGAGTATTACCCCTTTAGGTTCCACAGTGAGTATAACAAGCATACTTTTCTGCATATAAATGCTGATTTTACTGTTGTAGGTTTAGTAACATTTTAATGGTGAATATGCAGAGTGACACTGCAGTTAACCTTTGACACACACACAAACTCACACATCATAGCTGCCACCCTGTGTTTAACAGAGACACTCACAGTTCACAGCATTTGCTTTTGCATTTCTGACCTTTTAAAATAAATGTCTGTATTACTCACTGCCATGCAATGACAGGAATGTAACACAGTTTACAATGCAGTATCACCCTACAGAGGCAAAAACTCTTTTAATTTCTTATTAGATCATTAAGAAAATCAGCTTAAAATGATTGTAAAACAATAAAATAATAACTTTGTTAAACTTACTTGCTCTGTGCACTGATAATGCACAAAGCGGCCGGAAACCTTCTTACAGGTCCAAGCCAGACTGTGTGCATCTGTTGATATACACAGCTCGGCTCAGACCGACCTCCTTCCTCCTAACAGGATTTGATTGACAGCAGCATGAGCCAATGACCCCTATTCTCTCACAGATTACTGTAATTAGAGGAAGAGAGAGCAGTGCTCCTGCACTCGACACAGCACTGGATCAAAATAGGACTCAGGTAAGTATTAGGGGAAGTAAGGGTGCAATTTACCCAAGGGGCACATTTTTAAAAATTGGCCCGCCTTTAAAACCACTGTAACAAGACACACATGGTGTAGTGTGAAGACTCTATCACCCTTTGGATGATTCTTTTATGGACATTCTCTAGCATTTGCATCGTATGGATTTGGGGCACTGAATTTCTATTTCATCCTTTGCACTTTATTTGCTGTTATTTAAGCGTCTAACTTATTGGTATCTTTTTGTTTTTTCCCAACCATTCCCCAGACTGTTTTACAACCTGACCATTTACCACAGGGCTGCATTAAGAGCCTTTTGAGGACTTTTTCTAATGGAGTTTACAGCATCTCCACTTTTAGCATGGACTGTTTTAATTGTAGTTTATGGTACTTCTGTTTCTTTCATTAAATGTGTCTTAAAGACATGGTGGCATTGTGTTCAGTATGACTCCCATATTTTCCCAATACAGTTTGGGGTCCATCAGACCTCATTATCACATTTTGACACTTTAAATGGAAGCTGCCTCCTGATAATTTGTGATTTAAAGACTAATGGAGGAATAATTAGTCGACTAAGCCCTAAGGGTGAAACGCATTAGGGGGCGGTCCTAGACAAGGGCTGTCCACATCAAGTTTGTGAATAATCAAGTTCCTTCCCAGTAAATAAATCAAATCACTCTTCATTGGGACTTTGACAGGCGGTGAAGAAGGAATCATGTCACACAACTTCATAGCCTAAATTTAACCCTGTAAATGCCACACCTTGAATCAATTGCATGTGTTGGACATGACCACAGGGTGGTTGTGGTGCAGCTATATAGATTTGCATTAGTCGTGTTTGGCTGGGGAAATGCCCCTTAAATCTCACAGGCTGTTTAATTGTAGCCACTGCCATGAAACACAGGGTTGCAGATGCTGTATGTGTACAGCCCTGAACAGCTGCATGCACAGGTTCAGGTGGGCAGTTGAAGGGGGGTAAGTAAAAATGTGACTCAACCACCTGGTTTTACTGCCCTTTAGCCACATGAGTGAACAAAGCTTGAAAACGTTCCCTATGACATATCAACGATTCACTTTTTTGAGTTTAGGTCACTTTTAACTAGGCAAGGTATTCATTGCTCACTGACACCTTAAAAGTTCTATTGTTTTTATCTTTTAGGGATTTGATGTATTTTTTAGAGTCTTGCAGTCAAGGATGTGGTACCTGTAAAACCTTTGGAGCATGTAGAGTCTACTTAGTGTAGCCTCCTTCCCAGTTTTTCGGACGTACCATAAGTGATTGAAGGTGCTGATATATTGGAATACATTTTACCTGAATACTGTATAGCATAATAAGACTACTGTTATAAAAAAATAATATCATGTGATTGTACTTAATACAGCAAAATAATTTATATAAGATTGTTGTTTGGGTAGCACCTTTACAGTCTCATATTGGGTGTAAAGTATTTGTTATACTTCTTCTATTAAAAAACTCTGACAAAGGTTTAATCCAAAGTTACCGCTTTCCGCCATGTTTTACATGGGCTGTGAGATTTCATTTTGCCATTGTTAATCAGTTCATTGCTTTGCTATTACAAAGAAAACAGTGGCTCTCACTGAATCAATTAAGAACTAATAATACATCTTTGAAGACCATTTAGTTTTGTTTATTATTATAGTCCTACTATCTTGAAGATCTAAAGCCAGCTATAGACAGTTAAAATCTTGGCCGGTTGAGCAGGCACCAGCTGAGATTTGAACCATGTATGGGCAGTCTATCAACTTTGGTACAACCAGCCTGTCAGATTTTACATGCGATTATTAGCTAGCAGCTATTATAGCCACTAGCAGTAATCACTGTGTTCACCTAGCAGGGATGGATCCCTGCACCGCCGCTAGGAGAACACAATGGCTGTGCGGGAGGGATTCTCCATCCAACAATGATGTGGTTGCAGGAAAGAAAATCAATGGCTGGCTTAAAGCTTACAGTTTTATTGGACATATTGTTATCAGTAAGATGACATGCAAACTACTGACAGTAGTCCACATTTCATCTTCAAATATATCTGAAACTAAATGCATCCCGCTCCTAAAATAGCATACATAACAATTAGTGTTAATACTGTAACATGCTTGGATATTTTAAATGAAGGTATATTTTCCATGTAAAATATATTATTCAAAGATAAAAATTGATCAGATTAGGGCTTATAAAAATCGAATTATCTTGTTAACTGGACCATAAAATATGTGATGATTTCACTTCATTTAACATTTAGTAAGCTTTTAATGACAGATTTATATTGATTGATAGTAAAAATATAATTGACTCTTTTAATCTGATATGAACCCATGCTATCAGTAGATATACATATTATGGCTCTAGCATTTCCCAGGCAGATTTCCAGTGACCCCTATTGTCTGCTAATTGCTCTTCAGCGATCATTAATTTGCTGTCAGATGTCAGTATCCTGTAGCAAATTCACTGACTGACAGTAGCCGACACAGAGATACAGCTGTATAATAGAATCACAGTAAGCCTTTTACAGCACTTTGTTTGGGTTCCAAATATGCCATTATCGGCTAATTAAAAATGATTTAATTCTGCATAGTCTGTATCAGTAAATCAACATTACTTTGTATGGTACATGTCATGTTGTTTAACATGTTGTCAAATATTTGCCTCTTTGCTATCTTAAAGTTTATGCCCTTCCCTAATCCTTTTTGGCAAATTCTTTGCAAAGAAATAAACGTCAATGTAACGATCCTGCTGTAAAGTAAGAATGCTTTCAAAATGACAGGTATTATCAATTTACAAAATGCACAGTGAGCAAACAAAAGAAACCACCGTTTGGCTTCAAACCAGCATCAATTATTCTAGGTACACTTGCACACAGTTTTTGAAGGAAGTCGGTTGTTCCAAACATCTTGGAGAACTAACCACAGATCTTCTCTGGATGTAGGCTGCCTCAAATCTATCTGTCTCTTTATGTAATTCCAGACAGACTAGATGACGTTAAGATCAGGACTCTGTGGGGGTCAAACCATCACTTCCGAAAAGTCTTGTTCTTCTTTACTCTGAAGATAGCTCCTAATGACATAGACAGTATGTTTGGGGTCATTGTTCTGCTACAGAATAAATATGGGGTCAATCACACATCTCCCTTCCCTTTGCCTAATTTGATTTGGATTTCTCTTCTGTTCGTTTACTTTCTATTTTGTTGATTGCTAAAAAATAAACTATTAACACTTCTATTTCTGAAAGCACTCCTAATTTACAGCATTTTTCACATCTGTCTAAAACTTTTGCACAGTGCTGTACAGCCAAATATACAGCCACACGTTAATTACTTTAAGAGAGTGAAGTGAGGCCCTGTACACACGAGGAGACATGTCCGATGAAATCGGTCCGCGGACCGTTTTCATCGGACATGACTCCTGGGATATTTTGGTCTGATGTGTGTATACACCATCAGACCAAAAACCCCTGCGGACAGAGAACACGGTGACGTGGCGATGACGGTGACGCGGCGACGTGCGCAAACCAGGAAGTTCAATTGTTTCACGCATGCGTCAAATCAATTCGACGCATGAGCGGGATTTCGGTCCACTGGTTAGACGTACTAACCAGCGGACATGTCCGCGGACCAGTTTCAGCGGACATGTTCGACCGTGTGTACGCCGCCTAAGGCAAATTAATCAGCTCACTTTAGCCCCCCCCCCCCAGTAGCACATAGTCATCTTCTCATTTCCCATCCACTGCTCCATTACACTATCAAGAGCAAGTAGTATTTCCCTACACTTTGGGGTATGGTGAGGATGTCAATCACTCCTTTCCTTTAACTTGACAACACTGGTGCATGATGATATGCCCAGTGCTATCACATGTGAACAAATAGTGAGTCCTCCATGACTTGGGGCTTATACAGAGATTCCTCTCAAGGCTCCCACTGGTTGAATGAAGCATCAGTAGATTAAGGAGAGATGACTATGAGCTTCTATGGAGAGGGGAATTTAAAGGGGTTATATACTCACCCTGGTTCCACTGATGCAACAACCTGACAACTAGCATTTTCTGAAGAGGGCAACAATGGCAACATCCTTGTTTTAAAAGTACAAGGATTCCTTTCATTTAAACAGCTTGCACTGGGGCACTCTTGTTTACATATATTTAGACCCTAATTTATGGAGATTTCCTCAAGGATCACAATTATTAACATAAAATTGTTTGTGAATATATTATTGGTGACACTGAATGCAGCTCAAAGCAGCGGATGCCAGGGCCTCTAATCAATGCAATTTCAGGCAAGAGTTTAAAGTGGTTCTAAAGCCAAAAGTTTTTTTTATCATAATGCATTACCCTCCAACCCCCCCCCCAAATACTTACCTGAGTTCTGCATCGATCCAGCACTGTCTACAGTAGCGCTGGTTCTCTCTCTTCCCTCTCGCAGGCCCAAAGACAGCAGAGGGATCTATTTGCTCCTGCTGCTCTCAATCAAATGCTGTGAGGAGGGAGCAGCGATGGGGCCAAGCTGTGCTTTAGACACACACAACCTGGCTTGGGAGTGAGCTCACTGTTGCACCAGGAAGTGACTTCCTATAGGGGTGCACAGAAAAGAGGAGGAGCTAAAAGTGCCAACAGAGGACCCAAGAAGAGGAGTTTTGGGGCTGCTTTGTGCATGTTTGGTATTAAAAAATATATATATGGCCTTTACAACCGCTCTAAGTTGTATTACTCTGTTGCTCTTGGATTGAAAAATGGGGCTCAATCCAAGCACATTCTTGTAATCAAAAACATTTGCCTTAGTTTTATGTCAGGTATGTAAACCTTCCTGGTGTGGATTCAAGGAGACTAGTTTTGCTGGTTGGAATATGTAGCATTGAGGAAGCAGGAGCCTGCAAGGCAGGTCTTCCTTAGGCTAAATCCATGTCAAAATTATTGATTTACCATTTGACAATAAGGGCCAGTAAAAAATAAAATTTGCTGTAATAATTATATTAAGACCTGGATTGCAAATTGAAAATGGCAAATGATGAATGGCTTTTAGAATAGACATTCTGATGAGTGTTCTGATGAGCAGTGAGAAAGCAGTGAACACCATCTGCTTTTTATGTATGCTACCACGTTTTACAGAACATGCTGATAACCCATAAGGTTCTTATGGACATTATGAGTAAGCAATTTGAAATATGAAATAGAATATAGATCTCACTCATTCCTTCATTTATATATTTTTAGTTTAATATAAAGTAATGTATTTTCCCCAGTGAACATACCTGCCATGTGATATGCCAATGCTGGGATTGAAAAATAATACATGTTCCAGTTCCGTGGCCAGAGCATTAACTTCATCTAGCACACAGAATTGATAAACACAACATCTTTTTACTGCTCTGTGAGCCATAACTACTGGTTGTAGGTTGACATCAATTCTGATTTGTCCCTTCTCTCTTCATTCAAAAAGTCGTGCCATTCTCAGCCTGTCATCACTGATAAGTGATGAGACACAAGGCAATGCAATTTTATTTGAGATTGAAAAGCTTTCAACACATTGAACCAATTTACTGTTTTGCAGTCTTGTTTGGGCATTATGTTGAGCTGTTTCAAATGTGCACTTCTTATCTTTAATTAATAAGATTTAATGTGATAATAAACAAACAAATGCTTTAACATGAAGTAAAGCTGCATCTCTGATGTATGAAGACCAGTTCTAAATGCAGGCATAGTTTTAATAAATTAACGAGAAGCCATGCTGATGTCACAAGGTTTCTCCATCAAAGTCTGTGAGACAGGCCATACAAACAGGAGAATGGTGAAACTGGAGGTAACAATGTTAAACATAGGATTTTTATTTTAGAGTGTGTGTATCTGAATTTTTCTAGTTACTATGTTCTACAGCCAGGAATTTTGTCTTGTTGACATCTGCAGTTACAGTATATTGTTTACATGGCTATCTGGCGGTTCTAGGTGTGTTTGCTACATACTGTTTTTTGTAGTTTTTTACTGCAGCTCTATGAGAATATTTAAGATGACATTTGGCCTGAGAATGCCAAATGGGTTGCTTCTAATGATATCTGGTGTGTGGACTTGCTGGTTTAAGTATGAGCTCAGAGGTAGGGCAAGACTACTGAAATTCAGCAAAGTATTGCCAACTCGTCTTACTTGCCAATATCTGGTGCCGATGTTATTGCCTACCTGTCTGGCAAAGAGAACTACCATACCAAAGAATGAAGAGTGAGAAAAACACTGGATGCAGCTGTTCTCTGTGGCTACTGCCTTGCAGTGCTGAGCTTGTTAACATGTTTATCAGCAAGAGGAGGGAGCTGTTGAGCAGAAAGTGTTTAATAGACTGATTAAGGTGGCACTCCACTGTAGGAACTTTAGTCCAGAGGAGAGAGACTCCACTGTAATCAAGAGCAATTTAACTGTGTTTGCCAGAGGGATATTGCCAGGAGGAGGGAAAAGAGGTGCATTTTCTTAAGCTGTACAGCTCTCCACTTGCCATGAGGGAGACTAGAGAGGGCACATGGCTGTCTAATGTGCACAATCACTGCTGAATATCAGTGACCTGAGCGGGATCTGGAGCACTGAGTTCAGGGGTGCTGACAACCAGAGTCGCAGGGCTGAGAATGGACTAATCACTGTGTGTGACTTGATGGAGAGCTGCAATATTGCTGGGACTGGTTTACTGCTGCTGTGGGAATTTACTATCTGCTGCTAGAGAGACTGAGCACTTTAGGAACTGCCCATACAGTGATCTAGTAGCCCTATTGCTGCCAGCATTCTTGACTGGGTCTATTCTCATGTGCACCAATGGTACAATTAGGTCCCAACGCTAGTCGGCTGAAGAGTTAGGGCTAAAGACTGCCTCTTTACAGCTGCTACACAGAGATCTTTGCTTATTTCCTATGCTAAAAGGTACTTCTCAGGTACTTTGTACCATATCCTAGCCATCCTCCTAGAGTGACTAGTTATAGTATTATTATTCACATTGCAGTTAATGCTTATATGCATTGTTTATTGCCAACTTTGCTGATTCATGATTTGCTCTCTTTGAACAAATATACACTTTGTTACTCATCTTTTATCCTGAGCTCTGTTAAAATTGTTTGTTACAGTCGTTTCATTTTAGTGTGTGGTTATAATTTTTTAGATATTCCTCCCTGCCCCAAGTGACAGTGTTAGAGCCTGGTGATTGGCCACATGGGCACCCATTGCTAAATAATAGGCACATGGGGGAGTGTCAGGTGTTCCCCCATACCTACAAGTGTTGGTTATTCCTTAAGGCTCTAGTGTGTGTATGTATGAATGTGAGATAGGGACCTTAGATTGTTAACTCCTTGAGGCCAGGGATTGATGTGAATGTAAAATTCACAGTGCTATATAAGTACCTGAAATAAATAAAGGGGGCAGACTGGGGGGTATTGGTCTTTTTCTGCAGTCACCTTTCCATATTCCTATTTCCAGTCAGGCCCTACATCCCCAACAATTGTGCTCTGTAACTCCTTTCCAACAAACAAGTTGGGAATCTTCTACACTTCCCATCTAGAATCATCCTTCAATTCCCCTCTGATGGTTTTGCCTACATGATTTTTTAAGTTTATTTAATTTTTTTATACCTATTTAGTTACATTTATTTTGAACTAGAAAGAAAATGTTGTAGTATTTAATTATTAAGTAAATAATATGGAGATTGTCTGCACTTTGACTAGCCTGAATGCTTCAACCATAAGTCAGTCTTGACAATGGAAAACAATGTTTGTCTTTGTTATAGATAGTAGCAAACTACAGTATGTTATATTACTCTCACATGTGTAAGAACTTAATTTACAGTATTCATTTACATTACACTGGTGCTTTTTGAATCATTGAGCCTTTCAGATCACTCTTTTTGATCTAACAATATATAGTTGCACATAGACACTGGGGAGAATTTTAGGTTCCTGTTTCTTACACGCAAATCAAATATCTGTACTGCAAAGGGTTTGTTTGGTAATCTTTTATAAAATCTATGCATGGTTTACTTGTCAAAAGTGTGATATTTACATTTACAAAGACAATTATTCCCTCGGATTTTTCAAGTGTGCTATATTTTGGCTGAGATAACAACCACTTTACAGTGGAGACTGACACAATTTAATAGACAGAACTAAGGTGTCTGATATAATTACGCCTTTGTATGAAATTATGTTTTAATGCTTTATGTAATCTGAATATAGTTGACTCTAAAAATGTAGAGTATAACGAAAATGAGCTTTTTAAGGATACATGCCTCAAAAAGTAAACATTTTATATAAAAAATGCAATAAAAATATATAAAAAGACAAAATATCTATCATGATCCAATGACTTAAAGTGCTTTGAAGAACATAGAAGGTTCACTGCTTAATAAGGATTTTTTTGTTATACCTTTTTTTACAGGAGGTGGAACTGTGCCGCCTGAATAGCCAGGATAGACTGGGCTTAACTGTCTGCTACCGGACAGATGATGAGGAAGATACAGCAATATATGTCAGCGAGGTAAAGAGAAAATGAGTGACGGTAATAAGGAAAGGTGGGAAAAGGGTGTGGGAGAGATCATCTATTATGCCTAGATCACAGAGACTAGGCATAATAAAGTATGTTATAAAGTACAACAATAGCCTGAGTGAAAAATGTATGAAGTGTTAATAGAAGAGTGCAGTTGTATGAAGATATGCATTGGTGCAAGGAATGAAAATAACTAAAAAGCCTTTATAGGAACAAATTCTGCATTTTGTTCATCCATGTAGTAGGTGTTATGGTGCACCTTTATGAGATCAAAATATATGCAGTAAGCATATTAGATGATTATATGACAATAAACCTAAACATTACTGGCTGATAACGTTTACTGCCATTTTCATATTGTCGTTAAATTCTTTTATTTATTAACCTCCCTTGCAGTATGATTGTGTCAGATTTTTGATGCTGAATGCGGTACAATTTTTTTGCATGGAAATTTGGCATTTTATATTTTAGGCCTGCAATTCTTAGGAATAACTCACTAAAATCTGCCCAAACAAGAGTCTAGTAGACATCCCGGGTATGATAAAGTTTGAAACACAAAATCATAAATTATAATATAATCAATAACTATAAATAATTATAACAAATAATATAATAATAATAATAAAAATTAATCAATAATGTAATCAAATCAAAAACACTGAAATTTGCTCAGTTGCAGAATTGTCGCTGTCATTACTTTTATTGTTTGATGACGAATTTCCCCACAAATCGCTATCGCTCAATTCTGCAAGTGATTCTAATTTATTATCGCTGTTTTCTATCTGCTCTAAAAGCACTTTTGACATAAAGGGACTTTTTGGTTGCTATGGACTAGGGTTGTCCCGATACCACTTTTTTAGGACCGAGTACAAGTACCGATACTTTTTTTCAAGTAGTCGCCGATACCGAATACCGATACTTTTTTTAAATGTGTCCCCAAATGCAGCCATGTCCCCCCACATATTGCAGCCATGTCCCCCCACAGATGCAGCCATGTATCCCCCCATCCAGCCATGTCTCCCCCCCATCCAGCCATGTCTCCCCCCCATCCAGCCATGTCTCCCCCCCATCCAGCCATGTCTCCCCCCCCATCCAGCCATGTCTCCCCCCCATCCAGCCATGTATCCCCCCATCCATTCATGTATCCCCCATCCATTCATGTCTCCCCCCATCCAGCCATGTCTCCCCCCATGCAGTCATGTATCCCCCCATGCAGTCATGTATCCCCCCATGCAGCCATGTATCCCCCCCATGCAGCCATGTCTCCCCCCCATCCAGCCATGTATCCCCCCATGCAGCCATGTCTCCCCCCATGCAGCCATGTAACCCCCCATCCAGCCATCGTCTCCCCCCATGCAGCCATTGTCTCCCCCCTCCAGCCATGTCTCCCCCCATGCAGCCATCGTCTCCCCCCCATGCAGCCATCGTCTCCCCCCCATGCAGCCATCGTCTCCCCCCATGCAGCCATTGTCTCCCCCCATCCAACCATGTCTCCCCCCATGCAGCCATCGTCTCCTCCCATCCAGCCATGTATCCCCCCATGCAGCCATTGTCTCCCCCCATCCAGCCATGTCTCCCCCCCATGCATATATATATTTTTTACATTAATCATTATGCGTGTGAGATTGTCACCAGTGAAGGCCGATTAGATTACTAATGTAAGACTTTGTATAATGCAGCGCAATATATGAAATGCAATCCCAGCATTGGAAATCTGCAGATCCATCGTAGGCTCACAAGACAGCTCTGAGTAACCTAATGGGACATAACACACAGCAACATACTGTACGTAGGCAGCAGAAACAATCAGCGCGACGTCATGCGCGCTGTCTGACAAAGATGCACAATTTACTTAGCATCAAGTTGGGATTCCAAATCTACATCACTTTGTAGGTTCCAAGACAGACAAGACAGCCCATCAGCATCATTACCCCACAAGACCCAGAGGCAAGTCTAAGTCCCCCCATGCAACCATGTTCCACTTACCTGCATCCCCGCTGCCGCCGACTGTGTAATACGCCGGGAACGTTACAGCTTTGAATCACTGTAATGATTGGCCCCGCGCTGCGTATAGACACTCCCCCTTGCTCGGGATTGGACAGTTCACCCGAGCAAGGGGGAGTGTCTATGCGCAAATCATTACAGCGATTCAAAGCTGTAATGTTCCCGCCCGTAGTACACAGTCGGCGGTAGCGGGGATGCGTCGTAACGGCGGCGGATTGCGGCGGTCGGCGGCGGCGGCGGGGGGGGAGAGGCAAGTATTCTATTTGTGTATCGGGGCGGGGTATCGGCGTCTGAGTACCGCCGAAAAAACTCGGAATCGGTCCCGATACCGATACTAGTATCGGTATCAGGACAACCCTACTATGGACAATCTC
Organism: Rana temporaria; assembly: GCF_905171775.1. Classification (NCBI taxonomy): domain Eukaryota; kingdom Metazoa; phylum Chordata; class Amphibia; order Anura; family Ranidae; genus Rana; species Rana temporaria. The sequence continues at coordinate 175,825,796 of NC_053491.1, forward strand.
CAGTTTCCAGGCAGAAAAAAAATGTATTTATAATATAAAAGTGCATGCAGGAAACTGGGCAGACCACTAGGGACAAAGGGGTGTGAAATTATTTTATACAGTACTGTAATCTGTAAGATTACAGTATACTGTATGTGTACTGTGTTTTTACTTTTTTGAATTTGGCGCCAATCTCCGCCCCCCGTGCGTCGTAAAGTCGCAGGGAACGGAGCTCGGCGCACTCGGGGCACTGTGTGAATAGAGCGAGGGGACAGCTCGATCACACAGCGGGGAGACATCGCAGGATCCAGGGACAAGGTAAGTTACTCTGCCTGGATACTGTGATGCGATCCCGAGTCTGGCTCGGGGATACCGCTAATGGTACTGGAATTCCACCCCAAACCAGACTCGGGATTACCGCCAGGGAGGTTAAGCCTGCTTTTATTTGATTAATGTTATTCAGTTCAGCCCATCCTTGTCACTCACATTTCAGTTGTAGACTAAGCTTAGGTTGAAGGGTTTCTGAAATCCATAATTATACAAACATTCATCCATTAAAATCTCCCTAAACTCACCTAATTAAAAACTATCTCTAAATGGTGTACTAAAAAGCTATTCATACTCACTCATTCACAATGGGATTTGTTTTCTGTATTCTGCAAAAAAAACTGGTGGATCCTGCTGTTCTCTGCCTTCCTGTACATGTGCCACTTGTAGTTAGGGATTTTACAGAGCATTGTTGGCAGCTAGTGCACATAATAGGCATGCGTAGGGGGTTTGCCAGGTGTGCCAGGGCACAATCAAATTACTCTGTGGGGTGCCGATTTCACCTACTTCCTGGGCTTCCCCCCTGTGTTGCCCCTCACCTTAGTGCTGCTGGCTTGCCTCCACTCCCCCCCCCCGACTGCTGCGGTGGATATTTCATGATGACGAGTGGGGGAAGGGCCTAATCAATATGTAGTTTACCGGCCCCTTCATTTTCCAAATGAACCCTCTCACTGTGTTCAATCATAACTGAAGCATAGTACGCTTTGTTTACTATGCTTCGGTTTGTGAATGAACAGGAAGCTGCTCAGCACAGAGCACTTCCCATTCATTCACTGTCCAGTGCAGCTGAGGCTGCAGAGAAAGTTATGTGTGTTTGAGTTTTGGGGTGCACACCCTAATGCAATAGGCTGTGCACACTTATGGTGCACATGCTCAGTTTTAAGCATATTTGTACCCTGAGCATTTCCCTATTACATCAGAGCAGCCCATGTAACCATAGAGTCACACATGTGGGTGTATACACAGTGGTAAATGATAGCCCACTCTCTCCCTCCTCCATGCCCACTAACTATCTAAACACAAGTTGGGTGGGATATAACATATTAATTGGTAGAGGCGTCATCTCCATGTTATTCTAAGATATGGGCTGGAGGAGTGTGACACAGCCTGTGATAGGCAGAAATCCACCCAAACCATGTTATTGTCAGCAAATAATAAATATTTGATTTCAAATCTGTATTTGTATGACAATTTAAAACAGTTTATTTGAAATGAATTATTAAATGTTATTATGTATTTCAAAGGCTGTTTTTTTTTTATGTGACTAGTAGCAGAGGACTAGAAGCTCCTCCTGCCACTGTATCCCTGTAGACAGGCTGGGAAAGAGCTGGGTCATGTGACAGCTGTATATTGATTAGGAAAGAAGACACTTTTTTAATTAAAATAATTACAGTGCCATCATCTGCATACCGAAAAAGATGGGTAATGTAAATTAAACAGTATGTTTTGGTTTATTTTTAACCACTTGCTTACTGGGCACATATACCCCCTTCCTGCCCAGGCAAAATTTCAGCTTCCGGCACTGCGTCGCTTTAACTGACAATTGCGCGGTCGTGTGACGTGGCTCCCAAACAAAATGTACGTCCTTTTTTCCCCACAAATAGAGCTTTCTTTTGGTGGTATTTGATCACCCCTGCGGTTTTTATTTTTTGTGCTATAAACAAAAAAAGAGCGTAAATTTTGGAAAAAAAAACACAATATTTTGCGCAAAAGTTATAGCACCTACAAAATAGGGGACAGAATTATGATTTTTTTTTATTAGTAATGGCGGCGATCTGCAATTTTTATTGGGACTGCAACATTATGGCGGACACATCGGACACTTTTGACACATTTTTGGGACCATTCACATTTATACAGCGAACAGTGCTATAAATATGCACTGTTACTGTATAAATGTGACAGGCAGCGAAGGGGTTAAACCTAGGGGGTGAGGAAGGGGTTAAATGTGTGCCCTGCATAGTGTTTCTAACTGTGGGGGGAGGGGACTGACTGGGGGAGGTGATCGATCTGTGTCCCTATGTACAAGGAACACAGGGAACTGGGTTTGGGACTTTGAATGAGGCATGTGGATGACACATGCCTCCATCCCTGAAAATTGAAAGAAAGAAAGGGTTGGGACTTTAAATGAGATGCGTGTTGATGCAAACAGTATGTATAAGTAAATAAATAAAGTAGTATAGCGTAATAACCAGGCTCAAACTTACCAACCAAATTGCAAGCCGAATTCAACTGTCTAACTTAGTATGTTAAAAGCAGAGGATTGGTTGCACACATTTGCAAATATATGGATAAGCCACAGGCCGCTTACAAGGCTCTCTGCATTCCTGTGGTCCTAACTAAACTTTTCTAGTTTCTTCAGGTGACTAGGGGTGTGTGTCACCAGCCAGCCTCCATCTAAAATAGGTGTAGCAATAAAAAGCACTGGAAAAAACGCATAAGGGTAAATGTATAAGCATCAAAATCGCATCTCCATCCCTATTGATAAACATGGAACTGGGTTTGGGACTTTGAATGAGGCATGTGGATGACACATGCCTCCATCCCTGAAAATTGAAAGAAAGAAAGGGTTGGGACTTTAAATGAGATGCGTGTTGATGCAAACAGTATGTATAAGTAAAAAAATAAAGTAGTGGTATAACTTTTCTAGTTTCCTCAGTAGAGGAACACAGCATCGGTCTCCTTTCCCTGACACGACGTGGATCTGTGTGTTTACACACACAGATCCACATCCTTGTCTGTGTAACCGCCGATTGCGGGTACCTGGCAGACATCGTGGCCGCCAGGCACGCGCATCGGCACTGCAGTGATGCGGCGGGCGCTCGTGCACCCCCCAGTGGCCGGAGGAGGTAAGGACATCTATAGATGTCCTCCCGGCAATTGAGAGCCACCTTGTGGCCGTCTTTTAACTATAGTCGGGATGCCAAGTGGTTAAGTACAAATGTAAACCTACCAGATGCAATAGATTAACTTTGATAATTAAAACATCCTTGTTGTCAGCAGTGTAAACTACCACTAAGGTGGTATAGCAGGAACATAGCCTCAGTTATATTTTACACCCTGGAATGGTTTAGATACCAAAAAAAACACTAACAGCTCAAAAATGAAAATACTGACTAAAATTATGATGTTAAAGATGAAGTATGAGCAAACATTATGTTGGGGCTTTAGCTAGGCACCAATAATAAACCTCTAATGATATATAACCCCACTGGTAGCTGCTGCTTCTTTAAATCTCCCTGTGCCTAACCACAAAATGCCTTATATTTTACCACTGCAGTGGTGTAGTGGTTAGCACTTTCACCAGCAGTAAAAGGGTCACCTGTTCGAATCCCGACCATGGCACCATCTGTCTGGAGTTTGCATGTTCTCCCTGTGTCTGCATGGATTTCCTCCAGGTACTCCAGTTTCCTCCCACACGCCAAAGACATACTGGTAGGTTAATTGGATTTGTCCAAATTGACCCAATGACTGCACCAGCCAGCAAGACACTGGCTGCAAAAAGCGCCTTGAGGCAATTCAGTTCGCATCTGTAGCGCTATGCAAGTCATTCACTACATCGTGGCCAGTAAAAGGAGCTAGATTAAGAACATCAGAATCTCCCTGCTCACTATGGTCACACGCATCGAGGCCCATGGGTAAGACTGCGTTTATAAGCATTGTTTAAAGAAAATCTATATTTTCTGGAGGAGTTTCATAGTGAGAAACCAGCTATGATCATTGTGCTTGGCTGAAGTCTGTATTTGTATATTAGTGTGTACTGGTTTTGGTATTGGAGTGGTTAATAAGTTGAAAAACTGGAGAAGATTTACTAAAATTGGAGCGCACAGAATATAGTGCCCCTGTGCATAGTAATCAATCAGCTTCCAGGTTTTAGGCTGGTTTACACTGGTGCGACATACGCTCCAAGTTTGGGATCACATGTCACATGATGTGTATAAATCAATGGTTCCCTTTGAGAGCCATCTTAACTGGTCCAACTTGGGCAGGATTTCATCCCATTGATTTGAATGTAAGGTGCATCCAAGTTGGATCATCATCTTAACTGATACGACTTGTGGCATGCAACTTGTTCTCTGGGGATTTTGAAGGGGAACCCCATGCCAAAATGAAAACAATGGTGTGGGGTCCCCCCTCAAGACCATACTAGACCTGGTATGAATTTTAATGGAACCCCAACACCCCATGCAGCCCAGCAGGTCAGGAAAGGGGGGGCAAGCAGGCTCCCCCACCCGTCCTGGACCATACATGCCACATGTCCTCAAAATGGCAGGGTGGATGCCTTGGGGCAGGGGGGGCTCTGTGCCCCTTCCCAAAAACCCTGGGCGGTGGTTGTGGGGGTGGTTGTACCCCTACTCATTCACCCAAAAAAGTGCCAAACATAAATAAAAACAGCACACAGGTTTGTCACAAACTCCTCTATTAAAAATGAAGAATGTCCCCCGTTGTAGCTACAATGTGCCTTCTTTCTCCGGGGATGTCTTATCCTCCCTCCAGTTCTTCTCTATCTGCTGATGTCTTCTTCCTCTGGTTCTTCTGCCTGTTCTTCTCCCCCCACTGATCTTCTCTCAATGCTGGCCCTCGCAGTTGTGCCAGCTCCGTTCTCTGCCAGTTCTTATATAGCCATGGGACGTGGCCATCCAGAGACCCCACTGCCCTTTAATGTCACCTGCCCGGGCTTGAGGAAGAAGACATCAGCAGCAGAGGAAGAATAACTGGAGGAATATCAGTGTCCATCAGTGCCCACCAATTCAGCCCACCAGTGCAGCCCACCAGTGCAGCCTATCAGTGTCCATCAGTGCCACTGCTGACCAGTGCAGCCTATCGGTGTCCATCAGTGCCACCTCATTAGTGCCCACCAGTTCAGCCTGTCAGTGCAACCTTATCGGTGCCTACCAGTTCAGCCCATCAGTGCCACCTTATCAGTGCCCATCAGTGCCACCTCATCAGTGCTCACCAGTGCAGCCTATCAGTGTCCATTAGTGCCACCTCATAATTATTAAAAAAGAAAAAAAATACTATCTTAGTCATTTTGGAGGAGGGGGGTACAGCAACCTCTCTGTACTCCTCTACAGCAACCTCTCTGTACCCCCCTCCTCTACAGCAACTTCTCTGTACCCCCCCTGCTCCACAGCCACCTCTATATACTGAGCTGGGTGGGGATGCATTGTGGAGAGAGATGGATGGTGCTGGCAGCTGGGCGTGGGTGGGGATGCATTGTGGAGAGGGATAGATGGTGCTGGGTGTGGGTGGGGATGCGTTGTGGAGAGGGATGGATGGTGCTGGGCGTGGGTGGGGATGCGTTGTGGAGAGGGGTGGCTGGGGATGCGTTGTGGAGAGAGATGGATGGTGCTGGGCGTGGGTGGGGATGTGTTGTGGAGATGGATGGATGGTGCTGGGCATCGGTGGGGATGCGTTGTGGAGAGGGATGGATGGTGCTAGGCGTGGCTGGGGATGCGTTGTGGAGAGGGATGGATGGTGCTGGGTGTGGGTGGGAATGCGATGTGGAGAGGGATGGATGGTGTTGGGTGTGGCTGAGGATGCGTTGTGGAGAGGGATGGATGATGCTGGGCGTGGCTGGGGATGCATTGTGGAGAGGGATGGATGGTGCTGGGCATGGGTGGGGATGCGTTGTGGAGGGATGGTGCTGGGGATGCGTTCGAGAGGGATGGATGGTGCTGGGCGTGGGTGGGGATGGATTGTGGAGAGGGGTGGGTGGGGATGCGTTGTGGAGAGGGATGGATGGTGCTGGGCATGGGTGGGGATGCGTTGTGGAGATATGGTGCTGGGGATGCGTTGGAGAGGGGTGGATGGTGCTAGGTGGGAATGAAGATGATTGTCTTGCATTGTATTGTGAAAATGGATGAGGATGACTCTGTGTGGGGATGAGCATTACATTGTGAAGAGGATCTCAACAATGTAACTCTCATATCCACCCAGAGTCATCCTCATCCATTTTTTCAATGCCAGCCTCAGCCAGGTTTCCCTTTAAAAGGAGTTTAAATAGAGTCTGCAGGGGGGCACATTAACACACACTCAATTTTTATGACTTACCCTCCATCCATGCTGCTTTCTGGTATCTATCTGCATGCACCTGATAGGGCTAGGTGCATTCAGATTGGCTGGTCAGCTCATCAGCATCTATCACATAACAAAATACAAGCAGGCTCCACCTCGCCAGGGAAGGAAGAGGAGCTTAGCTAGTGCTGGCCACGATCTCCTTCTATAGTGGCCAGCTGCTGAGCAGGTGAAGAATTAATTTTACATGCTGCAGGAGCAGCCCTGGTCAGTACTGCTGGCAGCCCTGCGGGTCAGGTATAGCGTAGCAGCCGCGAATCGGCCTGGCTTCCTCAATAATCGGCCGATGCCAATTACTTAAAAACTGCCAAATATCGGCCGATATATCGGCGGGCCGATATATCGTCGACCTCTTAATGTGTTACCTAAGTGACATGATCGATGTCTGGAGGGAAATCTCTATGCCGCTTCCACTGCCATATGTTTTCCTAGATGATGGTGGCATTTAAAAAAAAAATGTATATCTGCTTTCCAACATAATAAAAAGGTTGTGATGATGGCTAGATAATCACTTTTTGTTACAGTAACCTGGAAAAAATGTGTGGAGTGGAGTGCTTTGCATCTGTGTTACAACCTATGGCATTGTAGACTGGGCAACAGCAAGTGTAATAGCCCTTCTAGATATATTTATATATTTTTTTATTATTATTATTTTACCTGAGAATGTGCATGACATTTTAACTGTTGGATTAGACACTTTTGCCCCCTTCAGAATAAAAAAGCGACAGAAATATATTTTTGTCACTATGGCCCGAAAGTTGAACGATATACAGGACATACAGATGGAATAGGCTGCCTGGGCTAGCCAGTTTTTCAAAAAACATGCTAGTTCTAAAGCTCCTAAGTCTGCTCCTATACGCCTATTTGTTCTCTCTTTCTCTCTCTATTTTATCTCTTCAATCCAGTGAAACTGTATATGATTACAGTTTTTTTGAACATTTTCAAGCTTACAATAATTTTTTCATCTTAATCAGCCTGGAGCAGTCCTGCAAGACTAGTTCCCCGATATAAAATTCCTCTGTAATTACGCTGGCCTTTGCCATTAAATAACCCTACGTGGTTTATTATTTTTTGTGACAGGCTATTACTAAAAAGGAATATTGAACCTTTTATATAAGATGTAACCTAAAAGCAAATGCTACACTTGAGGTGCTTCTGTTTGAAAAATAGCTTTTGGCATGACAGGGCCTAATGAATGGTTTAGGATAACCATCAACAGAAGGTGATAGATAGTGTTCCCACTCTGGACACTGGATCATTATTCATTACAGAAATATTAAACATCTGAACGGCTCAAGAGCCCTCTATGGCTGTCAAGTTTTAACTCAATATATCAACAGTCACAATGGCAGGATATTTGATAATACTTACTTACAGTAGAATGAAAGAACATTCAGACCTGATACAATTGATAATTGAAATATATACATTTGCTTTATAAAAACAGAAAATGTACTTGTGCAAATCTTCTTTATTTGATCTGAAAAAGATGCATTAATATAATGATCTATAGTTCAAATGATTTTATGTTCTTCTTTTACATTTTTTTTTATTTACAATATCTTCAAATTAAAATAGATTTACAATGTAATACTTTACTTATATGAATACCATGTTACCTTTTTCTTTTTGTGTGAAGTATGTATGAACCAAATAACTTGAGCTTTGCTTCAGTTGGGTCAAGTAATGGCCACTTTCTAAGCTAATAGGCAAGGGATTGTCAAACAAGTGTAATACGGAGCTGGGCAGTGCTCACGGGAACATGTGTCAAAGCAAAAATGTAGTTTAGACATTAAAGTTTGTCAGAAAGCAGAAATTGTAATAATGCTTTAAGTGAAACATTACCTTCCCTCCTGAACCTTACCAAGGCTTTATGCCGCAACATAAAGGGGGACCTTGCCCCCATGCTGATAAGGACAAGGTCCTTTTACCCACAATCCTGGCCCTGTGGTTGTGGGGATCTGCAGGTGGGGTGGTTATCAGAATCTAGAAGCCCCTTTTAAGATAAGGGGTACCTAGATACTGGCATCCCCATGTGAGCGAATACATTGAATCTCTATTCCTGAAAAAAAAAGTCAACATTAAATATTGACACCACCATTAACGACAACCCATTAATAAAAAAAAAAATGCCCTACAATGTGCATGCATCATCAATCATGTCATACAGTGATGCAGGTCCACATAAATCACGATGAATGACGCCCACCAACAAGCTGCAAGACAAAAATCCTGCAGACCAATGACACGATCCACCCTCGCCACTCACTAGCACTGAATGACATCTGCCATTAACAATATATATAAGGCTTATCTTTTTTTACCTTTTGAATGAACAGGTTTCACCAGTTTGTATATGGCAGGAACTTTGACTTCCCCCAATAGTGTTTTCTCCCCCTCTCTGTCAGTTGCGCAGAACTTTCCTCCTGCTTTCTATTACACTATTGAGCAGACTCTTTTTCTCCCAGTTCCTCCTATGATGGTGTCAGAACAACTTCCTCTTTGTCTCTCTATTTTAATACCTTATGACCTTTAAACCCCCAACATTTTGATTTATTTTCCCATTTTCTTCCTCTTTAACACCTACTTATTTACATATGTCATCTAAGTGCTCCCAATACTATCACATGGCATAAGAAAACTGGGACATGGTCATCCGCTGACTCCCGCAATCACATAGGGACCAATGAATGTCCTGTTTTCATCCGCAACTGATAGATGAAAATGCGGACATACGGCACATGTGAAAGGGGCCTTATTGTCAAAGCTTAATTGAACAAGCTGAAGAAAGAAACCGATTACTGTATTTATCGTGGTATAACGCGCTCCCGCGTATACCGCGCACCCCTAAAGTTGCCCCGAATCCTGTGGAAAAAATTTTTTTTTTGTACTTACAGTTTTGGTGTCTTGCGCGGTGTCCATCGGCGGCCTCTTCGGGTCCGGCATCTGTCTGCGGCTTCGGGTGTCCTCTTCGTCGGGTCCGGCGTCCTTCTGCGGCTTCAGGTGTCCTCTTCGTCGGGTCCGGTGTCCGTCTGCGGCTTCGGGTGTCCTCTTCGTCGGGTCCGGCATCCTTCTGCGGCGTCCTCGCGTCCTCCCTGCTCGTTTCCCGCGCAGAGTTTGAATACTGCGCCGACATATACAGAGCACAGTACACTCGTGTATTGTCGGGCAGGCTCGGCAACTCTCGCGCTGACGTCCTGTACGTCCAGGACGTGAGCGCGGAAGGAGCCGAGACTGCCCGACTATACCCGAGTGTACTGCGCTCGGTATATGTCGGCGCAGTATTCAAACTCGGCGCGGGAAAGCGGGTATCGGCGTATACCGCACACCCACAATTTTGCCCTGATTTTCAGGGCAAAAAAGTGCGCGGTATACGCCGATAAATACGATAGTTACTATGCATAGTTGCACTAGATTCTGTGAAGATTCTCTTTAGTAAATACCACCCCCCCCCCCCCGTAGTATCAAAAACAACAAAATTAAATGGTTATGAGTATGTAGCCCTCTTTTGGAGGGTTATGAGAACTGGCTATCCTTAGACAAGATATTGTACTAAACATTTTGGTAAATAAGAAAACCAGAACCATCAGTAAGTAAAAGAACAGGTTTAATAATAAAGGCAGCAGTGCCTCCACCCAGGAGACAGGGCCTCTGTGAACAGAGGAAAAAAAGTACTTTTTAGATTAGATTAAAGTCAGATTACTTTTTTCCTTCCAGGGGAAAAACAGAGTCTAAACAAAGTAATGGGGAGCAGAAAAACTACTGCAACCAGCATATAACATTAACAATAAGTAGAAACATGCACACCAGTTAGATTAAAGCAGTACATCTATCCAATGTACAAACAAATATTATAAGTAAAGTGTCCAATAGGAATCTTGATGGAATTGTGCACATATACCTGGGTATACTGCATATATATATATATATATATATATATATATATATATATATATATATATATATATAATTACTGGTATATGTGTAGTATATTAATTTTCTATCAAATATGAATTATTATGAGACAAATGTCCTACTCTTTTACATATATTATAGATATGTTAATTATAATGCCACATAACACTTGACCCTCCGCGTACTTAATTTAAAGTCTCGCTTCCTTGTTCTCTTTTCTACATAAGTGTTCCACTTTCATCTATTATATGTGTCAGTAAGAAGAGTGAGTTGGGTCACAGAGAAATGCAGTGCATTGAGGATGGGCAGACATTTTATTACTTGTTCTTGCCAGGAAATTTCCCTATTTATGGACACTCTTTACCTACATAAGAGGACCAAAGTAGTTTCCCGCTAAAGATCACTAAAAATGTTATAGCATCAAATCTAGCATCCACTTGACAGTTGTTTATACTTGTATAATAGTGGATAATTTATCAATAAGCTAAAAGATTCATTCTCATTCCCTTCATTTCTCATTTTCATTTAGGTCGCTCCAGAAAGTATTGCAGCAAGAGATGGTCGCATTCGAGAAGGAGACAGGATTTTGCAGGTCAGTGTCAGAGGCTTCTTCTTTATTTGCTACTCTATTTTTAGAACTTGTGATGCATTAAAGTAATCCATGCTGCAAAAAAAATACATAATCTCAGGAGTCATAATTAAAGGGGTTGAAAAGGATTTTTTTTTAAATAACAAACAAGTCATACTTACCTCCTCTGTGCAGTTCGTTTTGCACAGAGTGGCCCTGATCCTGCTGCTCTGGGGTCCCACGGCGGCTCTCACGGCTCCTCCCCACAATAGCTAACCCCCTCTGGGAAGCTCTCTCCTGAGGATATTACCCTGTGGGTGTGCTCCCGTGTCATACAGTCGGCGTCCATAGCCACCGAGTGTATGACCCAACCCCGCCCTCCAGCGGCCGCGTTATTGGATATGATTGACATGGGATATGGGAGCCAATGGCTGCGCTGCTATCAATCTATCCAATCAACGCCGAGACTCTGTGGAGAAGAGGACACGGTGGACGCGCAGAGCAGATGAACGGGCTCAGGTAAGTAAAACAGGGGGGGGAGCTGGGGGGCCCGTGACATGTTTTTTCACCTTAATGCATAGGATGCATTAAGGTGAAAAACACAAACCTTTACAACCCCTTTAAAGTAGATATTTTAGAAGCTAAGGTTAAAAAAATGTGCATTTAATATTTTAGAGTGGCCTTTTATTGTGGCCACCCTAAGGCAAACATGTGCAATTATCATGCTGTCTAATAAGCATCTTGATATGCCACACCTGTGAGGTGGGTGGATTGTCTTGGCAAAGAAGAAGTACTCACTAACACAGATTTAGACAGATTTGTGAAAAATATTTGAGAGAAATAGACCTTTTGTGTACATAGATCAGTTCAACTCAGGATAAAGAGGAGCAAACACAAAAGTGTTGCGTTTATAGTTTTGCTCAGTGTACATACAGTCGTGCTCATAAGTTTACATACAATTTATGATTTCTTGGCCATTTTTCAGAGAATATGGCGGAGCGCAAGGTCTCTAACATCCACCAGCTCTGTGATGTCATCATGGAGGAGTGGAAGAGGACTCCAGTGGCAACCTGTGAAGCTCTGGTGAACTCCATTCCCAAAAGGATTAGGCAGTGCTGGAAAATAATGGCGGCCACACAAAATATTGACACTTTGGTCCCAATTTGGACATTTTCACTTAGGGTGTACTCACTTTTGTTGCCAGCAGTTTAGACTGTGTGTTGAGTTATTTTGAGGGGACAGCAAACTTACACTGATATACAATCTGTACACTCACTACTTTACATTGTAGCAAAGTGCCATTTCTTCAGTGTTGTCACATGAAAGGATAGAATAAAATATTTCCAAAAATGTGAGGGCTGTACTCACTTTTGTGAGATACTGTAAGTCAGATATTTGTAACTCAGGGACTGCCTGTATTTATTTATTTATTTATTTATATATATATATATATATATATATATATATATATATATATATATATATATATATATATATATTGTGAGGGGTTAGCTCGGTAGCGGGGTGTGTGACCCCTTGGATGGGTTCACCACACACTGAATTTATACAGACTGGCAGTCGAAGACGGTTGAAAACAAAGTTTTTGGTTTATTTTTCCATCTTGCTGGAAAACAATTGCAAGCATCCAAACAGCATAAACAAAATCAAACATAAAATAAACTCTAGCCACTCTGGGCATCTACCTTCCACACAGGAACCTATCTATGGAGTCTGACTCAGCCTAGTGCTGGGCAGACAGTGCTGGTCATACAGCACAAACAATAGTCTTTTGATTTTTATCACACAGAAAAATCAATGGTCTCCTCACCTCCTCAGGAGACTTTCAGTACGCTGCTCTCCTACTCTCAAAGCCTTAGGAATTATGCAGCAAATTAGTGGTAATCCTTTGGACTACTTGTAGAGGCCTTAATTGCCTCATTCTGAACAGCTGAAGTTTTTCAACAGCCTTTAGCCTTTCTCTAACTACGTTTGTAGCCGACGCCCGATAACCATCTGTGTATCGTCTAAACAAGGCAGGAATGTATGTCCCATCAGTGACAACACCCACAGATTTACCTGACTTCCTGTCACAATATATATATATATGTATATATATATATACATACATATACATATTGTATATATATATATACACCGTATATACTCTATAGTCTATTAAAGGATTATTAATTTCATGTTTAATTTTGGACAACAGAAAACAGAAAATACAGCAGTAAACAAAACTCAAAGTTTTGTCTACTTCAACAATTATTTAAAGCAGGGCTCCTCCCAAAAATGGAACATTCGCTTATATGCTTCCTCCCCCCCTCCGGTGCCACATTTGGCCCCTTTTAGGGGGAGCATTTTTTTGACAGGTCCCCTTCCCCACTTCCGGAAGCTGCAGTAGTGGACCAGTTCACTGCCGGGTTCCCTTACCAGGAATGGCTGTGGAAACAAGTCGATCCCAAGATCGGCTGGGGTGCCAACATTGCAAGCTCTCTGGACAGGTGAGCTGCTGACTTTAATTTTTTTCACCCAGGCTGGAACACCTCTTTAAAGTCAATGTAGTAGAGTTTTGCTTGGTACCTTTTAAACAAGCCAGGTATCCTGGCATGTGGATTTGTGGACTGGCGCAGCCAGAATGCAGACATACTAAAAGTTTTCCACAGCTCAGACATGAGGCTCAACAGAGGAATTTTACAGTCAGCTTTTTTGGCAATTGCTTTTTTCTGATGCAATGTTATTTAAAGTGCTTGTAAACCCACATTTTTTACTTTTTCCTATAATAAGGCTTACCTGTAGGTATAAAGAATATCTCCTAAACCTGTACGGTTTAGGAGATATTCCCCTCAAAATGCGCCGCTGATTGCAGTGGCGCATGCGCAGGGGGATCCTCGGCTGACCCATGCCGGATTGAAATCTCCCGCGCGCATGCGCGGGAGTGACGTAATCGCCGCTCCAGCCAATCACAGCGCTGGAGCGGCGATACCCGGAAGACACGCTCGGCTCGGCGTGGACCAGGTAAGTTCCCTACCTCGTACCGAGGTAAGTATTTCATAATGAGCTAATATGCGGTGCATACTAGCTCATTATGGCTTTTGCCAAAAAATGTATATGCGGGTTTACAAACGCTTTAAGATTGCATGTTGTGAGTGTATATACATTTAAAAAAAATTGCACACTATTGAAAAGATTTCCATACTTTGTATTTAAGTTTGACTAATTGATTGGTGAGCAACACAGAACCACTTGCAAAACAGGCCTAGCTGAAGAACCTTTTTTGTTGCTATTAGCGTTAAATTTAATTTAGTTATCATGCTGTTTTAAAAAGTAGAATCTTCCTGGTATTCATGGGAAAAGGAAAAGTTTGTCCGTCAAACCCTAATATGAATGAAATCCATGGTTGTCACCTAGTACATAAAACACATTTTCACAAATCATAATGTTAATAGCGGTACAACAGTGCCAAATATGGGGCCAATAAAGCTAATTGGAAATGTGTGTAAATATTGCTTCAACAAATGAACACACTTGGTTGAAAATTTAGTTTAGAACTTCCAGGCTTTTAGCCACTTCAGCTTTCACACCTTTTTAGCCCATATGGACCAGAACTAATATTACATTTTTACTATGGGCCTGCTTTCTGGCAATGACAAAATATATAAAGTTTTATTTTTGTTCTTTTGATGATATTACCTTGCAAAAAGGGGAAGTGCCTACTCTCCCTGCACATGGAGGTACCTCTTTCATGTAAGCTCTCAATAATGCCAAGCAGAACCACGGTCCTGTGAACTCAACATTAGGGAAGAAACACCAGCTTAGAAACACACATGTGACACATTCATATCTTCCCGTGAACCACACCTTGTCTTCTGAATGTAGCATTTAGAGGGGGACACTGTTGAGCTTGTTTCCTGCACTACCAGTTCAGCACTTCTCTGCCACCTCACTCCCAGTGACAGAATGGGATCCCTCCATGCACTAAGCACTAACCATATGTTTTCACCTAATTAACTACCGTACTTAATCTTCTGTACCCGCAGCAATGTATATCAAGTCTCCAGAGTGTTCTGGTGGGGGGCGCCCCCTGTCAGAACACAAAAGAGAAGCAGGGGAGATCGCTGCACTAACATTGGATCAGTAGTACAGCGGCTCCAACCAGAGCTGTCAAAAAAAAAAAAGATTAGGCTTAAAGGGGTTGTAAAGGTTTTTTTTTCTAAATAGGTTCCTTTAAGCTAGTGTATTGTTGGTTCACTTACCTTTTCCTTTGATTTCCCTTCTAAATGTTTTTTTTCTTTGTTTTCTTTGTCTGAATTTGTCACTTCCTGTTCCTCCTCAGTAAGCTGTTCAGTAAGCTGTTCTGGCTGACTAACCACCGCTTGGATGATGGTGTGAAGTTTACTGAGGAGAAACAGGAAGTGAGAAATTCAGACAAAGAAAAAAAAACATTTAGAAGGGAAAGCGAAGGAAAAGGTAAGTGAACCAACAATGCACTAGCTTAACTGCTTCCCGACCGCCCACCGTCGTTTTACGGCGGCAAGTCGGCTCCCCTGCGCGAGAGCACGTAATATAACATCGGCTCTCGCGCAGGCCACTAGTCGCCCCCGACTCCCGTGCGCGTGCCCTGCGGGCACGATCGCCGCCGGGCACACGCGATCGTTCGTTACAGAGCAGGGACCGGGAGCTGTGTGTGTAAACTGGGGGAGAAATGCTGATCTTCTGTTCATACAATGTATGAACAGAAGATCGGTCATTTCCCCTAGTGAGGCCCCCCCTACAGTTAGAACACACCCAGGGACATACTTTACCCCTTCCCCGCCCCCTAGTGTTAACCCCTTCACTGCCAGTGACATTTTTATAGTAATCCAATGCATTTTTATAGCACTGATCGCTATAAAAATGCAAATGGTCCCAAAAATGTGTCAAAAGTGTCCGAAGTGTCCGCCATAATGTCGCAGTACCGAAAAAAATCGCTGATCGCCGCCATTACTAGTAAAACAAAAAATATTAATAAAATGCCATAAAAATACCCCCTATTTTGTAAACGCTATAACTTTTGCGCAAACCCATCAATAAACGCGATTTTTTTTTACGAAAAATAGGTAGAAGAATACGTATCAACCTAAACTAAGGAAAAAAAACGTTTTTTTATATATTTTTGGGGGATATTTATTATAGCAAAAAGTAAAAAATATTCATTTTTTTCAAAATTGTCGCTCTATTTTTGTTTATAGCGCAAAAACTAAAAACCGCAGAGGTGATCAAATACCACCAAAAAAA
This sequence comes from Rana temporaria, assembly GCF_905171775.1. Taxonomy (NCBI): domain Eukaryota; kingdom Metazoa; phylum Chordata; class Amphibia; order Anura; family Ranidae; genus Rana; species Rana temporaria. Next base: position 175,841,943 of record NC_053491.1, read on the forward strand.
AGCTCTATTTGTGGGGAAAAAAAGGACACCAATTTTGTTTGGGAGCCACGTTGCACGACCGCGCAATTGTCAGTTAAATCGACGCAGCGCCGAATCACAAAAAGTGCTCTGGTCTTTGGGAAGCAATATGGTCCGGGGGTTAAGTGGTTAAAGGAACCTATTTAGAAAATAAAAAACAAACCTTTACAACCCCTTTAACTCCCCACAAACAAGCCTATAGAGCAATATAAGCAGTTCTTCCACCAGACATCCACAGCCATTCTTGATAATTCTTATAGATAAGTATTTATTTAGGTTTCTAAAACAAGAGCTTATTTACCATATTATTTTAATCTGCTATACTACATAGCAGTCAGATGTTTGCTATTACTATAATGAGTAAAAATATTTCTGAAAATAATTTAAGATCCATTCACAGTCTGTTTCACAACCAGCCAAAAGCTATTTTATCTAAATTAGCCAAAAATAGTAAAAGTAAATCTTTAAGCACACATCAATATTATTTGTATGCAGGTGTGATTATTACCTGAAACAAATGATACAGTCAACAGCAGCAGCCGAATGTGACCACTAAATATGCAACTTTTATAACATATGGAATCTAAAAATATCCTCTACTATGTGTGTAATTTGTTTTTTGAAGCACTTTACTGTATGGTAGAAAAGCTAATGATCCACATCTGATAGCCCCAAAAGCCTTTGCTATGACACAAGGATTACTGTATATTTTTATGATCATACTAGCTATTAAAGAAATGTATGATCTGGGCAAACTGAAGAGCCACCACATTCAATTATCATAATTAGCTGTGCAGTTGTGAACTGGAAAGACTGAAAAAAGCAGAGTTTGGCTGCAATAAACACATTGTAATTGAAAAGAAACCACTGCGTTTTGATCACCATTTTTTCGTTATGTGTATTATAAGAGATTGGGCCATGGAGATGAACTGTACTAGGACACTAGGGTGCTGATGTAGCAAAATCAAGAAAATATCTTGTTGCCCATAGCAACTGATCAGCTTATCCTTATTTTAGTTGACATTTTGGAATGCAGAAAATCGATAGTTAAATACTGATTTCTTTCCACAGTCTTGTATACATGATCAGATTATTGGTAGATTTGTCATCATTTATTTGTTGCATGCTAGTCTCAAATCGCCATCAGAAAATTTTCGTATCACAGAATTCAACGTCAGAAGTGACGTAATGTGTTGAATTGTTTTGTATGTGCTCTTTCATTTCTAAGCATGCCTAGTCTTGCTCTTCAGATTTTTTGGGTCCGAAAATCGTACTAATGAAAAGAAAATTTAGACATTGTGATCACATCTTGTAACAGGCGCCTGGCGCCGTAATGCGTTCCACACTGGAGCGCAGCGCGGCGACCGCACAATGACATCATCGCCCGGCGCAGCGTGCGTTCCAGCCTGGAACGCGGAAGTGCCGAATGCAATCACTTGCATTCGGCACACATGCTGCCTTACTATAAACAGAACGGCCTGTTTGACACACACCGTTCTATTATTGTCAGCCGTAGCTCGGCCATGCTACATTCTTGCTGCCAGCCCCTCCACGCTACAGATCAACTATACTAAGAATCTCCACATCTACATAGCTATTATACTATCCACTTCCAGACAACCATTATTGCTGGCACTCTAAGAGAAATTCCTGGTAGACATCCTACACTACGGAATCCCTTGTCTCAAGCCCTACAACCGGATAAGTAGCACATGTTTTACTTGTAGTACTTTAGGAAGATCTGCTGCAGATATTGTTGCTTAACAAATACTATCTAATGTTGGCTTGTAAACTATCATCTTAACTTGGGACTTGCTGTTGGGCTATGGTTGCTTGCTGAGGAACATCTTAAAGGAACATACTTCCAATAACCTGAGCTATAAATGCCTCTCTTACGCTGTTGCTATTAGTTACCACTATTCTTACTAACTATGTGCTTGACATAAGTTTCTATTTGTTAAAGGGGCCTTGCCCTAAGTTACAGAACATGTCCGCTCTAACTTTTCTATGCTAAGGGTTGAAGGTATTCTATACCTACTCCCTTAGTGGCCTAATGCACTACAGTATGTTTAAGGGATATGATGTAGAGAACCCCCAAACTCCTGTTCTCAGATTGGAGTGACACCTGGGGTCCAATACTGATAATCCCTTGCATACAGTTGTGCATTGGAATCTCCTAGTGTATTGTATCTTTTTAAGTCTAGGGTATGGTCGCATGTTGTAATGCGCTCACCCCTAGTAGCTCAACGCATCCCTTTATGTGAGAGAAAGAGATGATGTAGAGAACCCCCAAACTCCTGTTTGTGTGGAGTGACGCCTGGGGTGCAATACTGAATTCTCACATAGAGAGGTGCATTGAAATTCCTTGCTAGCCACAGTTGTGGTTCACTCACGTTCACCAGAGCTGTTACACATTGAAATAGAATGTGCCTCAGACACTTTTTGTTAAGTCCCCCAATAAATATGCTAATCTATAAATCCCTATAATTATTAAATAACTTGGAAAAGCAAGTTTATGAACTGTAAAGGCAATGTTATGAATTATTAGGTTAAAGGAAATCTAAGGTCACAGCATATACATTCATTTTAACTTCAGCATTGTAATAGAAATACAAACAATAGTTGCTAATAACATCTTTTCAGCTTCTCATATGCTATTTACTTTCAATTTCTAAGGACTACATATCCCATGGCACCTTACTGCCTGCAAGCATTGGTTCTTGGACTGACTCTGCCTTCTGAAATTCCTCCTCTCAGCCCCTTGGTAATTGATAGGACATGCTTTGAGAAATGTGTAACACAGCAGCGCCTACTCACAGGGCATAGTGAATAGGTATCACCGATTTAAAATAAGTAAATGTGTGGGGTGCATCACAAAGTACATTTTAAATTTAAAGATTATTCAGATTAATTATTAGTAGACTAGAAATAATTGAGATACAATGTGAAAATCAATATATGATTTTACATTATGACCACAGGTACACTTTAACCACAAGCCTACTGAGCACATTCACCCCCTTCCTGCTCAGGCAAATTTTCAGCTTTTAGTGCTGTCACACTTTAAATGACAATTGCGCGGTCATGCAACACTGTACTTTTTCACCCAAATAGAGCTTTCTTTGGTGGTATTTATTCACTACTCGATTGTTTTGTTTTGCTAAGCAAACGAAAAAAGACTGAAAATGTTAAAAAAAAAAAAAATTCTTAGCTTATTTTTGCAAATAAGTAATTTTTCTCCTTCAATGATGTGCACTGAAGAGGCTGCACTGATGGACACTGATAGGCTGCACTGATGGGCACTAATGAGGCCGCACTGATGGGCACTGATAAGGCTGCACTGATAGGCACTGATGAGGAGGCACTGATGAAGCTGCACTGATGAGCACTAATAGGTGGCACTGATAGGTGGCACTGATAGGTGGCACTGATGAGGAGGAACTGATAGGCAGCAGTGATGGGCACTAATTGGCAGCACTGATGTGTACCGGTGCCCATACTGAGCAGAGGACCTTCTGTGTTCACAATGCAGGAAAGCAGCCACTGGACCCAGAAGCAAGTGAAGATCGCTGAAGTAGCAGTGTCAGCTTCAGTGATTTTCAGTTTTCAGTGGCATCGGCCAGGAATGTCATATACATAGTTACAGTGGCCAAGCTGGCCCAATGTAACTATCTATAACATGATGATGCCTACTTGTCTAGAATCATTCTTTAACTTGTAGGAGCTTGCATACAGTAGAAATCTTGACATTTTTTACAGAAAAAATAAGGGTGATAAGGGTGAAGGGTTTCTTCTGAAGAAATTAGTTGCTTGGCTGTAATCCTGACACTGGCTTCAAAGACTTCTGGGTCACAGAATTGGAATAAGTATTCAAACAAATAAAGTCAAAGAAATGTCATAACTTATTCTGAGTTTATGATTCAAAGCACTCAAGTAACAGGATCAGCTGATAACCAAGTGACAAGCATTTGTAGAACCAAAAGTCAGCAATCCCAACCTACATTTTGTTTACAGGAAAGGTTATCTGTAGAACTTGTGCTACTCAGTTTTACCAAATGTTATATGTACTGAGTTGACTATAAAACTAGTGGCAGGAGCATATTAAAATGTCACTGGGTGCTTGTTTTCCATCCACAGTTTTTTTGTTTCTTTCAAATCTCCTACCTTATCTCTTGCCCTCCCTTTTTGGTCACCTTAAATCCTCTGTTTTCCCTGCAGTTTCTGTTTAACCACTTGCCTACTGGGCACTTTCACCCCCTTCCTGCCCAGGCCATTTTTCAGCTTTTAGCCCTGTCACAATTTGAATCACAATTGTGCGGTCGTACAACACTGTACCCAAATGAAATTTTTATCATTTTTTCCCCACAAATAGAGCTTTCTTTTGGTGGTATTTGATAACCTCTGCAGTTTTTATTTCTTGCGCTATAAACAAATGAAAAGGGACAAGTTTGAAAAAAAAAACACAATATTTTTAACTTTTTGCTATAATAAATATAATTTTTTTTTTAAACAAAATTTTTCTCAGTTTAGGATCTATACATATTCTTCTACATATTTTTGGTAAAAAAATCGCAATACACGATTGGTTTGCGCAAAAGTTATAGGGTCTACAAAATAGGGGATAGATTTATATCATTTTTATTTTATTTTGATTTTTTTACTAGTAATGGCGGCGAATGGCGATCAACGATTTTTATCATGACTGCGATATTTTGCGGCGGACACATCGGACACTTTTGACAAATTTTTGGGACCATTCACATCTATACAGCGATCCCTGCTATAAAAATGCATTGATTACTGTATAAATGTGACTGGCAGGGACGGCGGGCGGTGGATAAGAGGTTAAGAATAATTCAACATCAGTTTTAAAAAGTCATGGTGATATCTGATGTATCTGAGCTACTATGTTGAAGATATCTACTGTCAGTAGAGACTGTCATTAGACAGTTGCAGTTATAGTCTAACCTCATCGGCCTTACTGGCAATTCAGTATCCAGTATTGTTGATCACGAAATTCAGCCTTAGAAGTTAAGTGTGTTTTTCAGTACACAGGGTAAAAATGAACTAATGTGAAATGACATACTGCCCTTTTATGGGAACCTCAGATATCAATTCAGTTAAGTGAAAAGTATACTTCCTAAACAATTTCCACTACCTTTACAGTAATGTAAGTCAAACATATCCCTGAGAATCAAAGGAACCATATGTTGTTTGAATACGTTGTCTCCACTTGGGCTAATCTTAAATTATACACATTATTTTGAGCGTTAGATATATTCATCCATAAGCCTGTAGGGCTAACAAAATGAAAAATAGACTGCACTGAAAAGATAGCATCACCTAAAACATGTATACTAGTAGACAGGGCTGTGATGGGGTGATAGGAGCTTAGGCAATATCATTATTCATTTCAGCAGAAGTTAACAGCATGAAGATCACATATCACATTCATTTACTGTTTGTTTTGAAACAAAAATTATCATCCTCTGCATCAACTGTGTATTTTCTTATGGCCAGATGGTTTGCGTAGTAACTTAAATAAATTATCAAAATTCTGCTACAATTATACCTGTGGCTTAAATAAATGATAAACAATCAAAAAAGTCAGTGCTACTAACCATACATCACATAGAATGCAGAGCTCCCAGGTGCTCGATCCTCAGTCGCTGGCTGAGTAGAATAATGTGGAAAAGATGATCCGCACTCCGCTCATTGCTCTTTAAAAGATCGTTGTATTTATTAACAAGCCACAGTGAACAAATGAGAACAGTTGACGCGTTTCAGCCTATAAGGCCTTAGTCATACCCTTAGGACTAAGACCGTATAGCCTGAAACACATCAACTGTTCTCATTTGTTCACTGTGGCTTATTAATAAATTCAACATTTTTTTAAAGAGCAAGGACCGGAGTGTGGATCATCTTTTCCTCATTAAATAAATGATTCCTTTTCAAAAACAGAATATTTTTCTAAATATCTATCCACATTGAAGTATTTTTCTTGATATTCAGAATTGCGGATGAGCTAATCTTCCCAGGATTCGATTTGCGGGGGGTTCCTACCTAAATTCTATGAAACCCAAACTGTATGAAGCTGTATGCTTCATTGAAGTCCTAAGGGGATGCATCTTGATACAAATTTTTTGCAATTTCTAGAGAAAATAAAAAACACTTTGAAAATCGAATTCTCCTTATGATTCCTTGATTACACATCAGGACTCTACTATATGACACAGAGTATCATAGGAGGTAGGTATACTCCTTAGTGATCATAACACAGTATTTTCCCCATTCACAATGAATAGCAATACATTTGCAGAGAATATAGCCAGAGAACAATTCATTTTGCTCATTTGCATAGAAGCAATTTACCTGCAATTTTGATGGACCTATGTGCTTTATTTTGTTTTTAAATACACCCCATTAGTGTAATATTGTATGGCCCACAAACTATTGAAGAGTATATATACATATACTTCCCTCAGTATTTCACTGGCTTTGTTTAATTAAAGTGGTACTAAAGACAAAATCAAAAATGACATAGTTGATACAGTCGACTTGAACATCGTATGTTCGATCGTAATACGAACAAAACGGGTCGTTCGCGCCAAATTCGAGTTACGTTTCACAGACCATAATTCACTGCGGCATCGCTGAATGATGATTGGCCAAGCATGCACTATGACCCGCATGCTTGGCCAATCACAGCCTGCAAAAAATGGAGAGCCATAATTGGCCAAAGCCAGGGTGGCTTTGGCCAATTATGGCTCAGGGGATTTAGTACACGCCCCACACTATAAAAGGCCGCCTGCAGGTCGACCTTGTGTAGTGTGTTGCGGTGGTTAAGAGAGGACAGAGAAAGTGTCATTTATTCCAGGTAGATAGAGCAGGCAGGCTAGTCAGTTAATGTTATAGTGTGTAGAGGATATATATGCATCCCAGGTGTTGTACATATATTTATACACTGTATAGTTTAGCTAGATCAGTTCTTCCGAATTTACTGGCAGGCAGGTGATTGTGCTAACTGCAGTATTCTTACGTGGTTTATTGCCTGTGTCCTCTGTAGTTTGCACCTAAAGCTACTTGGTGTGTACTGGCCTTGTGCTCTGTAGTTTGCACCTAAAGATTCAGGAGTAGTGATTTTAATGATGCTTAAATTAAAAATAAAAATAAATGAAAAATTCCTTTAAATATTGTACCTGCTGGGTGTCTATAGTATGCCTGTGAAAACGTCTTTGAGAACCCGGGTCTTGCCCGAGGGAAAATGTATCAATGGAAAAAAAGTTTTAAAACTTTTTTTCCATTGATACATGTTCCCTGGGGCAAGACCTGGGTTCTCAAATACGTTTTACAACAATAACTTGCATATTAGGCTTTAAAATTAGCACTTTTGAATTCGAACGTTCGAGTCCCATAGACATCAATGGGGTTCTAAATGTTCGAGCGAACGTTCGGTCCATTCGAAGGTTCTGGTGTGAACCGAAAGGGGGGGGTGTTCAGCTCATTCCTACTGACTAATTATCTCAATCAGTATTTGAATCAGTCACACCAATCAGTGCATAAATGCCTTAAAAAGTGGACCTGTCACAGATTTACCCAAGAGCCAGCTAGACCACCCAAGTTAAAGAAAGCCGATCTGTTCAAAGCTAAGGAGGTCTCCCTATCCAAGACAATGCAGTGACTGATAAATCAGGCACCCAGATCTTTAAAAATGAAATGGACATGAGTCAACAGGAAGTCTTGGGTATTTAGCCATGCTTGTGGGTGAGAGAGTAGAAGGTAAGTATGACAGTGAGGGATGGACTATAAACTATTATATGAACGTGTTATTAGTGTCTTAGATTAAGAAAATACAGGTTAATAGTTACATAGTTAGTCAGGTTGAAAAAAGACACAAGTCCATTTAGTTTAATCAAACTAAATAAATAAATAAATACAATCCCATATACACAATCCTATACCCATAGTTGATCCAGAGGAAGTTGAAAACCCCCAGCAGAACATGATCCAATTTGCTACAGCAGGGGAAACAATTCCTTCTTGATCCCCCGAGAGGCAATCAGATTTTCCCTGGATCAACTTTAGGATTTTAATCAGATTTTAGCTATTCCTCTGATCTAAAAATATTATATGAAGGTTGACATTCTACAGAAATGATCTTTTTATATTTATTGCAATCTAATGATAACAATCTATAATCATAGCTTTGTGTTCATTACAAGATATAAATGCATCACTATAGAGTATTGACATATGATTTACAGTGACACCAATTCTTATTTAAATCTGAGAATAAGCAGAAAGCCTGCATGGCAGAGGAGCTTTCAAAATGAATTGTCCCTACACAAAATTAGTTGTAATTATGAAAACTTGTGCTTGTAGAGCATTTTATTTTCCCACAGAGATCATTTTTTACCTAAACTCCTGGGATGTTCATTATTATAATTGGGTCTCTTTCTCTGTGATGCAAAGCCCTGCTATTTCATCACGTATGTGCTTGATCTACTGCCTCTTTGGTCATGAATCATGATACAGATGTTCGAGGTCATGCACCATATGTATAGAAGAGGCTCAGCCATCTCTTTAGTAACCACAGAAATATCCATTCTTTTTAAATTTATTTTATATGAAATATATTAAAATAACGAACCTCTTTAATGATTGGTATTCATTTTGTATATTTCTGCACAACAGGCAGAGCTGACAACACAGCCATCCAATTATTTCTAGGTTATGTATGTACCTAGTTATATGTTGCACTGCTAAAACCTAAATTAAATGCAGAAAAAAATATATAATTTTTATAAAATTAATTGTCTATTTATCATTTCTGGTTTGCTCTGCACTGGAGTGGTTTTACAGGATTTTCCAATGATAAATATGAATTACAATCAACATTGTCTTTTAAGCACTGCCCCATGAGAGATAATAGTGTAGCTTTCTAATTGGCTTTGCGCAAGCCTGCAGTATGACTGATTTTAGCTGTAGCACTGCCATCCTTCCTTCCACCAGCACTATTATCTCAGAGTGACACTTCCATTACTCTGAACGGAGAAAGATGAACGTCACCTGTCAGAGGCTGGTTAATTGTGTTGCTAGATGTATGTTACTGGGGTGCAGCTTGGACATTTATGAACATAACTGCTTCCTCTGATGTTTGCCATCCTTCACCGATCAATACCGTTCGTATGGTAAGCGCATAATTGAGTGCAGGTATTTACCACCGATGTCTGACAATGAGCCCACTGCTTGATTCCTGCTGTCCATATGCTTGGCACAAATGAACAAATATTTTCTTTTTGGTTGCATGCTACTTTGTGAAAATAGCACCTCATTTACAAGTTTCATTTGTTTTTGCAGATTAATGGCCAGGATATCCAGAACAGAGAGGAGGCAGTGATTTTACTTTCCAGTGACGAATGTAGGAAAATTGTCCTTCTGGTAGCAAGGCCAGACATACCGGTTAGTAGAGATTCATGACTAAATAAAATAAGGAAAGCTCTGAAGTTCTTTGTAAAAAAATATTATTTATTTTGTGTTCACCTTTTTGTTCAGATGATGTTTTACTTATGTTTTTATGGTTTGGAATTTCATTGTTAGCACTAATAGTTGTGGCACCAAAGACCACATATTAGATCATTTTAATGGCTTGTCCAAAAAAAGCAATATAATAAAAGGATGTTCTATACTTAATATAAAAGACATAAGTTAGAACAAAAATGAAAACCGTTCTATAGCATATGAGAACTGGATGTGTTTGATCTACTAAGGCTGAAAATATGTGATCTACAGTAAATGCTTGCCCTTTGCTTTACCAACAACCCAGAGTGATCCTGATCAGAAGGATAACAGGCATAAAAAATAATAGGAAAAACACTGAATAGTGTAATATTTGTAAATCATGAAATTATCCCTCTGCTACAGTAAGAAACATTCTTCCTTAATAAGAATAAGCTACAGTTTACATAGCTATCTTTTAGGATTCATATACCGCAGCATTAAAGAGGTTGCAACCCTAAAAAAAAGCAATCCTGTTTCTCTAAAGCAGGTTAAACAGCATAGCGCCTGTGCTGTCTAATTTGCCCCTTTCTATGCTGTAAAAAAAACTGGTTGATCATGCCTGTTTCTATGTTCCCCTATGTAAACTGACCATGATAATCATAGCTGCTGATCCATGATTACCATCGTCAGGTTACGTGACTCCATTATCCCGCAGTTTCTCCCCTCTCCCCCTCCCTCCCTGCCTGTCAGCTTTTGTGTGTGAGTGATCTCCTCCCCACCCATCCTGCTGATATTAGTAGCTGGCAGTGAAGTCAGAGTAGGATTACTGCTAGCCCCTCTGTTATACCAAGGTTTACTACACAGTGTAAATGTTTGTTTAAAACTATGGCGCTAAATACCTACTTTTAGATTGCCTCTGTGTAGTCTTGTGACCTTCTGCAGGGCTCCTTCCCTGATCTAAGGGATGCAGTGGGAGGGGCTGAGCAGACAACACAGTGGTCACGTGACCTGCCGTCTTATGTCAGAGGGGGATTACAGCCCTTAGATCAGGGAAGGAGAGCGACCGGAGATCACATGACCGCACAGAGGGGATAGGAAATAAGGTATTTATCAGCATCATTTTAAATAAACATTTAATCTGTGTCGTAGATCTTGGTATAACAGAGGGGCTGACAGTAATCTCACTCTGACTTTATAACCACTTTAAGTAAATAGACTACACCAACCATTCCAGTTTGTATTTTTTAAGCTAAACTACCAAAATTTCAGTGGGAAGGAATTTCATTGTGCATACTACATCTTTACATTTTCCTATGGTCTTTTTTATAATTGTTTTTATATATTCCACCATATGTTGATGACACTGTATTCTGTATAAAAACAGCACTGTAGCTAAACCTAACACAAACAAGAAAACTTTCAATAAAACACAAGATTTATTAATATGAAAAGATGATAAATAAGGATCTCCCCTAATGCATATAACCATTGCAAATAGTGTTTAATAAATTGTAATCTGAGTTAAACAATGCTTCACAGCATTTGTGATTCTCTTGAACATAAGCATGCAGATTTGTTAAGTCTACAAAAATCTTACAATTCATTGAATGCCTTTGATAAGTATGGGAATCATGGATCAACAAGTGATGTGTCCAGCACCTGTGACTTACTGCCTAGCTCTCTTACATTTATCCAATACTTGTACTACTGCTGTGCACTAATGCCCCGTACACACGATCGGAATTTCCGATGGAAAAAGTCTGACGTGTGTATGCCCCATCTGACTTTTTTCATCGGAAATTCCGAGGAATTCCGTCGGAGTTTAGATAGAGAACATGTTCTCTTTTACTCCGATGTAATTCCATCGGAAATCCGATGTGATTTTGGCAGGTCAAAAGTACGACCGTGTGTACGGGGCATAAGTGTCTTTGCAGTGGTCTGTAGCCATTTGCCATATTTGCAGCTCTGTAACCCTGTAGTACTATGTTTTTTTATTCCACATATCTCCACATTCGCATCCGACGATGGTGGTTTTCTTTGAATTTGTATTTGCTTTCAAGATTCAATAAAAATGTATTGACAAAAAAAAATCTTACAATTCATAAGTCATTATAAATTCATAAGTCATAAGCCTAGTCTCCTAAATTGTGTGATTCTCTGCAGATCAGACAAATCCACATGCAGACATTCAGGAGGTCCAAAATGTCCAGCTGTTTTCCTGATTTAGTCATCCCTAACTGTACTTGTATTCTGGTTACAATCTATCTTAAAATACTTGCATTTGATGAGTATAATTTTTTATGTCAATAAAATAATCAATACTGTTAAAATAAATCTCAGTGCAGCCAGTAAATATAGACAGATCATGTGATAAACAATAATGTTTAATTTAATCACTTTGTTAAACTATGTACAAGCCATATATTGATAAGTATGTCATATACTGCACGTAGATACTGATATTTACTAACAGAATAGTTTTTTATGTCTTATTGATAAATAAGAGACATGTACGCAGTTTAAAATGTCTGGGGTACAGATACATGTTTGACAAATTGCTAAATGCAATATGCAATTTGCACATATACATTAGGAAACGTATACCCAGTTTATTTTCAGTTTAAGTCCATAAGAATAGTTATTGGTTCATTTTGAATATATATACAGAAAGGGATTTGGACTATCAATGTCTTTTTATGGCAGCAATTTGCAGATTCTACTTTCAGCACATAACAGCTACATCAAAACTTTTGAGAAATATTTTTTAAATGACCTTATGCCCTGTCCACACAATAGGAATTTCCTATGGGCTAAAATCTGAGGGAATTTTCTGTCAGAATTTCATTCAAGCTGTCTTCCATCAGTCTTGCATACATACTGTCAGACTAAATTCCGACTTTTCAAAACGCGCTGACATAAAACATAACGATGAGCAGAGAAAAATGAAGTTCAATGCTTCCAAGCATGTGTCGACTTGATTCTGAGCATGCATGTTTTTTTCTCCATCGGAGTTCCACAGAGACGATCGGAATTTCCCATAGGATTTTTTTCATCAGAAAAAAATAAAACATGTTCTATTTCCAAAATCCGACGGAAGAGAATCCTATGAGGCCCACACACGATAGGAATTTCTGATGAATAAATTCCATCAGATTTTTTTCAGAAATTCCTATTGTGTGTACAAGGCATTAGAGTGTCATTTGTACCCTTTGTGTTGCCAGGCAAATGTAGGCTCTAAAGAGGGCTGATCGATATAAGGATGATTAAAATCAAGGATGATGGGCTTTGCTGTGGACCACTCCTGGGTTGCAAGCCACATTTACACTTGGAGTGACTACAGCTGGTATCAGGTAGAAATAAAGCATGGTATAAAAATGTAAGTCAAATTAAAATAGGCAAAGAGTCAGGACAGAGGCATAATAAGGATTGTTGAGAAATAGGCAGAAGGTCAGGGCAGGCAGGTAACAAAGATTACGTGTAAATATATTGCGCTAATCCGAAAATAGCAAGATTTAGGCAGCCAACACAACAAAGGATAAATTGTGAAAAAAATAGGAAAAATAAGTGCAGCGCCAATTTGAAACCCGCTTTGATGGCGGAGTCAAAGTGTAAACTCAGGAATAAACCAAATGTAAAAATAAATAGTCAAAAAAGTGAGTGATCAAAGCAAGAACACCTCTCCAAATAAATATCACAAAAAGTTCATAATCTGTGAATGTTTGCATCAAAATTGGTGAATGTTCATGTGAGGTTCAAAGGTGAAACCCCCAATATCAATCCAATACAAATGGATAAATGTCCATACAATGTAAAAAGTGACACTGAAACAATCCCATGCCGATCTTATGGGGATTGTTTCAGTGTCACTTTTTACAGTGTATGGACATTTATCCATTTGTATTGGATTGATATTGGGGGTTTCACCTTTGATCCTCACATGAACATTTACCAATTTTGATGCAAACATATTCACAGATTATGAACTTTTTGTGATATTTATTTGGAGAGGTGTTCTTGCTTTGATCACTCACTTTTTTGACTATTTATTTTTACATCTGGTTTATTCCTGATTTTACACTTTGACTCCGCCATCAAGGCGGGTTTCAAATTGGCGCTGAACTTATTTTTCCTAGGTAACAAAGATTGACAAGAAATATGCAGAGATCATAAACAAGCTTTAGAAATGTAGCAGAGATGACCAGTACAGGAACCTTAGAGCAGATATTCAAAGAGGTCACCCAAGTACACTGAGTGGGGTTAAATAGCTTTCCCAGACATAACCTCAGAGGGAGTGTCTAGCAGCCCTTCTTGCAAAGAACAAAGAGGGGGAATGGGACACAATGTAAACACTGGACTGGAAAAGACCTAGGGCAGGTTCAAAAACAGTTGCACAGTGTAACAGGTATCAAGCATGGGACCCAGGTACAAAACATCAGACTGGTCCTAAAGCTGTAACAACCTTTTTGTGCAGACACAGGTTGGCCTTGGAGACTGTGTCATGGATCATGAGCATGTAAAAGCCAAAATGGCTCCTCAACCTCTGATCAGTCAGTCCTCTGGACTTAGGTCTGTCAGTGCTCCCATATGTGTGCGAATAGGCTGTGACATATTCAACTATGTATTTCTCTGTGCCTATGACTGCCATGCAGGTCTACAATTTTTTCAGCGGTGGTGTAATTTCTAAGCTTTTTGTGATATCCAGGGAGGAACAGAACAACGCACTGATTCCAGGCCAAATTTGTTTTACTGGCATTAGAGTTGAAGTAATTTCAGCATTTTCCAGCACATTTAGCTTTGATGTTAAGATTAAAATGAATACAGCATATGAGTGGTTTTGTCGCTAACCACTTTCTACCCTGCAGTAGAGCTGACACTAGCAGGATCACAGAGCAGTTACACATTTACTACTGTTTATTGATACTTTAATATCATTCAATGTGTTATGGGATCCAAACATTATCAACAATTGAGTCTTATTGTTTATGTGAGGGATGAAAGGCAGTGGAGATGAATATGTTATCAGTCTTATTTTGGTGCAAAGCAGAGTGTTTCAAAAGAGTCATTATGATGAAAGGAAGTGGTCAGGCATTTCTATTAGTGCCTACGCCACATTACCATGTGTTAGTACTAATGTGATGTACTAATGTATTCTTTACAGCTGGATGAAGGGTGGCTTGATGATGAAAGGAATGAATTCTTGGAAGAGTTAAACATGCAGATACTGGAGGAACAACATAATGAAACAATACAGCACTCTACTAATGAAGTGCAACAGGTACAAATGATTAAACTTCTAATGTAACACACATTATTAAACATGCAATATAATAATTATATTAATTTTGTTTTTCTTTTATATAGTGGGAAATGGAATTTCTAGCTCTTATAAAAGTTTCCCTTCACTAAACGGCTATACTTGCAAATATGTTTTGCTATAGCAACTCCTAATAGCCTAGAGCATTCTGTGGATTAATACGTTTTTCACATTTTCACAGGATTTGTCTGTCTTTCTGCATTAAAAACCACTAGTGAAATTATCTACATTGCTCATAATCGGGACCCAAATCTAAATTTAGTTTTTAAAAGTATTCATGTAATAAAAAAAGGAAGAAATAGCTAAACTAAGCTATAGCAGATATAAGCAATAGAAGATTTAAAAATCCAGTGTAGTGTACATTTCTTACCCAATTATTTTGATATGATCATTTGGCACTGGAATAAAACCACTTCAATACAATGACAATTGCGCGGTCATGCAACATTGTACCCAAACAAAATTGTTATAATTTTTTTCCACAAATGGAGCTTTCATTTGGTGGTATTTGATCACCACTGAGATGTTTATTTTTTGCGCTCCAAATAAAAAAAGATGTTTCTGTTACAAAACTTTGTAAATAAGTATTTTTTATCCTTCACTGATGAGCACTGATGAGCCTGCACTGACAGATACTGATGAGGCAGTACTAATTGGCACTAATCAGCGCAGAAATGCACAATGACACAATTGATGGGTGGCAATATATGTCAGCAAGTCCCAATGACGGTATAAGGAACTAAAGCAAATGCATCCTTCAAGATGAATGATGTGTGGAAAACAGTAACAAGGTGTTTAAGTGTCCTCCTCTTGTGAATACCACAATCATATATACAGACAATTGTGAATTCACCACATATACAGACAATTGTGAATCCACCACCACACAGAGTGCATGCTTACCAGCTTGCACAAGCTGACTCGCTTGTGGCTAATTCCCAGCCAGGGCCTTTTCCTCTAGGGCACAGCAGCCTCTGGACACTACTAAGGGGTGGATGGACTTGGATGGTCACAGGAACTCGACAATCATGTTGATATAGACCCAACAAAGGAATGGTTTTCCATAGGTAAAAACGGCTCGGTGATGTCAGCATGCCGCTCCTACTGATGTGTTTCATCACAAGTCTGACATCGTCCTGGGGCACACGTCTGTCTGTATGAGTGGAGGAAAAGCTGATAAATGTCTCTTCCTGGTTACCATATGATCAGCTGTGATTGGACACAGCTGATCACATGGTAAAGAGCCTACGTGTGTCAGAATGACATACCACACCACTGATTGCCATGATGTGTTCCCCCCGTGGGTTCACAATCATGGCTAATCCTGCTGGATGTCATATGACTTCCAGATAGGATAACTTAACCACTTTGTGGCCATCATTTTGTTATATTGTGGGCGGGAAGTGATTAATAGTGCTGTCATTAAATAGTACTATTGAGGTATTAGTTTAAGTCTAAATAAATAATTCAGTAACATGGTTCGTATTTTCAGTAGTTCTAAATGAAAAACTCTTTATGTCAGACATGGGGTATTCCTCTCTTCAGCAAAATCACTAAAAAGGAACAAAAGAAAAAGGATAATTTTTCAAATCACCTTTCTTCTGCAGACACAAATAAACTTAATTCTGAGGCACAAGTCAGAACTCTTTTTCATACAATTCCTTTATACAACTTTTTTTTCACTATAAACAAGGCCTTTCTTTCAGGATCTTTAACCATACAGAACTATCAAGTGGCCATGGTTTACACCATGGGTCTTCAAACTACGGCCCTCCAGGTGTTCAGGAACTACAATTCCCATCATGCCTAGTCATGTCTGTGAATGTCAGTGTGTTACAATGCCTCATGGGAAGTGTAGTTCTACAACAGCTGGAGGGCCGTAGTTTGAAGATCCCTGGTTTACACTGTCAATATCAGTCACTCATTCACAAATCCAACTTTCATTTTTTCTTCTTCAAATTTTCATACTCTTTCTTCATTACACTTTTCCAAATTATCTTCACACACTGCCCGAACCAAACAGTAATGTATCTAATTATTACATATACTGTGTATATTTGTGAGTGCCAAGCCAGATTTGTGCCTCTATATCTGGTCTGAGCAGCCAGAAAGGGAAAATCAGGCTGTGGATTGCTCAAGTTTGCCAACCAACCTGAAGGAGCCTCTGTGGCTTCCATACATATAGATTTATAGCACTCAGGTTCACATTAGGCAATGCACCACTACCACTTAAAAGATGGTGGAAAGAATAAAATGTATCTAATCATGTAAAAATCTTTATTTTTGGCAAAAAAATTACTTAAACCCCCAGAACTTAATATATTTTCTGAAAGCAGAGTTCCTGTAAGATAAAAAAGATGATAGTTGCAAATTTTTATGTCACATATTTGCGCAAATGTTTATTAACCGCTGCCGACCGCCTCACATATATATTTACGTTGACAGAATGGCACGTGCAGGCAAAGCAACGTATATATACATTGCTTTGGACCTGCCCCCTAGTGCGACGCGGCCTCTGTGCCTGTGGTAAACCGGGGACTCGATGTCCGCCGGGGTCCCGCGATCGGGTAACGGAACGGCAGAATGGGGGGATGTCTTTGTAAACAAGACATCTCCCTATTCTGCCTAGTGACACAGCACTGATTGTCTGCTCCTCTTATCACTCACTAACAGTTAGAATCACTCCCTAGGACACACTTAACCCTTTCAGTGCCTCCTACTGGATAACCCCTTCACTGCCAGTCACATTTACACAGTAATCAGTGCATTTTTATAGCACTGATCACTGTATAAATGTGAGTGGTCCCTAAATAGTATCAAAACTGTGCGATGTGTCCGCCATAATAACGCAGTCACAATAAAAATTGCAGATCGCCACCATAACAAGTAAAAAAAAATAATAATAATAAAAATGCCATAAAACTACCCCTATTTTGTAGACGCTATAACTTGTGCAAACCAATCAATATGCGCTTATTACGATTTGTTTTAACAAAAATTTGTTGAAGAATACGTATTGGCCTAAACTGAGAAAAAATAAGCTTTTTCTTTTAAATAAAATTGGGGATATTTATTATAGCAAAAAGTACAAAATATAGTATTTTTTTTCAAAATTTCGCACTTTTTTATACAGATTTCTATAATAAATATCTATAGATTTTTATATTCATTACTCGTGTGCCGCAAAAATATTTTTTTTTTCTAGTTTAGATTAGTCTCCATTTTCACCCTACAAGTAAAGGTGGAGCCTCGGGCTTATGTTACACCCAAATATTTAGGCTTCATTTCCACTGACGTTTTTACAGCCACTTTTCTGAGCGTTTTTTACAGCTTAAAAACGCCTGTCCATGTTATTCTATGGCATCATGCCCACATAGGCGTTTTTGAGCTTCAAATGGCATAGGCGTTTTTGAGCTGTAAAAAAAACGCAGGACCAGGGCGTTCTGAAGCTCCAGAGTAGAGCTGTAAAAATGCCAGACGTTAAAAAACGCTCAAAAAACGCTCAAAAACGTTCAAAAACGCTACCACAGCGTTTTTGAGCTTTTTTTTTTACAAAATAAACATGGACAGGCGTTTTTAAGCTGTAAAAAAGGCTAACACAAGTGGCTGTAAAAACACCAGTGGAAATGAAGCCTTACAGTGATATGATATCCTCATGCCACCTGGCCGCTAGGGGGCGTGCGCTTTCCTTGGTGGCCGTGATGTCCGAGGTGTGCCCGTGACCGGCAGTTACAGAGCCAGGGACATGGATCTCTGTGTGTAAACACAGAGATCCACGTCCTGTCAGGGAAAGGAGACCGATGGTGTGTCCCTTGTACATAGGGACACTGATTGTTCACCTCTCCCAGTCAGTCCTCTCCACCTAAAGTTAGAATCACTCCCTAGAGAACACATTTAACCCATTGTTCGCCCCCTAGTGTTAACCCCTTCCCTGCCAGTCACATTTATACTGTACAATAATCAGTGCATATTTATAGCACTGTTCGCTGTATAAATGTGAATGGTCCTAAAATAGTTTCAAAAAGTGTCCACCACAATATCGCAGCCCTGACAAAAACCAATAAAATGTCATAAATCTATCCCCTATTTTGTAGGCGCTATAACTCGATTTTTTTTTTAACAAAAATATGTAGAAGAATACAGTACATAAACTAAACTTAGAATTTTTTTTTTTAAATTGGATATTAATTATAGCAAAAAGTAAAAAAATATTGTGTTTTTTTCAAAATTGTCAGTCAGTATTTATTTGTTTATAGCACAAAAAATTTAAACCGCAGAGATGATCAAATACCACCAAAAGAAAGCTCTCTTTGTGGGGAAAAAAAGGAAATCAATTTTAATTGGGAGCCACGTCACACGACTGTGCAATTGTCATTCAAAGCATGACAGTGCTGAAGGCTGAAAATTGGCCTGGGCAGGAAGAGCGGAAAATGCCCGGTATTGAAGTGGTTAATAAATGTTAGCATTGGGCAGGTACTCTTTTTGAAGACACTAGAGGTCTAATAGACCCCAATGTCTCTCCTTCTCTTCACAGATCTGCTTGGTTAGATGTGCCCCCTTACTGTACTGACCAGGAATTGGTGGATCTGAAACTGGAAGTCATGAAATCATCGTCACTTCTGGTTTCATTGTTTGTAAGATCGAGGCATAGATTTGCCTCGCTCTCACAACGCTTTCCCTCCTGAAGCTGGTGGTTCTGATCCTGGGCTCCCGGTAAAAGCAGGAGAGCCTGCTTCTGTGAAAGTGATCAGTGGCTAGAGAGCCACCGCAACACTTTCATTTTCAAGACTGGATCCAGCTGAATAAAGCCCACACAAACTGATGGCTGCAGTAGAAGTAGCAGAAGTGATTAAAGGTTTACTCTTTGACTAGTTCAGCTCTTGTGATATACTACATATGCCCAAAGTGTTTTTACTGCTTGTCCAGAATATGTAAATGTTTTAATGTGCAAAGTCTGGGCACAACTTAACATTAAGAGGGCATTGTATTTGCTAAATAAACTAGGACGGCTGAAGGTGTACCAAAGCCTGGACTGTCATTTAGTTGAACTGACTTAAATGGCAAAATGAGGTAGGGTCAGGGTTGGGGTTTTCTTAAAACTGGAAAATAAAGTATTTTTGTATATTTTATTGGGGCCTGAACAGGCTATTTGACTGTGATTGAAATATTAAATGTACTTTATACCTAATAAAAAAATAAAATAAAATAAATGAATGGCAAAATGAAGCATGACATGACTTTTCAATTCAAACTGCAGCATAATATAAAAGTGAAAAGGTCCTGTTGAAAACAAGGTACTTTAAAGATAATGTATCCAGTGTGAACAGTCCAAAATGAATGGTCAGGATAAATTACCTTGTACAGTTTAATACTCTTCAGTTAACATGTAAGTATATGTAACTGACTTTCATACAAAATGTACCTACTGCCATAATAATCCAAATCCCCACAGGAAACCAGTCATGTAGCCAATGATCTCATAAAAAAGCTATTTTCAGGCCTGCTCTGCCTGAACATAATTTCCCTAAGCCCCAAGTCCCTTCAGCAGAGGCCACATGACCAGGGCCTTGGGCATCCATGAGAGATGAAAACTGGTGATTATTGCATTAGATACATTTCAAGCATATTCTGACATCTGAGTGAATATTACAATATACACCTGATTGAGTATTCAAATATGAAGAAGATGTTTTAAAGTGTAAGTCATCAGGTTCACATAAACAACAAGGTAAATGAATTGCTGCCCTCCCCAGCTTCACATACTCACCTTGCCTTAGCTGTCTGGTAAATACCCAATACTCCTCCCAGAATGCAACCAACCACCAGGCCCAAAAATTGTCAAGTCATGACAAGGGAATAATGAATTAACCTGGTGTAAATTCCAACACTATCTGACACTGAACGCATATAGAAACAGGGCTGCTAGATTTGATGAATGAACAAGGGAGCATCGTAAATAAGATGGTTGTCAGGTCCTTTAACAAAAAACTTTCACTTTGCCTTGAATAACTATTTTAAAGTTCCATTAAAAAAAAAAAACTTTTAAATACTCAGAATTCTTATTTAAAGTGGATCTAAAATTATTTTTTTTAATTAAGACTTCTACCTGGTACAGTAGAGGATGTCATATAATCTATGCCCAATCTTGCCATGAAGAGTTGATCCAGCTCTGAGCAATCCTCATATCTTCTTTCAGTAAGAAAAAAAACCACACAGATAATTGTGTGCTGTTTTTCCCCCGTGCTGTGAGTGACATATAATTT
This sequence comes from Rana temporaria, assembly GCF_905171775.1. Lineage (NCBI taxonomy): Eukaryota > Metazoa > Chordata > Amphibia > Anura > Ranidae > Rana > Rana temporaria. Next base: position 175,863,039 of record NC_053491.1, read on the forward strand.
CCTTAACTCATGCATAAGCTGTCCCAAATTCACATCCCCTCTCCTTTCTTTGCACCCTCCTCCAAATCCTCCACTACAGCCGGCTAACAGTGTATAGCACATGCGCAGGAGTGACGGGGCTGTGAGCATGCTCTGCTTTTTCCCAGAACGCACTCTGTTTCTATTGTGCGTGTGCTTTCACTGAACAAGTGCAGGGTTCGTTTTTGAGATGCTGTCTGGCCAAAGGGAGTGTAGAGGTGGGTAGGGAGTCTGGTGACATCACGACTCCGCACACCGAGCACCGAAAAATAGACACACCCATCCATTCCGGAGATTTGCGGGCTCATTGTGCAGAAGGGGATGACATTTCACAGGTAGGAAAACATGCAGGAGACATGCATACACGTGTAGAGTAGTACTATGGCAATGGTTTGTAATGATGAGTGGTGGGTTTACATCCACTTTAATAATTATTAGTAAAAATAACTGTTAAATTGTAAACAGATTTGGTATTCCCAAAATCCTGGAGGCTTTATATGTATATATACATCTTAGCGCTTATTGTCCAGAGTCATTCTACATCTGTCCTAATTTTTCATCTTTCCGCTTATATTAAATGTGATAGGCAGCGTAATTCACCAATAAGCAGCGGAAGGTGAAGGAGATGGGGACAGGAAGAGGCAGTCCAAATCATAACAAAGTTGTGGTTGAATTTTTACATAACAGAGCACCCCAGTTTGTGATACCTGGGCACTCTAAAGATACAGCAAGCATGCAGAGAGACAAATTAAAATTCATGTTCTATGTACATGGGGCCACCCTACAAGTACATTTTTAAAGGAACTTGCTTAGATGTGCATCATCACAGGGTGACTAATTACTGTGAACGCATCAGTATAAGTGTGCCAACGTCCCGGTATAGTGAAAATGGAGACTAATCTAAACTAGAAAAAATTGACTTTTAGCGGCACACGAGTAATGAATATAAAAATCTATAGATATTTATTATAGAAATCTGTATATAAAAAATTATCTAGACTTATAATACAATATACATCAGCATAGGAACCCAACACATATTCCAATAACACTTCCAAAACTGCAGTACACAGGAAAGGCTTTACGGAGGACGCTCTCCTTTCTCCCTCCCCGGTTGCTTGCAAACTGGACGAATTTAGCTACTCAAGCTGGACGACTCATTGGGCAGAGATTGCTATTCTTTTTCATGCCCAGTTAGTGCATTTGATCTACATTTTGCCATTTGGGGTGCTACGAGACCTGATTACATTGGAGGAATCCTCCCCCTTCCCCTCTCTTTCTGCTTACCAGCAGACTGTGTCTGGTTTAACCCTCTACTGCTTTTCAAAATGAGTACTAAAGACCCAGCTGGCTGTTTGGGTCAGCGCTATATATACACAGCCATAATGGCGATATTCGGGCCCGTGTTCATCTCTTAAATGCGACCTGATTTTTTCCACGCTCCTGATGAAGCGTTTTCACGCGAAACATGTTGAGCAAAGCAAGAATTAATATCCTGCATAACGGACCCGTGTTCAAGGACACAAACCTTACATTTATTTTTACCATTTTGATGTCTATGTATTCTCATGGTGTGAGCGTACTCGCATTAGTATAAGGTTTTGGAAGTGTTATTGAAATATGTGTTGGGTTCCTATGCTGATGTATATTGTATTATAAGCCTAGATACTTTTTTATACAGATTTCTATAATAAATATCTATAGATTTTTATATTCATTACTCGTGTGCCGCAAAAATATTTTTTTTTTCTAGTTTAGATTAGTCTCCATTTTCACCCTACAAGTAAAGGTGGAGCCTCGGGCTTATGTTACACCCAAATATTTAGGCTTCATTTCCACTGACGTTTTTACAGCCACTTTTCTGAGCGTTTTTTACAGCTTAAAAACGCCTGTCCATGTTATTCTATGGCATCATGCCCACATAGGCGTTTTTGAGCTTCAAATGGCATAGGCGTTTTTGAGCTGTAAAAAAAACGCAGGACCAGGGCGTTCTGAAGCTCCAGAGTAGAGCTGTAAAAATGCCAGACGTTAAAAAACGCTCAAAAAACGCTCAAAAACGTTCAAAAACGATACCACAGCGTTTTTGAGCTTTTTTTTTTTACAAAATAAACATGGACAGGCGTTTTTAAGCTGTAAAAAAGGCTAACACAAGTGGCTGTAAAAACACCAGTGGAAATGAAGCCTTACAGTGATCAACAATTTCCACATAAGCCATAATCTTTCATTTATATTAAGGCACCGAAAAAAATTGGATTCCTAAACATACAATAAGCTGTATATATTGGTATTATTTTTGTTAAATATGAGCCTGACATTCATAACAGTGTGTAAAAATAGGTAAATAAATCTTCCACATACTTATTATAACAGTTTTACTCTTATCTCCCAACATAAGACACTTTACAGCATGTTTCCAAATGATTTCCCTACTATATATTGGCCTGTAAAATGTTCCTCATTTAAAGTGACCTCTTTCTATATTTTTCTCTGTATGTACAATAGAGCCATTCATCTACAAGTACAGTATTTCTTCATTGTTTACAAACAGTAAAGGAAATCATGAGAATGGCTTTTGTAAGCACTTTTACTAATAGTGAAATTGTTAATTCTGTATTTGTTTTAAGGCACAATTCCATGCTCTAGTTAGTATTGCTGAGGTTGCAATACTCTAAACTTACTTAATGAAATATTTTTCTCTCCTCAGCAGAAAAAGCCAGAAGAGGAAGATGGTACAACTGACACAGCAACTTCGTCGTCCAATAACCATGAAAAAGACAGTGGTGTAGGGCGCACAGATGAAAGTCAGCACCATGATGAGAGCTCAGAAATGGAAAATATAATCAAAGATCACAGAATCACTTGTCTTCAGAAAAACCAAAAGCTAAGACAAAGTCAGGATACGTTAGGAAGTATTGAACTCCAGTTTAATGACAGTATGGTTTCTGGGGAATATATGGATTCTGATCCTGCCATCAGTCAAGAAGAGGAGTGTGAAAGGTTTCGACAGTTGTTAGAGCTGAAGTGCCAAATCCGAAACCGAGGAGAGTATGACCTGTACTATTCCAGCAGTACAATTGAATGTAGCACAACAGAGCCTTGTGGAGTAGAACATGAGTTACAGCTTTTGAATGAAGAGCTGAGAAGCATTGAACTTGAGTGCCAAAGTATAATGCAGGCGCACCGGCTCCAAAATGTTAGGAATCAAACTAGCGATATTTTGGAAATTCACAGTGATGAGATGTGCAATTATAATACTAGCACAGAATTACGGAGAGACAAAGTGGGGAATATCAGAGAGCGTACAGAGCGATCTGATAAGGACAGTTCTAGTGCATATAACACAGCAGAAAGTTGTAGGAGCACACCACTAACTGTAGACAGGTCTCCAGACAGCTCCTTACAAAGGATAATTAGCATCACAAACCGGAAAAATCTCAGTAGCACCATTGTAACAAACCATCTATCATCTGGACTAAGCAGTATTGAGTATACTCCAACCAAATCTTTAACCAGTGTGCAGAGCCTTCCAGCAGAATGTCAAGATACTGTGTTAGAGTGTAGTACGTTCTCAGATTGTAGGAAACCAATCCCAGATGAAATCCCATACCTTTCACCATACCACAGTTCATCATATAGATATGGAAATGTACCAGTCCATGCAAGACATTATCAAAGTTACATGCAACTCGTTCAACAGAAAACTGCAGTAGAATATGCACAAAGCCAACTAAATCTAGTAACTATGTGCAGAGATTCTCCAAGGTCATTAGAGCCAAGAATGGAATGGAAAGTAAAAATAAGGAGTGATGGGACAAGATATGTCACTAAAAGGCCAGTAAGAGACAAACTTTTGAAAGAGCGTGCCTTAAAAATCAAAGAAGAGAGGAGTGGCATGACAACAGATGATGATACAATGAGTGAGATGAAAATGGGAAGATACTGGAGTAAAGAGGAAAGGAAACAGCACCTTATGAGGGCAAAGGAGCAGAGGAGACGTAGAGAATTCATGATGCGCAGTAGACTGGAGTGTCTTAAAGAGAGCCCACAAAGTGGTAGTGAAAGTAAAAAGGAAATCAGTATAATTGAACTAAGTCACAGAAAAATGATGAAAAAACGAAACAAAAAGATCTTAGACAACTGGATGACAATTCAAGAACTTATGACGCACGGTGAAAGGTCTCCTGATAGTTCTGGACTACATAATGCCTTTTTATCAGTCACTACTGTTTGAGTAGGACTGTAAAAGAATAGGCTATCTTTATGATAGAGTACGATTGCCTCGTTCAATGTGGCATTTTTATATACAGTATTTTGTGACTGTTTATAGTTTCAATTTTGTAAAATCTATTTGGCAATTTTACATTTTTTTCATATACAACTACTTTGCTTATTAATATTAAATAATTTGTGAATATATTAAAATGCTCTTTTTTTGTAAAGAAAATTTTACTTGAAAGAAAGCCATTTGATTTCTTACTATTGTAGTTGAAATTTTTGATTTATTTCTCTAGTTTTTTTTTTTTCTACTTTCATGACAACTTACAATAAATGCCAAATTAAACAGTTTTATATACATGATATTTGAAGTACATACAGATAAAGTGCAATGTACCAGATCTCATCCTATGCTTCAGAAATGTTTTTGATTGAGAATGTATACATGGAATATGTAATTTACAACTGTATTTGTCCAAGTCAAATGTCAGTGGCAAACCTGTCACTATATGTGCAGGCCTCAGTCATGTAGCTAGATATAACTGTGGAGATGGAAGCAAATAAATTATTATTCAGCATTGTTCATAAAGATTGTATTTTTTATTTTTTCACTTTAACCTCGGGTACACTAATCAGGCAAATGTAATGAATTTGCCCCTTACCCTAGGGGTAAAATTATGAAACAGTGAAAGTGACTTTCACCGTTTACCGGTAGTGAATCAATCACTGACATTTAAAACATGTGCACTAGGAAGATTTATCTGCAGTCAGTGTTTTATTAATGTCAGATTAAGTGATTTAAAAATATGTCCTATGTTGTTTGTATAATGATTATAGAGTAAAAAAATAAATAAATTCTTTAGTCAGTCATAATGTCATGCTGCACTGAATGGAGTGGGCATTTGGCTGGTACAAGAATGAAGGAGTTGTCGCAGCATTACTCCCATACTACTTTTCAGGAGAGCACCTGCTCAGTTGCAGGCACCAATCAGAAAACATCAATATTTGCAGCATGATGTCATCACAATCCTTTTGGCAAATTCATATTAGCTTATGTGTATCAGGGGTGCCTAACTCCGTACTGCCTATCTCTGCACTAACTATCACCAGACAGCTTTTGCGTGATATTTCAGACTTACTGGCCCGGATTCAGAAAAGAGATACAATGGCGTATCTCCTGATACGCCATCGTATCTCTGAGTGGGGTCGGTTGTATCTATACACCGTCGTATCTTAGGCTGCAATTTCAGGCTGGCCGCTAGGTGGCGCTTCCGTATGTTTACGCAAGGAATATGCTAATTAGGTAGATACGGCGATTCAGAAACGTACGTCCCGCTGGTGCATTTTTTACGTCGTTTACGTTCGGCTTTTTATAGTTACCCCTGCTATATGAGGCATAGCTAATGTTAAGTATGGCCGTCGTTCCCGCGCCGAGTTTTGAAATTTTTACGTCGTTTGCGTAAGTCGTTCGCGAATACGGCTTTACGTCATTTACGTTCACGTCGAATCCAATACGTCCTTGCGGCGTAATTTGGAGCAATGCACACTGGGATATTTTGCGCCCAAAGTTACAGCGGCGTAATGTATCTCAGATACGTTACGCCGGGCGGATAGATACAAAAATGTATCTGAATCCAGCCCACTGTCTCCTTCACCTTTTGGCGCAGGTCCCAGTCTAGTGTTCAAGGCAGCTATTTATCTGAGGTTCTTTGGATTCCTCAGACCAGGGGAGGTGTCCCAGGTTAGCTGTCATGCACCTGTTCTGCTCAGAGGCAGTCTCACCAGGTTCATTGATCATTACGAGTTATAACTTCCCAATAAGAAGAATAGACAGACAATACTACAGAACCAACAGTAATTGGTGCCCGGTTGGAGTGTTTAACTCTCTCTGCAATCTTTTCACAGCAACTCCTCTGGACAGCCATCTGCTCCCCTTTCCCACACATCCTGTCACTTCAAGACAGTTTGTTTCTTATGTCAGGATTCTACTCGCAAAATTTGGCTTAAATCCTAAACCGTTTTCTGGACATTCGTTTAGGAGTTGGGCAGCATCCGCAGCTTCCAAACAGGAGGTCCCTTCTTATATAATCAAGTACATGGGGCGCTGGAGGTCCTCTTGTTATAGCAGATATATTCAGGACCCCCATATTGGAGTCAGCCAGGCATTCGCTATTTTACTGGACTAATTGTTGTTACCTGTCTTTCATTAAAGCATTTCATTACACCTATTTTCGTGTCTTTGCTCTCTTTTAGGTGTACTGACCAGCTTGACCAGGGCACACCTGAGTTCATAGTAGTTAGGGTAATCACATTTCCAAGTGAAGACTCTGACTAAAAATTAGAAGGCTGGCTGGAGGCCAGCCAGGATTTATAGGAGGAGTCTGGAGAGGTATAAATCCTTCTTTCTCTGTCAGGTCCCGCATCGGCTCATATTCCTGGTTCCCACTCTCCTGTTTCCCCCACACTTTCTTTATTTCATTCACATCTCACACATTTCATATACATTTATGCAGGGTATGCCCTCTTTTAGGCGTACTGACCAGCTTGACCAGGGCACACATCAGGTCTCACATTTCCAAGTGATGACTCTAACAACAATTTGAATATGTAGCATTTGTTCCAAAAATGTGTGCCTTATTTGTAATTGCATTTCCACGTGAAGACACTGACTACAATTTGAATATGTTGCATTTGTTCCAAAAATGTGTGCTTTATTTGTTAATAGCGCTAACTTTATTTTTTCAGTTAAACAGAAAAAGCAGATAGTTCAAAATGACATTGATGTGTACACATTACTTCCTGTAGAGGACTGAAGTTTTAGATTACTCGTGCACATATATCAATATGAAAAAATCCATGCATGCTATGAATCAAGTCGACGCATGCTCGGAAGCATTGAACTTCATTTTTTCGGCTTGTCGTAGTGTTTTACGTCACCGCGTTTTGGCACGGTCGGAATTTAGTCTGATAGTGTGTATGCAAGACTGATGAAAGTCAGCTTCATCGGATGTCCGACGAAAAAATCCATCGGATTAGATTCCATCAGTTTTCCGATCGTGTGTACAGGGCTTAAGGGTTTCTAATCTTCAGTCCTCAAGTGACCATAACATAATTTTCAGAATTTCTTTAATAATTACTGATCAAGTAAAATTAAATAAAATATGTGTGAAAAAAGAAGGAAATTACACTGCTGCTCCAATTACACCCCTTATCCACCCCCTGATCGATTTTGAGATGGATACAAATCTGTTATAATCCCTACATTTTGGAATTTTCTCTCTATGGGCACTCCAATTACATTCCTGATACACCCCCTTTGATCGATTCCAGGATGGATAAAAATCTGTTATAATCTCCACATTTTCCCTTTATGGGTACTTGGAAAATTAAAAGCCTTAACGTGTTGAAATGTGTTGAAACGTGTTGAAATCCACATGGTCAAATATGTCTAGTAAACATAATATACTAGAATTTCATTTGAATCTAATTCAAATTTTGATTCAATTAAATATCAAAAATTTTGTACATTCATATAGTAAATAAAAATTAGACAGACAGTGTTCCATATTAAATTATAGAGGATAAATGTTGATTGGGAGAAGGGATTAAAGCTGTGCCTAACTCAGAAGCTAGCTGCTGAGAACCTAATTTACTCTCTTGGAGATACACAGACTTTCAGCTCCAAGACCAGACCATCCCCAGTTGAACAAATCTTTTTTTGCCTCTCCTGTCCCTCCCTCCATTATCGTTTCAGAAGTTATGCACTATTCTAACTACTCATAGTAGAGACTGGTGTTCCTTTTCCATTTATAAATGGTTGTGTCCAAGATGTGTCCAGGATGTGAATTATGCATGTCCCAGATTTCCACAGTTTGCTGAATGTTTTCTTCATTTTTATTAAGTGAGGGAGCTAAGGTTGTTTGGGCAGGCTGATACGGCATTAACCCAGCGGAAACAGGCCTGAAGTTGTGGACTCTATATATACTCTTAGCCTGCTCAGGGACTTTGATCCACCAGACCCAGTTTCTCTAAATTTCAGGCTAGGGCAGGAGTACCTGTGTGGTAAAATCCAGCCAAAGTTTGGTGAGACATAGACTATGTGGAGAGGATTTTTTTTTTGTTTTTGCAGAGAGTTAGGCACCTGCTCAGCAGTAGATTACTTCATCTTTTAGCCAGGGGTATTTATGTACATCGCCTCATTCTTCTTAAAACAGAGTTCCCCCCATTTTTTTTAAAATTCCCCTCTTTTCAACGACTGTTGTCTTCGGGCAGCAATCCCTTTCCCGGCCACCTAGGTGATTACGTCAATAGGTGAGTCCCATTGACTCCTGGGATATCGGTGTCATCTATTCCAGGAGACTTTGGGAAACCCAATAATCAAATCTTGCGGTACTTGCAGCTTTCCCAACCGCACTTCTTCTCGTTTGATTGATAGGCTGCCATAATAATGGGGTGGGAACTTCCACCGCCGCCATTGCTTTGGCAACCTGCAAACAACAACCTTCACTGTGCAGTGTCATTACTGCACAGGCACAAAGTTCTGAGGTGTATGCTGGGTAGCCAACTGCACCTAATCCCAAACAATTAACAGAATCGTGCTTCATATGCCCATATACGAGATGGACCGTGAATGCTTCCGAGATCATGTAAGAGATTAGTAATTTAAAATGTACTAGCATGAAGACATATTAAAAACAGCATGCAAATATTATTATGTGAGAACTGACAATTATGGGGGAGCTTTTAAAAAAAATTGATTGGGGGCGACAGGAGCTCCGCTTTAAATTTGAAGAAAGCCCTGCACTACAAATTTTCATTCCATATTTGCTTACACATGCTGCACATTTAGGGAGTAGTGGAAGTGAAAACAGACTTTTAGTGACTAGAACAGGTAAGGAGGATTTAGGGGTTCATAATTACACTTTCAGATTTACCAAACTGCAACAACTGCAAAAAGCTCAGGATCTGCAATACTTTCTGGATGCTATGAGTGGCACTTTTGCTACTGCCTTTCAATATTGGTATCATGGAATGTACTGACTCTGAAATGTCAAGAATAATATTTTATAGAGGCCTAATACCTGCTAAGCAAATTTATATATATATTTTTTGATAGATGGACTTTCAGATATATTAATGCAAAACAGAGTATTTCTGGTTGAACAAGAACCCCAACATTCATCATATTTGTAATTTAGTATATAAAATGTGTGCATTCCAGATCACATGGTTGATTGACGGTGACCAATTTTTTTTATAGCGACCTAATATAATTGAACTTTATTTTGTAAGTAAAAAGTACTTATAAAATATTTTGCAGCAAATTTTTCCTTACACTTATTTTTCTTTCAGAGCCCCTTCTCACTCTTGCATGGATGGTATAATGATGCACTGTGTATGAATGTTGTGCAGTTTTCCCATTCATTTTCAGTGACATCCCAATGCATATACATGATCAAAACAAATGAACCTGTCTCTAAACTTTCTATAATGCATGTATTAAAAAACATATGCTCTATCTTGCGGGACACTGGAAAACATAAGGCAAGTGTGTTTTTCGGCCAATTATCACTTGTTGAGGGGCCAAGTGAGCAGGCACGATTAATGCAATGTGTGTTGATGAGCTAAAGTATGCACATCAATGTGTGTCAGAAAATGCATGCATACTTTGAAGGGTCGCCTAGTTTTAGAAAAACATTTTTTTTAATGTGACAGGACAGACACACTGTAAGAATAATCGGTTGTTTGTAAACGCATCTAATTGTTTTATATAGATAAAAGATATATAGATAAGATATATAGATAATATAAAAAGAACAATCCACTTTATTTATGTATAGGAAGGTGTCCAGTAAATGTAACCTGTCACAAATGGTAGTTATTTTGTTCCAGAGAACAACAAACCCCCCTGTCCCATAGTTGGACAATTATGGCAAAGGTTGCATCACAGGAGAAATGAAAATCAGCCCAGAAAAGACATCCCTGAAATGCTGCGCACACACGGTCGGAATTTTCAGATTGTAAAAGTCCAATGGGAGCTTTTCATCGGATATTCCGACTGTGTGAGCAGGTTCTTAATTTTTTCAATGGAAAAAAATTCTATCGGAAAATCCATTCGTCTGTATGGAATTTACGACGGGAAAAGAACACCCATCCTCGGAAACAATTCGACGCATGGTCGGAAGCATTGAACTTCTTTTTCTCGCCTCATTGTAGTGTTGTACATCCCTGCGTTCTTAACACTCGAAAGTTCAGAGAACTTTTGTGTGACCGTGTGTATGCAAGCCAAGCTTAAGCGGAATTCCGTCGGAAAACCCATCCAACTTTTTTCCGACAGAAATTCCGCTCATGTGTACACGGCATAATACATTCGTAATAAATCGATGGATCAAACTATTACAATGGTAGCCTCAGTAATTATTACAGGAGATGCCATTATCTGTAAGAATTATTTTTTTATTACTTTTTAAGTCTATGACATGACTACTTCCTGTGATAGGGCATTTCACAGTTTAATCACCCTTATCATAAAGAGCACTTCTATATAGTTTGAAAATATCCAGTTCTCTACATATAACATATGTGCCCTTGTCTACAGCTACTGGTATAAAAACAAAAATCTTTATTTTTTATTTGAATACTATTATACACATACTTATTAAAGAGATCTTTAAATCATCTTTTTTCTTAACTAAACAAATACAAGTTCCCTAAACTTTAATTTCATGTAACACTTCCAATGCCTTTATATCGATTTAGCTTCCTTCTATTATACTCTCTCCAAATTTCCTACAGTGGATATAACAAGTCTACACACCCCTATTAACCACTTCAGCCCTGGAAGAATTTACCCCCTTCCTGACCAGAGCACTTTTTGTGATACGGCACTGCGTTGCTTTAACTGACAATTGCGCTGTCGTGCACAAAATTGACATCCTTTTTTCCCCACAAATAGAGCTTTCTTTTGGTGGTATTTGATCACCTCTGCAGTTTTTATTAAACTTTAAAAAACAAAAAAAGAGCGACAATTTTTTAAAAAAAGCAATGTTATAGCGTCTACAAAATAGGGGATAGATTTATGGCATTTTTTAATTATTTTTTTATTAGTAATGGCGGCGATCTGCAATTTTTATCGTGACTGTGACATTATGGCGGACACATCAGACACTATTTTGGGACCATTGTCATTTATCAGTGCTATAAAAATGCACTGATTACTGTGTAAATGATGCTGGCAGGGAAGGGGTTAAACACTAGGGGGGGATCAAGGGGTTACGTGTGTCCTAGGGAGTGATTTTAACTGTGGGGGGGTGGTCTCACTAGAACATGACAGAGATCACTGCTCCCAATGGCAGAACAGGGAAATGCCTTGTTTACAGTAGGTGCCTCCGATTTTGTATATCCAGCGCGATGGGATCGCGCTGGATATCGCCGCTGGAGGCTGTGCTTCTTGCGCTCGCTGCCCCCACGAGATGCCGCGCATCCATAGGAATCCATTGGGGGCGGCGAGCGGGAAAAGCGACATAGCTCGGCGCTGGCTCCCGCGACGGGGATCGCGGGTGGTCAATTTGGCCGCTAGCAGAGGCGAGATTGACACAAAATTGGGGGCACCTACAGTACATAGGCATCTCCCCATTCTGCAGCTCCATATTACGAACGCGGGCCCCCGGTGGACATCGAGTCCACGGGACCCGTGGGCGCGGTCACGGAGTATGCGGCATGTGCCCGCACGTTCCGCCAGCAGCGCTCACATCCACTATGCCGCAATTTAAAGGGGACGTACGTGTACGCCCATTTGCACAGCCGTGCCATTGTGCCGACATACATCGCTGTGCGCTGGTTGGCAAGTAGTTAAAGGGGTTGTAAAGGTTTGTTTTTTATTTTCTAAATAGGTTCCTTTAATCTAGTGCATTGTTGGTTCACTTACCTTTTCCTTAAATTTCCCTTCTAAATGTTTTTTTCTTTGTTTTCTTTGTCTGAATTTCTCACTTCCTGTTTCTCCTCAGTAAGGTGTTCAGTAAGCTGTTCTAAATGACTTTCCACCGCTCAGATGATAGTGGAAAGCTTACTGAGGACAAACAGGAAGTGAGACATTTAAACAAAGAAAAAAAAACATTTAGAAGGGAAATGGAACGAAAAGGTTAGTGAACCAACAATGCACTAGCTTAAAGGAACCTATTTATAAAATAAAAGACAAACCTTTACAACCCCTTTAAAATGTCAGGTTTCTGTGATGTAAAAAAAATGAGACAAGGATAAATAATTTCAGAACTTTTTCCACCCTTAATGTGACCTATAAAATGTACAACTCAATTGAAAAACAAACTAAAATCTTTTAGGGGGGTAAAAAAATAAAAAAATGTGGTTGTATAAGTATGCACACCCTCTTATAACTGGGGTAGTAGCTGTGTTCAAAATTAAGCAATCACATTCAAACTCATGTTAAATAGGAGTCAGTGCACACCTGCCATCATTTAAAGTGCCTCTGATTAACCCCAAATAAAGTTCAGCTGTTCTAGTAGGTCTTTCTTGACATTTTCTTAGTAAAAAAAAATGGCACAGTGACATTACCAAGAACTACACATCCCTCCAAAATTGATGAAAAGACAATAAGAAAACTGGTCAGGGATCCTACCAAGAGGCCTACAGGAAACATTAAAGGAGCAGCAGGAATATCTGGCAAGTACTGGCTGTGTGGTAAACGTGACAAAAATCTCCCATATTCTTCATATGTCTGGGCTATGGGGTAGAGTGGCAAGACAGAAGCCTTTTCTTACGAAGAAAAACATCCAAGATCGGCAAAACTTTGCAAAAACACATATGAAGTCTCCCAACAGTAGTTATAGTCTGATGAAACCAAGGTTGAATTTTTAGGCCATAATTCCAAAAGATATGTTTGGCACAAAAACAACACCAAAAGAACACAAAGTGGACCTGCTGACATCGGCTCAGAACGCACATAGAGCACCTAAGTACATAAAAACATAAAAAGCATATTCCATAGCCATATGGAATCACCAAAAAATATTAAAGCGTGTGCCCAGTGGCAAAAAGAAAAAACATAACACAATACAATACACAACAAAGAACTGTAACATCAAATACACTCTCCAATTGGTAGATAATGCCCAACGCGTTTCTGGTTCTTATCAAACCATCATCAGGGGCTTCAGGAGTGAGTGTTATGCGAGATTTGGCATTCTGGGTGGAAATAAAAGACAATATAGAAAAAATGACAGGAAACACAATGAGACATTATACACATGAAGAAGGCACTCAGAATACAAAATGGTACATGCTCATGAATGCTGTGACACCTGGTGATAAGGTAGGTGTCGGTCTCCCCAATGTTGTTCATGTGCATAGATTAAATGCACGAGAAGGTAAATAGTGGTAGCTTCACGTGGAACACTCCTGGTGATGAACAAGAGTAGAAGGAAATATGAGAAAACTAGACTTAAAAAAAAAAGAAGGAGACTGTGGGTGGAAAGGAAAATGAAGAGGGTGGGACCTATGCTCTTGATACAAGGCAATAAGGAGGGCAGAGGTGGCCCAGTGGGGTAGTAGTGTAATTGGCCTAAATGGCCTATTTATTTGCTTAGTGTATTGCTTACCAGCACAATTCAGTTCCATGTTAGCCCCCATTTAGGCGCTTACACTACTACCCCGCTGGGCCACCTCTGCCCTCTTCATTGCCCTGTATCAAGAGCATAGGTCCCACCCTCTTCATTTTCTTTTTCACCCACAGTCTCATTTTTTTTTAGAAAGTCTAGTTTTCTCATATTTCCTTCTACTCTTGTTCATCACCAGGAGTGTTCCATGTGAAGCTACCACTATTTACCTTCTCGTGCATTTAATCTATGCACATGAACAACATTGAGGAGACCTACACCTACCTTATCAGCGGTATGTCGCCCACTCACCAGGTGTCACAGCATTCGTGAGCATGTACCATTTTGTATTCTGAGTGCCTTCTTCATGTGTATAATGTCTCATTGTGTTTCCTGTAATTTTTTCTATATTGTCTTTTATTTCCACACAGAATGCCAAATCTCGCATAACACCCACTCCTGAAGCCCCTGATGATGGTTTGATAAGAACCAGAAACGCGTCGGGCATTATCTACCATTTGGAGAGTGTATTTGATGTTACAGTACTTTGTTGTGTATTGTATTGTGTTATGTTTTTCCTTTTTGCCACTCGGCACACGCTTTAATATTTTTTGGTGATTCCCTTATGGCTATGGAATATGCTTTTTATGTTTTTATGTACTTAGGTGCTCTATGTGCGTTCTGAGCCAATGTCAACAGGTCCACTTTGTCCAAATAAAACATAGAGGGGCAGATCCACAGAGAGAGTACGCCGGCGTATCTACTGATACGCCGGCGTACTTTCAAATTTCCCGCGTCGTATATTTAGTTTGAATCCTCAAACCAAGATTCGACGGCATCTGGGTTAGATCTGACAGGCGTACGGCTTCGTATGCCTTCGGATCTTAGATGCAATACTTTGGCGTCCGCTGGGTGGAGTTCGCGTCGTTTTCCGCGTCAGGTATGCAAATTAGCTATTTCCAACAATCCACGAACGTACGCGCGGCCGTCGCATTCTTTTACGTCGTCTCTAGTCGGCTTTTTCCGGCGTATAGTTAAAGCTGGTGTTTTGCGGCGTATAGTTAGACTTGCCATATTAAGTATGTCCGTCGTTCCCGCGTTTAATTAGAATTTTTTTTTTTGCGTAAGTCGTCCGTGAATTGGGATGGACGTAATTGACATCTATGTTAAAAAAAATGACGTCCTAGCGACGTCATTTAGCGCAATGCACGGCGGAAAATTTAGGGACGGCGCATGCGCAGTTCATTCGGCACGGGGACGCGCTTCATTTAAATGAAACACGCCCCCCTAATCGCCGATTTGAATTCCGCCGCCAGAGATAGACTACGCCGCCGTAACTTACGGCGCAAAATCTTTAAGGATTCGAAGATAACACAAGTAAGTTACGGAGGCGTAGCGTATCTCTGATACGCTGCGCCGGGGCAGATCTTTGTGGATCTGCCCCATATTTTTTATACCTATACTGTGGTTTGGCCTTTAAAGTCCCATCTGGGGGGTATCTCTCTTTTTCCTATACACCAGGGATGCGGCCAACACCACTATTATTGGATTCAGCAGCACCTCCTCCTATAGCTAATAAAAATCAAAAGGTTGCACAGTTTATAGGTCACATTAAAGGTGAAAAAAGTTCTGAAATTATTTATCTTTGTCTCATTTCTTTACATCACAGAAACCTGACATTTTAAAAGGTGTATGTAGACTTTTTTATCTCCACTGTATGTCTGTCTTATGCCCTGTACACACGATCGGTTCAACCAATAAAAACAGTCTGATGGATTTTTTCATCAGATATCCGATGAAGCTGACTTTCATCAGTCTTGCCTACACACCATCAGTTAAAAAAACGATCGTGTCAGAACGCGGTGACGTAAAACACAAAAGTTCAATGCTTCCAAGCATGCGTCAACTTGATTCTGAGCATGCATGGATTTTTATCCGATGGACATGCCCACAGACGATCGTTTTTTTCTATCGTTTTTTTAAACCATCAGATAATTTTAAAACAAGTTCCTAGTTTTTTCAACGATGGATAAAAAAACGATGGGGTCCACACACGATCGGTTCGTCTGATCAAAACGGTCCATCAGACCGTTTTCATCAGACGAACCGATCGTGTGTACGCGGCATTACAGACCAATATCCAAAACTGTATTCCAAGATGTGTCCTTACAATGAATTAATATGAAGGCAGTGCAATGCCATGAATCACATGTTTTTATGTCCAAAACCTTTACATGCTAATACTTGATTCTTCAGCTGCTGCATAACAATGAGCACCAGTGCTTAATTTAACAGTATTAAAGTGAACCTTACAATGAATCTCTTAAATGACTTGCCATCAATCCCCCCCCCTCTTCCCTCCTTACCAGCCAGGAGGCTTTTGAAAATCTCTGCTCATACTCCAGTCATTTTATCTACCACACTGAGCCTTTGCACATCATCAGGGGCCAGCTGCAGGAACCAGAAAGAGACATCCAGCTCCCTAATGACATCAGGAGGGAAGGTAACGGCACAGGGCCTTGCATGCTATGATGGAACAGAGGCTAACAAAAGAAAATTCTGGATTTGACTGGAGTGGGGATATGAAAAAAAGAGATCCAGGAATGTAAGATACCAGGTAACAGGGAAAATTGCCCCCAAACAATGTATAAAAATTACAAATTTGTATTTAATATTCAAACAGTAAAAAGCTCTTACTCCTCTTACACACAATAGGTTAACCAGAGGACAACGGTCTGATGGACCGTTTTTATCGGTCAAAACCGATCGTGTGTGGGCCCCATAGGTTATTTAACCATCGGTTAAAAAAAGCCAACTTGCTTTAAATTTAACTGATGGATTCCTAACCGATGAGAAAAAAACGATCGTTAGTAGGCACAACCATCAGTTAAAAATCCACGCATGCTCAGAATCAAGTCGACGCATGTTTGGAAGCATTGAACTTCGTTTTTTTCAGCAGGTTGTTGTGTTTTACATCACCGCGTTCTGACACGATCGGTTTATTAACCGATGGTGTGTAGGTGCGACGGACCATCAGTCAGCTTCATCGGTTAACCACCGACAACGGTCCATCAGACCGTTCTCATCGGATGGACCGGACGTAAGTACGAGGCTTTAGAGCTACATAGCTCATACAAATAGTCAAAAAACGTCATAAAAACATACAGGAATAATGCTGTATATGTAATATGGGAACTGTAAATTACATTTTTCACATCAGAGATACACACGAGAACTCCAACGCGTTTCAACTTGCAAAAAGTGTGCGTGTTCCTCAGGGATTTTTTTTCCCTATGATGATTTATGCAATAAATACATATATCAAGATATCGCACATATATAACATATATAACACAATAGTATAAAAGACACTGAAAAATCCCTCAAAGAGGCACATAATTAGGCATATATAACTCGCATCCAATATTAAACAACACAACAGTCATAAGGCCTAAAAGAGAGAGGCTGAATGTCTTAAATGACTCCCCTTCTGACGCATTGCGCCTGGATTGGCTTTCCCAAAGGCTAGGGATAGTCTCCAGCATCACGCTCAATATATCTCTCCTGCGGGTCGGTTACCATAGCAGCCCAACAAAGCACAGTGCAGCCGCAATGATACTGAAGACCAACAGGATGCTAAGAGGCTGGCTTTCATCTTTAAAGTTAAGCAAGCCTACAGAGTGGCATTTTAAAAATATACAACCCCCAGACATTTGCAATACTGACATTGGACTCCCACAGCCCTTGTAATATTAAAACATGCATAAAAATATACAAAGCAAAGATAAAAAGACAGCTCTACGGAATGTATCTTCTTGCCTTATACATATGAAATAATCTCTTATATAAGATGTTAAAAACTTATAAAAATATCTTCCCAAAAGAGTAAAAATTATGGGCCAGATTCACAGTGAAAGTACGCCGGCGTATCTACTGATACACCGGCGTACTTTCAAATTTGCCGCGTTGTATCTTTAGTTTGAATCCTCAAACCAAGATACGACGGCTTCTGGCTTCGATCCGACAGGCGTACGGCTTCGTACGCCTTCGGATCATAGGTGCAATACTTCGGCGCCCGCTGGGTGGAGTTTGCGTTGTTTTCCGCGTCGGGTATGCTAATTAGCTTTTTCCGTCGATCCACGAAGGTACGCGCGGCCGTCGCATTCTCTTACGTCGTAGCTAGTCGGCTTTTCCCGGGGGTATAGTTAAAGCTGCTATTTCGTGACGTATAGATAGACTTGCCATGTTAAAGTATGGCTTTCGTTCCCGCGTCGAATCTTGAATTTTTTTTATGCGTAAGTCGTCCGTGAATAGGAAAGGACGTAACTCATGTCTACGTTCAAAAAATGACGTCGGTGCGACGTCATTTCGCGCAAAGCACGGCGGGAAATTTCGATACGGAGCATGTGCATTTCAATCGGCGCGGGGACACGCTTCATTTAAATGAATCACGCCCCCTACCCGCCCAATTTGAAATACGCGCCGAGAAATACACTACGCCACCGTAACTTACGGCGCAAAATCTTCCTGGATTTGAAATTCCGCCAGGTAAGATACAGCGGCATAGCGTATCTCTGAAACGCTGCGCCAGGGCAATTCTTTGTGAATCTGGCCCTATATATGTATATATGGTATATATATATATATATATATATATATATATATATATATATATATATATATATATATATATATATCAAAAATATATAAAAAAATGCTCTCTCAAGGGCTCCAAAAATTTGAAAAAAGTTAACTAAATATCCCCAAACAACTTCAGTCAGCTAATTGTATCCAACAAAATAATACAATAGACTCCTAAAGAAAAAGTAGAGATGAAAAAAGGAGGAGATAAAAAGGCAATTAAAGTCAAAATCTATTTTAGGTCCCCTTGGATGTAAAACCTTAGTATTATGAATCTACCAGGATTCTCGTTGACTTAACTTTCTAATGAAATTGCCCCCTCTCCAATGTTTCTTGACCTTCTCCAATCCGGAAAATGCCATTTGGTTGGGATCACAAAATATGCATTAATTTAAAATGTTTACGAATACTGTACTGTGTTTACAGTAGCCTTTCTTAATGTTTTGAACATGTTTCTGAATTCTTGTGCCAAACTTCTTGAAGTTCAACCTACATCTTGCAAATCACAGTTACATTTGATAATGTAAACTACCCTCTCCGAGGCACAACATATAAAAGCCCTAATTTTAATGTCTTCATCGGTGGTCATAAGTTTTAAATGTTTTCTTTTTCTTGCATTGACCTGGAATTCTCAGAATGCATACAATTTCCAACATGCTGTAAAGCCTTCAATCCCTTTGGAATTAGAAGTTATCGGTTTAAGAAGATCTAAGACTGACTTCACTATTTAATTCCTTAACATAGGAGCTCTTTTATATCAAAATTTTGGATTGTCAGGGAGCAAGACAGTTAATATTTGATCTCTTTTCAGAATATGCCAATGCTTTCTTAAAACGTTTTCAATTTTCTAATGTTGTGAATTGATCTAAAAAATAATGGCTGTATTCATATTCATTTTTTTTTCCTCTGATTTTTTATTATCCTTAATGAGGTCCTTTCTTTTTTTTATATTTTTCACCTTTTCTATTTCTTTTTCAATAAATATCCTGTCATAACCTTTAACAGTAAATCTTTTTGCAATCAACTTTGCTTGTTGCTCAAATGTTTCTTCCTCTGTACGGTTTCTCTTTATTCAAATGAACTGTCCTCTAGGTATATTCAACAGCCACGATTAATGGTGACAGCTCCCTTTTCGTTATATAGCCATTCAAATCACACGTTTTTTTTTAAAGTGTCTTTTTTATAAATGAATCATTGTATTTTTCAATCAGAAGTTTCAATCCGTCGTTTTTCTATCTTCCAGTCAAGTATTATGTTTTTATCATTAGTATCAAGATGGTGCTTAAAATTATTCAGACAAACTATATGTCCTTTCCAGATCAACATAATATCATCTATGAAGCGCCAATATCACTTCAATTTGGGCGGTTGATCCATGAATATTTTTTCAAATTCCCATTTGGAAATATAAAATGTTAGCAACGCTGGGAGTAAACTTACTGTAGCTCTTATTGCTATACCTATCATTTTTTGGTAGTAAATAATTGTGTGTTAGTCCAAACTTCAAATATTTAATAATACATTTTTCTGTTTCCTTTTCAGGTATGAAAAAAGATTGAAAGTCCACCTCACTGTTACTATGCTTGCTCGTGATTAATGATAATTAACATCAGCTGTTACCAACTTACATGCATCATTGACAGCTATATCTTCGAGAATCTCTATCAGATGCTTTGAGTCCTTCAATAATGGTTCAGGTTACTCAACCAAAGGTTAGATATAATAATCTATATATTCCCCCAAATTTTAAGATAGCATTAGCATATTCTGAAGCGAGATCAAATATTAACATTAGTACTCCCTGACAATCCAAACTGTATATATAAAAGAGCTTCTTTGTTGAGCAATAAAATAATGAAGTCAGTCTTACATCCTCCTAAACCGATAACCTTCAATTGCAAAGGGATTGAAGGCTTTATGGCATGTTGAGAATGTTATGCAGAGCATCCAAGGTCAATCCAAGAAAAGAAAAAGTTTTAAAGTTCTGACCATGATGAAGAAATTAAAATTAGGTATTTTTTATGTTGTGCCTCGGGTAGTTTACATGATCGAATGTAACTGTGGATTACAATATATAGGTTGAACTCCAAGAAGTTTGGCTTTAAGAATTCGAGAACATGTACAAAAACATTTAAAAAGGCTATGATAAACACAGTGGGCCAGATCCACATAGCGTGGCGCTTCTTTACGTCCGGCGTAGTGTATCTCAGATACACTACGCTGCCGTAACTTACAGCGTATTTCCCGTATCCAAAAAGAATTTGTGCCGTAAGTTACGGCGGCGTAGTGTAACTGTGTCGGCGTAAGGGCGCGCAATTCAAATGGATGAGATGGGGGCGTGTTTTATGTCAATATGTCTTGACCCAACGTAAATTAAGTTTTTTCTGAACCGCGCATGCGCCGTCCGTGGGGGTATCCCAGTGCGCATGCTCCAAATTAACCCGCAACAAGTCAATGCTTTTAACGTGAACGTCATTCTACGCAAAGCCCTATTCACGAGCGTTTTACGCAAACGACGTACACAACGGAAAATTCAACGCTGGCACGACGTCCATACTTAACATTGGCTACGCCTCATATAGCAGGGGTAATGTTACGCCGGAGAAAGCCTTACAGAAACGACGTAAAAAAATGCGCCGGTCGGACGTACATTTGTGGATTTGCGTATCTAGCTAATTTGCATACTCGACGCGGAAATCCACAGAAGTGCCACCTAGCGGCCAGCGTAAATATGCACCTTAGATCCGACGGCGTACTAAGACGTACACCAGTCGGATCTAGCCCAGCTTCAGGCGTATCTTGTTTTGTGGATACAAAACAAAGATACGCCGGAGCAACCTAGCAGTTACGCGGCGTATCAATAGATACGCCAGCGTAACTGCTTCGTGGATCTGGCCCAGTGTTTCTAAACATTTTAAAATAATGTATACTTGTGATCCCAGCCAAATGGCATTTTAGGGATCCGAAAAGGTTAAGAAACATTGGGGAGGGGGCAATTCCATTAGAAAATTAAGTCAAAGAGAATCCTGGTAATTAATAAGACTAAGGTTTTACATCTAATGCCACGTACACACGATCGGTTCATCCAATGAAAACGGACTGATGGATTTTTTCATCAGATATCCGATGAAGCTGACTTTCATCAGTCGTGCCTACACACCATCGGTTAAAAAAACGATCGTGTCAGAACGTGGTGACGTACACCACGTACAACGGCACTATAAAGGGGAAGTTCAAATCCAATGGCGCCATCCTTGGGGCTGCTTTTGCTGATTTTGTGTTACCGCGTGTTAGTAAAAGTTTGGTTAGAGCCGATTCGCGCTTTTCAGTCTCCGTGCTTTTCAGATCGTTTTCTGGTGTTCAGTTCATGCTTGTGGGTTCGGATCTGTCTTTCAGTGCATGCAGTCAGGTCGTATCTGTTTTGCAGTGCGTTCCTGTCCGCTCGTTTTCTGTTTTTCAGGTCGTTCTTTATAGGCCTTGCTGTTCCTAGGTGCGTTCTGTTTAAAGTTTGTTCTGACCAGCCGACCGGTTTGAAGCCATGTTGGAAGTACGTTCTCATTCTCGAGTTCGTGCTGCGTATGGGCTTGCTTCTGCAGTTCGTACTGTTACCCGATCTGAGGCCGTGAACAGGGAGAGGAGGAGTTCATGGGCCAAGAATTGGTTGCGCCAGCGTGACCAATTCTCTCATATGCCTCTGCTGTGGGAAATCCAGGAGAATAATCCTGATGATTTCAGGAACTTTCTCCGTATGACGGTTGGATTTGCTGTCCCCCTATATCACGAGGCAGGACACTGTGATGCGCCAAGCCATCACTGCCGAGAAGAGACTCATTGCCATGTTGAGGTACCTGGCGACTGGGAGAAGCCTGCAGGACCTCAAGTTCTCGACAGGCATCTTCCCCCAGGCGTTTGGGAGCATCATCCCCGAGACGTGTTCTGCCATCATCCAAGTAATGCAGAAGGACTATCTTAAGGTAAGTTTTCTCCTTTAACATCACATTCTATGTCATTAATGTATGTTCATGTCTTGGATTTCTTTCATCCTTCCCTAATTACCATGATTGTAATATGCTGTGAATGTCCCCTTTGTCCCCATGCATGCTGTAAGCTTTTAATGCTCCTTTTTTGGCCTACATGCATATTTCCCTTCACTAAGCTCTCCAGCATGCTATCCTTGGCCCAAACACACCTAGCCTAGTCTGTTTGAAAATATGTTTTTGTCTTCTCCATTGTAGTTCTGCCCCCCCTCCCTTAAAATGTGTCCCAATGTATTGTTTCTCATTCAATTTAGGCAGAGTGCTAGAGTTTTTCTTTGGAGGGCCCAAACTCAGCTAGAATAAATACTCATTCAAATAAATGTTATACTGATGTTGGACAATAATGTCTTTTTGTGATCTGATTGCAATGTTTATGTGCAAAAGTACTATTTTTGTTTGTTTGACTCCACAGTTTCCTTCAACGCCACAGGAATGGCAGACTGTGGTATCCCATTTTGCCCAGCGGTGGGACTTCCCTAACTACGGAGGGGCAATTTAATGGGAAACACGTCCGCATAGTGCCGACACCCTGTTTGGGGTCATACTATTATAACTATAAAGGTTTTAATAGTATTGTGTTCATGGCGGTGGTGTCGGCACAGTACGAGTTTCTGTATGTGGTCGTAGGGAAGAATGGCTGGATGTCCGATGGCGGAGTATTCGCTCAAACGGAGTTTCCCCGACTTTTCCAGACTGGTGGCCTGGCACTGCCACAGGATGAAGATAATGTGGAGGGATTGCTGTGTGTTTGTTGCGGATGAAGCTTTCAGGCTGGAAACACACCTGATGAGGCCGTTTCCCCAGAGAGCCCTCACCCCAGAGAGGAGGGTTTTTAATTACCGGCTGGCCAGAGCCCGGAGGGTTGTCGAGAATGCCTTTGGGATAATGGCCAGCCAGTTCTGCCTGTTCCTGACAGCCATCCACATGGCGAAATATAAACTTAACTCCATTGTTTTTTGCTGCTGCATACTGCACAATTTTCTGCGCAGACATTCAGTTTCGTATCTTTCTAACCTTGAGCCTGAGGCCGGACAATCCGAAACCCTGACTGGCCTGGACACTGGCCGTACTGGCTTGGCCCCCCAAACTGCCCGTGATGTACGTCAGAAATACATTGAGTACTTCACGGGTAGGGGGGCCATCGCTATGCCAGACCATATTTAATGTTTTTACAAAAATAAATAAACACCAAATTTGATCTTTGAAAAAACAGTTTCGTCATTCTTGCTTGTGTTCCTTTTATCTATCTCCCTGGTTCTCCTAGTGCACTTGTATTGCCAAATGGATTTCTCTGTTTTAGTAAATAACCACAATTGTCACAGTAATCACTCACTTTAAATGTAAAAACTGGTATTGAGCATAGAAAGAAGAAGCCACACATTGTTGTATTTTTTGGGGGATTTTATCCTGTGCACAACTTGTGCATTTTTCAAATTTTCTAGTAGAAAAAAAATATATATATATTTTATTTTTTTTTCCTAAAACCAGGCATGGTTAAAAGAAGCAAATATCTACAAACAATGGAACTTACAAAGTTCAACCGTATTAGAAACACATGAGATGGGGTGATGTCACCCCTGAACAAGCCAAAATTTGAAGATGCTCACAGTTTGTGTGGCAAAATTTAGATTTCGATCCTGATCCCATGCCAAATGTCAACATGTGCTATCTGCCATCATGGGGGATCAATGGATGTGTTTTAGGGGTGCAAACCCTCCCTCTCACCTACTTGGGTAGCGAAGAAGGGGTTGCACCTACAAAGCACAGACATAGATATCCTGTGATGGCAGATAGCACATGTTGACACACTGTGCATCTTCATATTTTGGCTTGTGGATTATCCAATACAAATGTGGGAACAGAACACAACATATAAAAATGGTGGGGGGGGGGGGTTCAGTCTACTATTCGCCCCAACAAGTCAATGATGGTTTTATATTTTTGTTCAATGACATTCATCATATTCCTCATAATGTCCCTACTATTTCACTACTACATTCCATTATTTCTTGTATCATGATTTTTGCATTAGCACTTGAGAAAGGAGTAGTAGTAGTTGCTGTGACATCACTATGTTCATCCCCTAAAATTAAAAAAAAGGGTTTATTAGAAATATGCAGGCCTACATCCCTTTACCTGAAGCTGTGGTGACAGACACTGACCTGTTGTGCTGATAATCTCCACCTCTCCTTCTTCCACCTCTCCTTCTTCCACCTCTCCTTCTTCCACACCTCCTTCTTCCACACCTCCTTCTTCAACCTCTCCTTCTTCAACCTCTCCTTCTTCCACATCTACCTCCTCCACATGCTGATGTTGGTGTTGTTTAGCATGTTTGTGCTTCCTAGCCTCCTCCGAATGGTGTCCTCCCAGTCTTCGATCCCCTAAGAAAATGAAACAAAAGGTATACTCAGCACACAGATATTTGAGGGCAGAAATAGAAAACATTGCTTGGAAGTGGGCTACAATTGTCTGTTTTGGATCATTCCTAAAATCATCAAGTTTTTTATTCAGAGTTTCCCAAAGCTGGAATACTGACGCTTTTTGTCAAAGTGACACACATGGAGGCACCCCAAAGTATCCTTTGTGTGAGACCCTAAAAATGTTGTATTGGTGGGCCACACAGGTGCTCCAGAGTACATATGTGTAACCAGCTGCTTTAGTATCCTCTCCTTTACACTGAATGAATCAGGTTTGCATTTCACATTCTAGTAAGTTGGAACAAACACATCATCTTGACAACAATGTTTATAAACGTTGTTTTACGCCAAATAGGCATGACCACGTGTGGTTTTCCTGGATCTGCGGAAAACCTCAGATTTTTGTTGAGGAACGATGTTTACTACAAACGTAAAAATAATACACTTTGGCCACTAACCTGAAAGTTGCCATGTTCAAAAGTATAACCAGGCCAACTAAGCACATGGAGAAAAATAAGCAAAAATATAATAAACAAATTTGCAATAAACACATGAAAAATACGTACTTTTGTTAATAATTTTCTTGATCTTCCTATACTGCTCCGGCAATTTCAGGTCAGACCTCCTTTTACAGAACTGCTCCATGGATCTCCTGACCCCAAATTTATGGTAAAGACTCCTCGTCACTTTGTCCATTATTTGGGCCTTCCTCAGATTAGGGGTGTGGTATGGCCCATGATCGCTATCATAATCTTTCCTCCGCAGTATGTCCACTCTCTCCACCATCTCTTCAAGTGACATATTCGTGGCCTTGTATTGTCTGGGCCTGGATCGGGATGTTCCCACCTCGGTATGGGGTATACCACGCACATGTGACATTGCCATATTGTCATTTCACACTAAAGGGGCGTGGAATAGAGGAAAAAGTCCGTCATGGGCGGGCGAAGAGGGCGGCATTTCACGCATGCGCTGGATCTATAATGAGAACGACGTGACTACGTTGGGTACGCGGAGTAAGGATGAGCTGAAGTGCCGAACGACTGAAACAAAGGTAAAAATGAAACTGGGGCCAGCAGTGGCTTATATATACTTGAGTCATGATATCAAGGCAGGGATGTCGGGTTTATGTTGATTGGACCCTTGACCAAATTAATCTTGGGGCCCCCCATGCAATTTTTCTTTCCATCTGCTCTGAAACATATACAATATATATCTGTGAGACTCAAAAACAGATTATTTTACTGTGTATCAGATCAGGCAATGATTGTGATTCTTGGACAGAGGTTATTAAACAGTGTATCATCTCATCGATGCAGAGGAGCATGATATACACATAAATGGTGCCTTCATGAATGCTCTCATTACTTTTGCATATGAATGGCGCTTATTTATTAGATGTAAACACAGGGTCTGCAGGTAAATCATCATTACACAACAATGGTGCAGAGATGGGCAGCATTAGTGGCAGCAGTACACAGAGGCCCGGATCCACAAACCACTTACGCCAGTGTATCTCGAGATGCGCGGCGTAAGTGTATATATACGCCAGCGTAACTATGCACTGTATCCACAGAACTAGATACGCCTGAAAATAGGCTTCTTCCGACCGACGTAACTTTCTTACGCCGGCATATCATCATAGGCACATACTTACGCCGAATGCATCTGGCGCACCCATTGATTTCCTATTCAAATATGCAAATGAGGGAGATACGGCGATCCACGAACGTACGTGCGCCCGACGCTGGCTATGCGCGCCGCGCGTAAGTTGTACGTCAGGCCTAAAGTTACCCCTCATAAAGCAGGGGTAAGTCAGCAGCAGACATGCACAGGTCAGCCGGAGAGCAGCTGCAGCAGCACCGTTACGGACGAGCTGAGCATCCACACTTGCAGGACAACAATCTGTATGCCAACATGCCAGGGGCATCCATGGTCATAGCTATACTACTGGCTTCACAGGCGCGTAGGAGGAGGGCACGGGAGAGGATATACCGACCACGCCTAAACGTCTTTGGCATGGGGGAATCGAAGGTGTATCGCATCTTCAGATTCAGCCCTGATGCCATCCTGGAAATAGCCACAACCCTGCAAGATGACATCACCAGCAAGACAGATCGCTCACAAGCAGTGGAGCCACTGGTCAAGGTACTGGCAACACTCCATTTCCTTGCCAGTGGCTCGTTCCAGCGTACAAGTGGAGTTGTGTCTGGGATGGCACAATCCTCCATGAGCAGATGTGTGCACCAGGTTGTCCCCGCAATCCTCAGATGCATGTCCCACCACATCATCAGACCCACCCAGGAGCATCTGCGGCAGAAGGCAATGGGGGATTTCTTCAGAATTGCAGGATTTCCACGCACTGTGGGGGCCATTGATTGCACACATGTGGC
Organism: Rana temporaria; assembly: GCF_905171775.1. Classification (NCBI taxonomy): domain Eukaryota; kingdom Metazoa; phylum Chordata; class Amphibia; order Anura; family Ranidae; genus Rana; species Rana temporaria. The sequence goes on from NC_053491.1 coordinate 175,890,368, forward strand.
ACTACGGCCCCCTCATGACACAGAGCACATATACCGCAATCGTAAGCATTGGCATTCCATCAACGTATGGCACGTCCATGCCAAACACCCCGGGTCCACCCACCACAGCTACATATACCGTCAAAGCAACATCCCAACAGAATTCGAACAGAACGTGTACGGGAACAGCTGGCTGGTTGGTGATTGACATGGGAGTCAGGCATGACTGTCTGACCCCATGATGCAGACATCACAAGGGGCACATGCACAACTAACATCCTCCTGTCTTTTGCCTTCCAGGTGACTCTGCCTATGCACTTGGGCCCCATCTCATGACTCCATTCCGGAATCCCCAAGCCAGAGGAGAGAAAAAATACAATGATGCACACATACGTACCTGTGCAGTGGTGGAACGCACATTTGGCATCCTGAAGTCCCGTTTCCGATGCCTGGATAAGTCCGGGGGGACCATGTTGTATTCCCCAAACTTTGTGTGTCAGATCATCGGTGCATGTTGCATGCTACACAACTTCGCCATGAGAAAGGGCCTGGAGATTTACATACGTGAGGACCTGACCCCCGAGCCACACAGTCCCCCCCTGCCCGAGGCTACCCCGTCTGCTGAGGGAACTGCAGTCAGGAGATGCCTCGTGAAACGCATCTTTGCACGTTAAACACATACATTCATCATGGCACAAGGAGAATGCATGCATGCACACCACTGTGGTCCCTAGCTCACACAGACCACATCCACATCACATTGGATTAGCCCAAGTCCACCATGCAGGACTTGGGAGCAGCAACGCCATGCTAAGGCTCCAATTATGTCGCTGTCCATTCATACCACATTCACATGGCCATGAGGATAAATTCTCCCCAACTAGCCAGGGTGACACCCCTTACTGGCAGGAGTGTCACCCCCACATTTACACACCAGTCACACTGTAGCCAGCATTCCTCACCGTGTGCTGGGTCTACAAACTAAAAAACTCATAACCTGAGTAAACCCTCAAAAAAACAGCACTCATCTGCGCTGTCATGGCCCACGTCTGGTGCCATGGCCACGGCCACGGCCCCGGGTCCTCATGGGTGCCTCATGGGGGGGGGGAATCAGGAGGAGGAGGAGCATCCCCTGGTCTCTCCATGGCTGGCTGCCTGCCTTCCAACGCCAGGGCGATGTGGGTGAGGACCGCATTGGTCTTGGCCTGCAGCAGCCTTGACTGCCTCCCCTCCGCCTGGATGGCAACAGTGTTTTCCCAGATGGCCTCTGCCAGGGTGTGGACCTCTTCCATGAGGCCTGCTGTGGTGGCCTGCAGATCCCCCAGGCAGGTGACCACAGCAGCACAGTTGGCGTTCACATCCTGGACACTCTTATTAATGTCGGCAGAGGAGGCCATGCTGTCTGCCACTCGCCGCATCTGGACGGCAACCTCACCCAGATGGCGGGTCTTTCGGGCCTGTTCCCTCTTGAGATCTTTCGGGAGGAACTCAGACACCCCCCTAGTCTTCCTGCTAGCCTTCCTGGGGCCAGGAGAGGCTTGGGGCCATCTAGAAGGGGAGACCCTTGAGTGGGAAGACCTGTTGGGGGAGGACCCTGAGGGGCTACCCCTGATGGAGGTGGAGGTCTGACTGGTCCCGGCCAAAGGGGGAGACTCCTCCAAGTAGAGGGTAACCACATTGTCACTGGTCACCGTCTCCTCCTCAACCTCCTCCTGAGGAGAGGTGTGGCCACTCCCCTCCACCGATGACTCACGGCTTTCCAGGGGGTCAGACTCAGACTGATGTTCGGGGGATGGTGTGGAATGGCCACCGGCATCAGATGGCCCAGCTCCCTCCTGCACATCTGTGGATGACACAAAACATTCACATGTTGGTGGAGCCACACACTTGTCACATGTTCCCTTCCACACCCACACATGCTACACACCAGATAGGAGATAAAACACACTTACCTGTCCTCAAGGCATCCTCAATGGAGTCAAAGCCCTCCACTCCCTCCACTTGATGCCTGTGGAGACACTGGGAAACCACCTGCTCATCAGGAGTGAGCGAGAGAGGAGTGGCTGGTCCCCCTCCAGTGCCACTGGCATGACTCCTTATCCTGGCCAGCTTACCTCGGACCAGGCGACGCAGGTCATTGATCTTTTTAAGGATATCATTGGAGGACCTGACCTCATGTCCCAGGGCATTGACCTCTGTCGCAATCTCCAGCAGGATCTCCGCCTTCCTGGCCTTAGTGGTGTTGCCACTCTCTGCACCATGGAGGTACACATCATACCGGGACATGGCCCGGATGATCACATCCTTCTCCTGGTCAGAAAAGTTTAGCTTCCTCCTCTTCTTCCCAGAAGCTGGAGAAGACATGGCTAAAAACCAAAGAGCAAAAAGTACCTTGCTTCAGGGGGGGAAACAAGCGGATGTACTTTTGCGCTCGACGGGCGCATGTCTGGGCGTATTTATGCCCTGGGTGTATCTCAGGTGTTATGCCGGGCCTAGTTCTGAGCATGCGCAGAGGGGCGTGGGACATAGTCAGCGTCACGGCGCATGCGCCGTTCATTCGGCCCTTCATTTGCATGGGGTCACAGTTCATTTAAATGGAACACGCCCACTTCCTTCCTACTTAGAATTACGCCGGCTTACGCCTATGAATTTACGTTGCGCCGGCGCATCGTTGGAAGAAAATGCTCTGAGGATACAGTGTTTGCCTCTCTGAGTTGAGCCGGCGTAGCGGAAATGAGATGCGCTACGCCGGCCTATATATGCACCAATGTATGTGGAACTGGCCCACTGTGTTTAAAGGTCTAGATTGTGATAATATTAGAACAATTTAAGCTGACCTAGTGTTTATATGTCTTTTGTTTGATCTTCTAGCAAATATGGATAAATTGAGAGAGCCGGAGATCCTGATGAGGTTCATTGACAAATATAGAGAACTACGCAACCTCTGGGAGATAAAGAACAACCAGTATCACAACAGTGTTGTAAGAAGGGCAACACTTAACAATTAGCCATTTATATGCAGACATGGATCCCAGAGGCTGATTGCACCATGATAAACAGCAAAATAAATAATCTGAGGATTGCTTATAAGAAGCAGTATAAAGAGGTCCGCACTTCGTTGAGATCAGGAGCAGCAGCAGACAAAGTTCATGTACCCAAGCTGTGGTACTTCAAACACCTCCGTTTTCTGGATGATCAAATTGAAGCCATGGAATCACTTTCAAGTCTTCCCTCTACCCTTCCCTCCACCGTTCCCTCCAGCGTTCCTTCCACCATTCCCCCCACCCCTGCAGAGGGTGCCGAGGAGCAGGCTGAGATCAAAGAGCCGGATCTGAACATCTTCAGTGAGGTATAGTAGTTTACAACATATTTCTTGGCCTCAAATTATTGTTGGTTTAACAAGATGTTTTTTTAAGAAAAATGAAAGATTTAAACTTAAAAAAAAAAAAAGTCGTGGTCAGAAATTATTGTGACAGGGATGCCAACTGCAAGGGTCAGATTGAGAGTCTATTCAATTTCGATAATAACATTCTAATTGCAACAGTCATGAGCTTAAAAATGTGTGTGATTGATGAAGCAAAAAATAAAACCATATCCCTTTTTTATACACAGGAAGAGCTCAGCCAGGCGGAGGAGGCTCCAGAATCTGGCAGCCAGGAGGAGGAAGGGGTGAGCGGCAGACAGGAGGAGGCTGGGCCAAGTGGCAGTCAGCAGGTGCCCAGGCCCAGTGGGAGCACACAATCACAGGTGCCTCCCCTCCAGATGAGAGCGAAGAGACCGAAGCCCATGTCCCAGTTGGAGGAGGAGTCTCTGCAGGTTATCAGGGACGCAGCTGCCATAATGAAAGCCCCCCTTAACCCTGTAGAGGGCTACAGCTGCTACCTGGTATATCAACTGCAGAGAATGGAGGAGGGACAACGGGCCCTGGCTGAAGAACTATTCGCCTCTGTGATTCACAGGGGAAGAAGGGGCCAGCTGACTGAGACCACACACCTCAGTGACCTTGCCCATCCTTCTCCTCCTCCTGCTGCCACATTCTCACCACCAGCGCTACAGCCTGCAAGGGGGCGTGGAGGGAGCCGTGGAAGGAATGCTGCAGGGAGCCGTGGAAGGAAGGCTACAAGGAAGACCATGAAGTGATTCCCTGGCTTCAAGCTGATCTGCCAGAAAACGGAGGTTGTTGTTGGAGTACCACAGCTTGGGGACATGTATGACATCTGCTGCTGCTCCTGATTTCAGTGATTTGGGGACCAGATTGTGATCCCAATTAGAGGGACTCCTCAGATTATTTATTTTGCTGTTTATTCATGTTGTCTGCCTTTGAGGTCCAAAGTCTGCATATATTTGGCAGATTGTTCAATTGTCGCCCTTCATCTTTAATTTTTAACAGAATAAATGGAGATTTAATTTAAGTTAAATACTTGTCTATGTGTTTTTCTGGTGAATAACCATAAAACATTTCAGAAATACAATGTGTAATTAACAAAGGTCACCAACCTCCTCGAGGGGGGGGGGGGGGGTGTTGTTGTGATAACTTGATTTAAAAAAATTAATATCACCTTAAAAAAAAACACATTATTCATGAGATCACAAGCAAAATTTAAAAGAAGTCAGTATGTGAGAACTGTCTAAATACATACCATCAGCAAAACAACTTCTTTATTCTAGCATTAGAACAAAGAAAACAATGCGCTGCATTAAAACGATGCAATAATTAAAATTTTTTAGAATGTGCCATCTTCATAATGAACGCTAGTTTTATCAGAACTAGCGCTCCCATCTCCTAATTCAGTCTGAGAATGCATGGATTTTTAACCAATGGACTTGCCCACAGACGATCATTTTTTTCTAACGTTTTTTTAACCATCAGATAATTTTAAAACAGGTTCTAAGTTTTTTCACTGATGGGAAAAAAAACGATGGGGCCCACACACAGACCAGACCGCTTTCATCAGACGAACTGATCGTGTGTACGCGGCACAAGAGTACTGAATATAGAATTTGACTTGAATTGCTTTATTATTAACTCTATGAACTTATGCTTCTCTATTCCATCCTTTTATATATTTTTAGCTACTGATAGATTATTCTTTTTTGGATACACTTAGCTGACTGAATTTATTGAGGATATTTAATTAACGTTAAGCTTTTAAGCCCTTGCAAGGCATTTTTATAAATTTCCTTTTGTATTTAAAAAGTAAACAGTTTTAAATTGACATATACTTTTTACTCATGATTTGTTATAAACTTTGTGTATATATTGTATAAGATATTTTTATTATGTCAATTACAGGGATATTCTTGAGCAAAACCTATACCATTCTGTGTGTGATTTGAGGCTAAGATGGAGGTTCACCTTCCAGCAGGACAATGACCCCAAACACACTGCTAAAGCAACACTTGAGTGGTTTAAGGGGAAACATGTAAATGTGTCAGAATTGCCTAGTCAAAGCCCAGACCTCAATCCAATAGAAAATCTGTGGTCAGACTTAAAAATTGTTGTTCACAAGCGCAAACCATCCAACTTGAAGGAGCTGGAGCAGTTTTTCATGGAGGAATGGACAAAAATCCCAGTGGTGAGATGTGGCAAGCTCATAGAGACTTATCCAAAGCGACTTGGAGCTGTGATAGCCGCAAAATGTGGCTGTCTCTACAATGTATTGACTTTAGGGGGGTGGATAGTTATGCACATTGGCCCAGATTCAAGAAGCAATTGCGCCCGTGTAACCATGAGTTACACGGCGCAATTGCTTACTTGCTCCGGTGTAACGAGTGCTCCTGATTCAGGAACCTCATTACACCGGCTGCAGCCTAAAATCTGCGCGGCATAAGGCTCTTATGCCTTGCAGATTTTAGGCTGCATTCTTGCGGGGGCCGCTAGGGGGCGCTCCCATTGTGTATCAGCGTGTAGTATGCAAATTGCATACTACCACTGATTCACAATCTTGCGCGGGCCCCGCGCAAGCCAGGTACAGAGTTTCTGTACGGCTACTTTAGTGCAAGGCTGCCCTTTCTAATAGCAGGGGCAGCCTGTGCTAAAGTATACCGCCGCTCCCGCGTTGCGACATTCAAATGTTACGTCGTTTGCGTAAGTGCTTCGTGAATGGTGCTGGACGCCATTCACGTTCACTTTGAAGCAAATGACGTCCTTGCGACGTCATTTGCCGCAATGCACGTCGGGAAAGTTTCCCGACGGAGCATGCGCTGTACGCTCGGCGCGGGAGCGTGCCTAATTTAAATGATTCCCGCCCCCCGCTTATGCCGGGCAAATTTTCCGGTGCGCACTCGCAAGTCACGGAGCTACTGCTCCGTGAATCGAGGGCAGCGCAAAATATTTGCGTGGGCGCAGGGCAAAATTGTTGCCCTGCTCCCACGCAAATATCGCGCAAATCTTATTGAATCTGGGCCATTAACTTCTTCTGTTATTCTGTCCTATTTGTTGTTTGCTTCACAATAAAAAAAAAAATCTTCAAAGTTGTGGAGGTGTTCTGTAAATAAAATGATGCAAATCCTCAAACAATCCAAGTTAATTCCAGGTTATGAGGCAACAAAACAGGAAAAATGCCAAGGGGGTGAATACTTTTGCAGGGCACTGTAAGTCTATTTTGATCAAATCTCAACCATTGCAAGCCCAGTGCTTTTTAAAGTGTGTTTGCATAAAATCAGAATGTTGATGTTCCTTTAAGGGCTAAATTTGGCTGTTAGATTTTGAGGTTAACTAATTAGAGCAGGCAGAAGAAGGATTAAATATGGTCCCGGTGACTTAAACAAGATTTTAGCAGAATACATGCACTTCATTAAATCAGGAACAATATGTATATTTTTTTTCCTTTGTTCTTAATTCGCCTTTATCTGTTCAGTCAGCCCTAGCTCCTCCAGAGATTTACAAGTTATCATTCACATTAAAATTCAATGTAAACTCTTAGTGAAATCTATTCTACACTCTTAGTGAATCAATGCATGACACTGGGTCTGAGAAATTATTTTACTTTTTGCTTTTAAACATGTCTATTGAATGTTGAAAAGAAATCTCAAGATGGCAATTTAATGAAAGCAGACATAAAAGATGATTCCAGTATATACAAAAATGATAATATATGTTAAAAATGTTTATTGCTAAATCTTGGGTGTGTTTTGTGTATCATTAAATAAGGACATGCCTAGCAATACTTAAAGTGATTGAAAAGTCTCTGTTTTTTTTTCTTTCTATTAAAATAACAAAGACGTTATACTTACCTGCTCTGTGCAGTTGATTTGCACAAGGCAGCCCAAATCCTCCTTTTCCCGGGTCCTTCTTTGCTGCTCCTGGCCCCTCCCTCCTGTTAAGTGCCCCCACAGCAAGCAGCTTGCTATGGGGGCAACTGAGCCGAGCTGCAGCTCCGTGTATCCATTCAGCAGGGCCGGACTGGGAATAAAATTCAGCCCTGGAAATAATTTCATACCAGCCCCACAGCAATATTATACCAGCCCAACATCATAAAGGCATTATTTTCTTGTTCCTAAAAGGGAAAACCATGCATTTTAAATCACAATTGAGGAGTGTATTATATATAGATAAGAGAGACTGGATTTACAAACAGCACCAATTAACTGGCAAAAATCATGTCATTTACTGGCACAGACACATTTTTTACTGACACTACAAAAAAAGTGCCTAGAGTTGCATTTTTTAGTGCAAATATCAATATTTACGCTATAAACACATAGCTAAAGCTATTAGCTATGTGTTTACGTTAAACAAAAGTAAAAAAACAAATTTCTCCATTTACATGAAGGTCAGATTAATATAACCCAGCCAGCACAGAGTTTACCCATATATCAGGAGTCTGCAGGATGCCCCTTTACAGTGCAAGGGAACTCTGACATAAAGGGGAACGTTATAGATCATGATCTAAGTGGGAACTCTGATATAAAGGGGGGCACTAGTGACCAGAGACCCCACTTATATCAGAGTGCACTGCATTCCCCTTTACATCAGAGATCCCCCTTGCACTGTAAGGTGGAATCCTGCAGACTATGATGTAAAGGGGAACTCTGGGAATGTGGGGAAAACTCTGCTGACCAGAGACCACCTTCTGCAGAAAGAAAACACTAAAGTAAGGGGGTTTACTAATATTAAATAAGTGTCCCCTTACATCAGTGACCCCCCCCCCTAAGACTGGCCTGGTAGCGCTGTCACTGACCTCCTCTCAGGTGCACTGTGCAGGGATCAGTCAGTCAGCTCCAGCTTAGTGGCTCTGGTTTTCATATAGTCTCCTTTCCACAGTCCATACATGTCTGACTTCTCCCATGACCCCCATCCCGGGGGGCGCTCCCATTCTTGACTCCTCTCCAGACTGCAGACATGATATAAGACAAGAGATGGACAGAGGCTGCGGATGGTACAGGAGAGGTCAGAGGCTGCGGATGGTACAGGGGAGGTCAGAGGCTGCGGATGGTACAGGAGAGGTCAGAGGCTGCGGATGGTACAGGAGAGGTCAGAGGCTGCGGATGGTACAGGGGATGTCAGAGGCTGCGGATGGAACAGGGGAGGTCAGAGGCTGCGGATGGTACAGGGGAGGTCAGAGGCTGCGGATGGTACAGGGGAGGTCAGAGGCTGTGGATGGTACAGGGGACTTCAGAGGCTGCTGATGGTACAGGGGAGGTCAGAGGCTGTGGATGGTACAAGGGAGGTCAGAGGCTGCGTATGGTACAGGAGAGTTCAGAGGCTGCGTATGGTACAGGAGAGGTCAGAGGCTGTGGATGGTACAGGGGAGGTCAGAGGCTGCAGAGGGGGGACAGGAGAGGTCAGAGGCTGCAGAGGGGCGGACAGGAGAGGTCAAAGACTGCAGAGGGGGGGACAGGAGAGGTCAGAGGCTGCAGAGGGGGGACAGGAGAGGTCAGAGGCTGCAGAGGGGGGTAAACAGGAGGTCAGAGGCTGCAGAGGGGGGTGGACAGGAGGTCAGAGGCTGCCTGGGGGTGGACAGGAGGTAGGAGGCTGTGTGGTGGGTGGACAGGAGGTCCGAGGCTGCGTGGGGGGGGGACAGGAGGTCAAAGGCTACGGGGGGGTGGACAGGAGGTCAGAGGCTGCAGGGGGGACAGGAGGTCAGAGACTGCAGGGGGGTGGACAGGAGGTCAGAGGCTGCAGGGGGAGACAAGAGGTCAGTGGCTGCAGGGGGGGGGAAGGAGGTCAGAGGCTGCATGGGGGGTGGACAGGAGGTCAGAGGATGCGTTGGGTGGGGCGGACAGGAGGTCAGAGGCTGCATGGGGGGTGGACAGGAGGTCAGGGGCTGCAGGGGGTGGACAGGAGGTCAGATTCTGCAGGGGGGGTGGACAGGAGGTCAGAGGCTTCAGGGGGGACAGGAGGTCATAGGCTGCAGCGGGGGACAGGAGGTCAGAGGCTGCATGGGGGATGGACAGGACGTCAGATGGTGTGTGGGAAGTGGACAGGAGGTCAGAGACTGTGGGGGGGTGGACAGGAGGTCAGAGGCTGCAGAGGGTGGACAGGAGGTCAGAGGCTGCGTGGGGGGTGGACACATGTCAGAGGCTGTGGTGTAGGGGGTGGACAGGAGGTCAGAGGCTGCGTGAGGGGTGGACACAGGTCAGAGGATGTGGGGGGGTGAACAGGAGGTCAGAGCCTGCGGAGGGGGGGACATAGAAAGAGGCACATGTGCGCCAGGCGAGAACTCACTGAGCAGCGCGGTACTGCTTTATTTTTAAAAATGGCGCCGCTCTGCACCATCGTGTCACTACGCATGCGCCCGCCTTTCCGGAAATTGCAGAGCGTGTACGGGCTTTCCTGAGTACGGCTAGCTTCAGAACTGAGCTGGCGCATGTGCAGTTGTATGTCGGCCCGGCCACAGCCATATTTTTTTCATGTGCAAAAACAATAAGGATATGGACAGCCGTACTCCAGTAACTTGAAAAAGACGTGCCCTTTATTGGGTACAGGAAAAAATGCACTACAGGTATCAGCACACAGTGGGATAAACAGCTGACGCGTTTCGCATTGAGTGTAGCTATGATTAAGCATTGACACTTTATCCCACTGTGTGCTGATACCTGTAGTGCATTTTTTCCTGTACCCAATAAAGGGCACGTCTTTTTCAAGTTACTGGAGTGCGGCTGTCCATATCCTTATTGTTTTTGCACATCCTGTGCATTGCCAGCACCCATCTGCTTCTGAGTGGACATCAATTACCCTAGTGAGCTCACCTGGAGCGGCAGCTCTCTTACCTGTTTGTCATATTTTTTTCATGCGCCGCTGCCCTCAGAGCGGCCTCTGGCACAGCCAGGCTGCCAGCCTACCAGGAATTTTCCCGGTATCCCTGGTAGGCCAGTCCGGCCCTGCCATTCAGACATGGAGCTGCTATTCGGCCCCACTCCCTCTCTCTCCTGATTGGCTAACTGACTTTGATTGACAACCGTGGGAGCCAATAGCGCCACGTCTGTGGCTCAGCCAATCAGGAGGGAGAGTCTCGGACAGCCGAGGGACTAGTGGACATCACTGGACAGAGATGAGGCTCAGGTAAGTCATAGGGGGGCTGAAGGGGGCTGCTGCACACAGAAGGCTTTTTATCTTAATGCATAGAATGCATTAAGATAAAAAAACATTCTTCCTTTACAACTCCATTAACCAGTGAACACATTTTGGTAAGCCTTCATTGGATATCACTCTTTCTAAATATAACTATTTAAACTATTTTTTAATATAAATTATTTATTTTCAATTTTTCAAAGTGCAACTACAAACCAGTAGCCACCGGAGAAAGTCCAAATTTATGAGAGATACATAGAGCGTTCAGCAGATCATACATGCATCAGAATATGAAATATTATTTTAAAAGTGATTATTAGGAAGATGTTTACACAAGACACACTGGGGTTAGTCTTATTAAAGAAATCCTTTTACTATCATAACAAGTATAAAAATACTAAATAAATGTAAAAAAAAGTATTTAATACTTAGCCTTTCCTGTGGGTGGTATGTTAAATTTTCACTCTCTTGAAGAACTATAGGCACCACTTAGGCTGCATTCACACCTAAGCGACAGCCGCGTTCGCGTGTAGTGGCAGATTTGCCGCGAGTACAAATGTTTCATTTTTTTTTTTTTTTTTCTAAAAGTATTCCCATTGCTGTCTATGGGAAAACGCGCCTGTCGCGTGAAAAAAAGGGTCCGGGACTTTTTTTCAGGCGACAGGCGTTGCGCGTCTATGAGATGTGAACCATCTCCATAGACAGCAATGGGAATTCTCCCCTCTAGCGGCAGAAGCGTCCCGAGTCGGGCGTTTTGTCGCTTAGGTGTGAATGCAGCCTTAGAGGTGTGTTGGATATTAGATATGTGCACACTGAAATATTTCGTTTTCGATAATAAATAGAAATAAATTTGTTTAGTTACTCCCGAAATTTGTTTTTATTTATTTCATTTAGTTAATAAATACATTCATCGTAAAATCCGAATTAAGGTCGAATCTGTCAATTGAAGGCTTATGGGGCCAGATTCACATAGAAATGCGTTACGCTGCGGCGGCGTAACGTATCCCATTTACGTTACACCGCCGCAAGTTTACAGCGTAAGTGCTTGATTCACAAAGCACTTACCTGTAAACTTGCGGCGGCGTAACGTAAATCTGCCCGGCGCATGCCCGCCTAATTCAAATGGGGCGGAGACCATTTAAATTAGGCGCGTTCCCGCGCTGAACGTACTGCGCATGCTCCGTCCCTAAAATTACCCGACGTGCATTGCACTATGTGACGTTGCAAGGACGTCATTGGTTTCGACGTTAACGTAAATGGCGTCCAGCGCCATTCACGGACGACTTACGCAAACGACGTGAAATTTTAAAATTCGGCGCGGGAACGACGGCCATACTAACATTGGTTAGACCACCTAGAGGGCATGCTTAGTTTTACGCGACGCGTCTCTACGGAAACGACGTAAATTTAGATCGACGGGCAAATCGGACGTTCATGAATCGCCGTAATTAGTCATTTGCATATTCTATGCCGACCGCAATGGAATCGCCACCTAGCGGCCGGCCTAGAATTGCAGCCTAAAATCCAACGGTGTAACACAGTTACACCTGTCGGATCTTAGGGCTATCTATGCGTAACCTGATTCTATGAATCAGGCGCATAGATACGACAATCGTATCTCAGAGATACAACGACGTATCAGGAGATACGCCCTCGTATCTCTTTTGTGAATCTGGCCCATGGTGTCTGTCGGAAGATCTCTTTTGTGAATCTGGCCCATGGTGTCTGTCGGAAGATTTGACGAAGCAGCTAAACTGTACGACGCCGCAATCGTACATTTCCGGATGAATGCTCCGCCCACAAGCTATAGAATAATTCTAATGTTATATGATTAGTAATAATTATATTTATTAATTATTATTACTAGTCAACCAACATTAGAATTCTTCTATAGCCTATGGGCGGAGCATTTGACCATAAATGCCTGCTCACGGTGATCGTATGTTTTTAGCTGCTTCATCGAATCTTCATGTCTCTATAATGTCAGATCTTTTCTCTCCATGTCGAATAATATTGGACTAATAGAGTTAGGTTAGGCAGATTCAACCCCAGGTTCGATAGACACAGATCACTATTGTCACCGCCATGTCGAATCTTCTATCCATATCGAACTGTTGTTGCAACAAAATGAATAAATCATTTTTTATTTGATATCTTTCAGATTTCAGGTTTCTGTGCGTTCATTATCGTTTGTTAAAATTAATGCGAAAATCCCTGAAATTCAGAGAAAAATGCATTCGGACGAAAACAAATGCACGTCTATTGGATATCTGATCTGCATTATGCACTGTGGTTCCTTCAGCCAGCCTTATGCCTCTACAGGACACAGTCGAGTTGTAGTGGCCCATGGAATGAACCTCAGCATCATAGATTAGCTCTTCAAGAGGCCAGGGATTTACCAAACTGACCACCAGAAAATAAAGTATTACAAATTTTCCTTTATAGGGTGTCGGTGGTTTTATTATTTTGTCAGTGACCAAGAATTATATTTCAAGTTTTCATTGCTTTCTGTTGTAGTTGACAGTGGGACAGTAATGAGGGGTATACAGTTAAAAATAATATATAAATCCCACTGCTAGCTCTGTGATGGAGTGCAATGCTGTCCTCTCTTAGGTGCTTTCCACCTTAGAAAGTCCTCTCTATAGTCGACCATGGTAGTCTTTTGGGTTGAATGACACCCAGCAATATTTCAATCCACTTCCTGTAAGCTCAGGCTGTCAATGACATGCTCCCTGTGGGTACATCATCCAGCCAGCCAGCTTGGGCTCAAAGGAAAATGATGAATATACTAGCACTAATGTCACTACATAAGCTCTGTTCTTTGCCTCAACATGGACCACCAACTAGTAAAGAATAAATAAAGAGGAAGAGACATTATTTATCACATGACTAGCTAGAAGAAAGCTGAAACAAATATGTATGCCAATTTTTTTTTAAACAAAACAATGGGGAGAGTCATTCCTGGAGGTGCAGCACTTCAGATTGTTAATGTAATTTTACAACCTAGTTTTTTTTTTTTTTTTCAAATCTTCAGTTTCACACTTCCTGTTATGAGGTGATCACATTCTGTCCCAGTTTCATATGCAGTCAGTCACATGCAGTTCTAGTGGAGAATTAATTGCACGTGTGTGTTTCATTGACATCCCCATCAAAGAGCCAATCCTGAGCAATGACATTCAGCTGGTTGCAGAGAGAGTACATGTAGCCAGAAAGAGGCTGCAAAATTGCCTGAGAGGTTATGAATGATGAGGTGTTAAAAAAGGATTTCTAAAAAGGGGGGGAGCTTGACAATTGTTTATTATACAATTAGAAAACGACATTTTATGTAGTCAGAGTTTTTATATACTTTATTAATAACAATACCGAGATATTATTTCCATTGAGTATTTAGTATTCATGCTATTATGGATGTTTTAAGTTTTGAACCTAAACATAACCACTTATGAGGGGGATAGTAGGGCACTGCTGCTGTATATATTTTAGTATAGCCAGATTAGAAATTGCCAAACACAAGAGACAATTAGGTAGATTCACAAAGAGTTAGGCCGGCTTATCAGTAGATAAGCCGACCTAACTCTGAATCTACGCCGCCATATGTTTTAGCGTATGCTCAAACAGAGATACGCTTAAACAAAGCTAAGATAGGACGGCTTGCGCCGTTCTATCTTAGCTTGTAATTTTTCGGATGGCCGCTAGGTGGCGCTTCCATTGCGGCCGGCGTAGATTATGTAAATGAGCTTGTACGCCGATTCCCAAACGTACGCCAGCCCACCGCAGTCGAATTACGTTGTTTCCGTAAGGCCTTAGGAGGCCTAAAGTTATTCCACCTATGAGGTGGAATAACAATGTTAAAGTATGGCCGCCGTTCCCGCCGCGAGGTTCGAATTTTTGACGTCATTTACGTAAGTCGTCCGCGAATTGGGAGTTACGTCGTTTACGTCCACGTCTAAATCAATAGGCCCATACGGCGTACTTAGCCGCAATGCGCACTGGGAAATGTAGGCGCCCGGCGCATGCGCAGTAGCAAAAAACGTCAAAAAAAGTGAGGTCAAGCCTCATTTCCATACAACACGCCCCCCTCCAACCAATTTGAATTAGGCGCCCTTACGCCCGCTCGTTTTAGGCTACGCCGCCGTAGATTAGCAGGTAAGTAGATTGAAAATCACTACTAGCCTAGCTAATTTACGGCGGTGTAGCCTAAACAGGCTAGGCTACGCCGCCCTAAAGTTATTCCAATGTACCTAAATCTACCTAAATGTGTGAATAATGACTTGAAAGATGTGTACAAGTACTATATGAATATTACATTAATAAATGACTGATAGTCGCTAAGTAAGTGTCCAGATATAACACAAATATGAGAAGCTTGTAAAAAATAATTTATAACCCTACCCCTTAGTAAAAGAAGGAAAAATGTTGTATACTTTCCACTGTCTTGTAAGTTTTTCAAATTCTTACATCTTTTTTTTTGTGCTGGACAAATATTCAAATTACTTGGTAACTGATAAAAAGTGTGCTAGAAAATTACTCACCACTTCACAAACGGTGCAGCAGGTCTCCCAACAGTGGGCCCAAGCTTCAAGGAACTGCAGACATCCTATTCCCCTGTTGGGATCCAATGGAAATTCAGCCTTTAAGTGCCCATTTACGCCATTGGATTGCAGGAACAGGTGCGTTACTATGCATGTTACTGCAACACGTGCTGGTGTGATATGGTGCCATTCATTCTAAATGGCACCACAACTAACCTTCTCAGCACATCAGTGTTGCAGCAGAGTATAATATGCGGCAACCCCTTGCATTGGGCAGCTTATTTAATGAATAGGCTGCCCAAACACAATGCACATTAACCACTTCAGTCCCGGAAGATTTGTCTGCTCAATGACCATGAATTTTTTTGTGATTCGGCACTGCGTTATTTTAACTGACAATTGCACAGTCATGCAATGCTGTACACAAACAAAGTCCTTTTTTCCCCCACAAATAGAGCTTTCTATTGGTGGGATTTTATCACCTGTACGGTTTTTATTCTTTGCGCCAATTTTGAAAAACAACGTACTTTTTGTTATAATAAATATCCCCCCCAAAAAATACCAATAAGCGTATATTGATTGGTTTTTGCAAAATTTATAGCATCTACAAAATAGGGGATAGATTTATGGCATTTTTATTATAATTTTTTTTTTACTAGTAATGGTGGTGATCAGCGATTTTTATCAAGACAGCAATAATGTGGCAGGCAGATCGGAAACTTTTGACACTGTTTGGGACCAGTGACAATTATACAGTGATCAGTGCTATAAAAATGCACTGATGACTGTATAAATGTCACTGGCAGGGAAGGGGTTAACACTAGGAGGAGATCAAGGTGTTAACTGCGTGTGTTCTAACTGTGAGGGGATGGGATTTACTAGGAGGAGAGAGAGATCGGTGTTCATACTCAGTATGAACACACGATCAGTCTCCTCTCCCCTGAGAGAACACAAATCCCTGTTCTCGCTCTGTCACAAGCGGTCATCGCGGGCACCGAACACTCGCATCGGCTCTGGCAGCGAGCCACGGGCGCGTGCATGCCCCCTAGTGGCCAAAAGGCAAAGCGACATAAGGTAACGTTGTTTCGCCCAGGGGAGCCAACCTTCCACCGTAAAACTGCGAAGCGGTTAAGGTGCAAACCAACGGTAATGCACTGCAGTGGACTTTTTTTGAAGGGGCTTTAAAGTGGTTCTAAGGGTTAAAGTTTTTTTTTACCATTATGCATTCTATGCATGAAGGTTAAAAAACCTTAAGTATGCAGCCCTCCCCGCTGCCCCCCAATAGTCTGATCACGATCCAGCGATGTGCACAAGAACAGCTGCTTTACCAGGTCTTTGTCTCCTCATTGGCTAGTAAGGAAGGAGAGGGGGCACTCGGGGAAGAGGAGGAGATGGAGTGCCATCAGAGGACCTGAGAAGAGGAGAATCAGAGCTGCTATGTGCAAAATCGTTGCGCAGCACATGTAAGTAAAAGATGTTTGTTGTAAAAAAAATTTTTTTTCAAAAGCTTTAATATCACAGCAGGCTTCAGCTTGTAAAATCCCACCCCACCCACCACATCATCAGCAGCCAAAGACGTTGTATACGTATTGTGTTCATTGACATCTCAGCTAATCCTATCCCAGAGTGTACCTGCTGGATTCACTGGATTCCAATGAGCTCATTTTGAATAATTAAATATATATTATTAGATATACACCTCACTACATATAGGTTTCTGTGCATGTGTGTGTATACATATACAGACGCCTGTCTGCATGGTGTCAGACTTGCTGCTGGAGGACATTGTGAAGGCAGGTGTAGTTAATGAATATAAATGTAACAATAATGATATCTGGTGTTGTGACACCAGCCATATCAATCTGTCAGTTTTGGAATTAGGAAGATATGTTAGTCCCTCTAGGCAAATTTTGAAACATCATTAATTGGGTTTTGGTAAGTCTTACTACACACCATCAGATATGTTTGGCTGATGCCAAAGAGCTTGAATATGTTTTCTCTTCATTCATATGCAATGAATTATATATACAGCTAGGCCATCAGATCATAGCAAATGATAGAAAAAGAGCAACTGAATAGGTATTCCAAATACACTGACATTTTTGTACCTTAATAATGTCTTTATTTCTGAACTACAGCACCCTTAAAACTGAGGCATGTAATCTATTACAAAATAAGTAAAACAAATGCAGTTTCTATTAAAATCATCCTTATATCCCTGTCCTATACAAAACAATATAAAGTAATTCTAAAGAAAATGTTTCTTCACATCACAAAGAGCAAATGGTTACCGTACATTTTGCAAATAAGTCCAGTCAAAGATCTGAATTGTTATTATTATTCAGGATTTAAATATTTTCAACAGTTTGCGCACACTTTACAACATTAGGACTGACAGTACAGGTACAATACAGTTCAGTGCAGGAGGAATCAGAGATCCCAGCTCATTAGAAGCTACAATTAGAACCTACAAGCTAAAAGGGAGGGTCAAGTAAACCAAAAGGCGATGGGCTGATGGAGAAAATAAAAGTACAGTTGTTAGGTGGAGGCAGGATAAGCTTCTCTGAAGGGATTCCAGGAATCGCCTAAAATTGGACAGAGTAGGAGATAGTCAGACAGATTGGGGTAGGGAGTTTGAGAGGATGGGAGAAGCATGGGAGAAGTCCTGGAGGGGAGCATGAAAGGAGGTGTCAAGGGAGTGAGAGAGCTGCTGCTCCAGGTGAGCACACTGAAATAATCAATGTCCACTCAGGAACCAGTGGGTGCCGGCAATGCACGGGATGTGCAAAAGAAGGAAAACATGGACAGGCGCACTCCAAATTCTTAAGAAAGACGTGCCCTTTATTGGGTGAAGGAAAAATGCACTACAGGTATCAGCACACAGTGGGAAAAACAGCTGACGCGTTTCGCATTGGATATCAATGCTTAGTCATAGCTATTTTTCCTTCACCCAATAAAGGCCACGTCTTTTTTAAGAATTTGGAGTGCGGCTGTCCATGTTTTCCTTCTTTTGCACGAGGTGTCAAGGGAGCTAGAGAGCAGGAGGTCTTGGGAGGAATAAAGAGATAATTTTGGATGGTATTTTGGGACTAGGTTAGAGTGATGTAGTTGGGGGCAGAGTTGTGGATGGCTTTGCGAGTTGTTAGTATTTTGAATTTAATTTGTTTGGTGAGTGAGAGCCAGTGGAGAGATTGGAAGAGAGGGGCAGCAGACAGGGAATGGTCGGTAAGGTGGATGAGTCTGGCAGCTGCAATCATAAAATCATAATGGACTGAAAAAAGAAAAATTGCGCATAGAGACTGTTAAGCTACCAACACTACATTAGACATGTGCAAAAAACATGTAAAACAAAAATGTGGTGAACAATTGTGAACAAATAAAATCATATAGAAAATTAAACCTGGAATGCTCAAAATGTGGATATATGGTGAATGAACAACCCATAATTAAATGAAAGTTCTAAATAGGTGAATAAAAAATAAGCATTCAAAATTGCTCAAATATTAAAATACATAAATGAACGTTGTGTCCATCTTGAAGCCTGTGTAAATGTAATCCATTGAGGAGGGAGTTCCAGAAGTCAAGGTGAGAGATAACCGGGGAGTGAATTAGAAGATTTGTGGCATCATTGGTTAGAGAGGTTGAGTATTTTGGGGAGGTTGAGGCAGCAAGCTTTGGAAAGTGATTGGATGTGGGCCCAAAAGGGGAGTTCAGAGTCCTGGATTACTCCTAGCACCCTGGCATGCGGGATGGGTTGATAGTTGTGCCATTGTTCTTGACAGAGAAGTCAGGGTAAGTGGCACAAAGGGGGGGGAAATATTATGAGTTTGGTTTTGGATAGATTGATTTTAAGGAAGTGGCGTAACATCCAGACTGAAATGTCAGTTATGAAATTATACATGATAGAGTGAGCTGAGAGGACATCAGCATAGAAATGGTACTGAAAGCTATGGGAGGCTATCAGCTGACCCAGGGAGGAGGTGTAGCTTAAGAATAGGAGAGGTCCAAAGACAGAGGGGCAGATCCACGAAAGAATTACGCCGGCGTATCTCTTGATACGCAGCGTAATTTCAAATTTTGCGCGTCGTATCTTTGTTTTGTATCTACAAAACAAGATACAACAGCATCTCGGATCGATCCGACAGGCGTACGTCTTAGTACGCCGTCGGATCTTAGATGCAATTTTCCGGCGGCCGCTAGGTGGCTTTTCCGTCAAATTCCGCGTCGAGTACGCAAATTAGCTAGTTACGGTGATCAACGAGCGTATGTCCGGCCGGCGCTTTTTTTAAATTGTTTGTGTTCGGCTTTTTCCGGCGTATAGTTAAACCTGCTATATGGTGGCGTACTCAATGTTAGGAATGGCCGTCGTTCCCGCCTCGCATTTTGAATTTTTTACGTGGTTTGCGTAAGTCGTTCGCGAATAGGGATTTGCGTAGAATGACGTCACCGTCGTGAGCATTGGCTTGTTCCGGGTTAATTTCGAGCATGCGCACTGGGATACCCCCACGGACGGCGCATGCGCAGTTAAAAAAAAAAAACATTGTTTACATCGGGTCACGACGTATTTACATAAAACACGCCCCCATCACAGAGATTTGAATGCCGCGCCATGAAGTAGAGTTTTTTGAGAAGAAAGGGTTGGTCAACCATATCAAAGGCAGCAGAGGGGTCCAGGAGTAGGAGTACAGAATAGTGACCATTGGTTTTAGCCATTAGTAAATCATTAGTGAGTTTTAGAAGAACAGTTTCTGTGGAGTGTTGAGGGCAAAAACAGACAGAAGGACATGTGGGGGTCAGCACAAAACACATCTATGAGCAGTTTAAAAGTAACATCTGATTTCAGAAGACACTATCTGATGCTGCTTGTAAAGTCTATTACCAGGGTTTGATCTTGCAGACGTATTGTTCCTCTGTTGCTGCCTACACATTTATAAGACATGTTTGGTGCATGTCATATACATGCATTTTCACCTGACAAGCAGATGAGACACTGCTGTACCTCCAACTACCTGTATTATTTACATTTTCCCTCTGGATGGCATAGTCAAAACATATGACAAAACAGCTTTGGTTACCAGTTCTTAAGGAATAAATCCTTTATGAATTGGCTTACAAATGTTGTTACTTCCCGTTCACACCTATACACATTTATTATGGTTCAAAATTTTAAAAACAGATGTAACCGCATAAAAAGCAACACTAATGGCGCGTACACATGATCGGTTAAACCGATGAGAATGGTCTGATGGACCGTTTTTATCGGTCAAAACCAATCGTGTGTGGGCGCCATCGGTTATTTAACCATTGGTTAAAAAAAGCCAACTTGTTTTAAATTTAACCGATGGATTCCTAACCGATGGGAGAAAAACGATCGTTAGTAGGCATAATCATCGGTTGAAAATCCACGCATTCTCAGAATCAAGTCGACGCATGCTTGGAAGCATCAAACTTCCGCGTTCTGACACGATCGTTTTTTAAACCGATGGTGTGTAGGCGCGACGGACCATTAGTCAGCTTCATCGGTTAACCGATGAAAACGGTCCATCGGTCCGTTCTCATCGGATGGACCGATCGTGTGTACGCGGCATAAGAGACATTAGGACATAATTCATGAAATGCTTCAAAAGATCATCAAAGACACATCAGGTTCACAAAGACACATCAGGTTTTTTAACTTTTTTATACTAACACCACAATTTGTGCTTTTGCTTTTATGTCAAAGACTTAATCGTACTTATAGTTTATAACCTTTAACAATAATAATAATAATACAGTTCACTTACAAACCATACTATGTTTAGTGTTAACATAATTCGACAACATGCAGAATTGTACAATAAAATAAGATTGTTACAGTATAAAGAGATTAATGCTTAAAGTTAGAGTTAAAAACGTGCTATGTTAAACTTAAGACAGAACTAGTAGATTTATTTTCAAGTCATTAACATAAAAACCTTGTTTGAATTTCAAGTGGAGCTTTTATTTATTTATTTTTCAATTTAACTCAGGTGGTAAATTTTGCAGCCGAAAAATACTTTTTAAGATTGGGGTGGCTGAACAGCCCTAACGGTATTCATTGTTGTACTGAGAGCAAGATGAATACCATCAATATTTATGTCAGCAGTCGTTCTGTCAGCTCTTGTCAAAAAGGGGTATCAAAAATAAATAGATGCATTTTTTTTTTCAGCTCCTTCTTGTGCATTCTACCAAAGTGTGTCATTGTTTTCTAGAAAGCCATTTACAAAACAAAGGTTTGGATCCAACATTCAGGTGCAGCATATTAAAGAGCTCTATTCAATCATTCAATATACTTTAGCAAAAATCTTGAATACCTAAGTTATCAGTGCTCTTTGCCAGGCATTAACTTGTTAAATGAGTCTTAATTATACATAAGCAGATGGAGATTTGAATTAAAATTACCTTACACTCGAGTGGCTTTAGTTCATTATAACATATCTTCCTCTTAATCATTTAGGCAGTCTCATCATCGTTCATATAGGAAGTTATTAAAGTATTATAATTTCCATATTTCATCTGATAGTTCCACTATTAAATGGCAAGAAATGCACATTATGACCCAACTTATACCATTGAAAAGTGAATTATTCATGCTAGCTAGAGATTTTTGTGTTTTGTCTTTCTGCACAAAGGCTTCATTTTAGCTTATTCTAGATATTATCACCTAATAATTACATCTTCTAATGTCACCCTCATAAATGTTTCCAAAATGTGCATATGGCTTGAAAACTGTAACTGAATTAAATACTTTTGACACCTGACATTGCTAAGTATCATGCACAATGCAGGAGATCCACACATATATATATATATATATATATATATACTATGGGCCAGATTCACATAGAACTGCGGCGGCGTAACGTATCGTAGATACGTTACACCGCCGCAAGTTTTCATCGCAAGTGCCTGATTCACCAAGCACTTGCATGAAAACTTACGCCGGTGGCCTCCGGCGTAAGCCCGCTTAATTCAAAGGGGTGTGTGCCATTTAAATTAGGCGTGCTCCCGCACTGGACTTACTGTGCATGCTCCGTTTTGAAATTCCCGCCGTGCTTTGCGCAAAGTGACATCATTTTTTCGAACGGCGACGTGCGTAGCGTACTTTCGTATTCCTGGACGTCTTACGCAAGAGCAAAAAAAATGTACATTTCGACGCGGGAACGGCGGCCATACATTATACAGCACATATGTGGGCTGTGTAAAGATAGGGCAGGGAAAACGACGACTAAAATTGCGACGGGAAACTAGACTAGCGACGACGTACCGAACGTGAAAAACCGTCGTGGATCGGCGTAAAACCTCATTTGCATACCCGACGCTGGAATACGACGCGAACTCCACCCAGCGGCGGCCGCGGTATTGCATCCTAAGATCCGACAGTGTAAAACAATTACACCTGTCGGATCTAAGGGCTATCTATGCGTAACTGATTCTATGAATCAGTCGCATAGATACTCTGAGAGATACGACGGAGTATCTGAGATACTCCGTCGTATCTCTGCTGTGAATCTGGGCCTAAATTACCAAAAATAGTGAAAATACTGCCTTTATACACTCATGAACATTAATGGAATCCCAGTCTTAGTCCCCTACGGATATTGAGTTGGCCCACCGTTTGCAGCTATAACAGCTTCAACTCTTCTGGGAAGGCTGTCCACAAGTACTGATCCCAACCCGATAGAACACCTTTGGAATGAATTAAAGCAGAGACTGCGAGTCAGGCCTTCTCATCCACATCAGTGCCTGACCTCACAAATGCGCTTCGGGAAGAATGGTCAAACATTCCCAAAGACACACTAAACCTTTCGAGAACCTTCCCAGAAGAGTTGAAGCTGTTATAGCTGGAAAGGGTGGACCAACTCAATATTGAACCCTACAAATTAAGACTGGGTTGCCATTAAAGTTCATGTGTGTGTAAAGGCAAGTGTTCCAATACTTTTGGTAATATAGTGTGTATGTATATATATATATATATATATATATATATATATATATATATACACACAGTATTTTACAAAAGTGAGTACACCCCTCGCATTTTTGTAAGCATTTTACAAAAAAAATTATGTGACAGCACTGAGGAAATTACACTTTGCTACAATGTAAAGTAGTGAGTGTACATCTTGTATAACCGTGTAAATTTGCTGTCCCCTTAAAAATAACTCAACACAGCCATTAATGTCTAAACCACTGGCAACAAAAGTGAGTACACCCTGAAGTGAAAATATCCACATTTGGCCCAATTATCTATTTTTCCTCTCTGGTGTCATGTGACTCGTTAGTGTTACAGTGTTCCAGGTTTGAATGGGGAGCAGGTGTGTTAAATTTGTTGTTATCGCTCCCACTCTCTCATACTGGTCACTAGAAGTTTAACATGGCACCTAATGGCAAAGAACTCTCTGAGGATCTGAAAAAAATAATTGTTGCTCTACATAAAGATGGCCTAGGCTATAAGAAGATTGCCAAGACCCTGAAACAGAGCTGCAACACGGTGGCCGAGAATATACAGCGGTGTAACGGGACAGCTTCCACTCAGAACAGACCTCCCCATGGTCAACCAAAGTAGTTGAATGCATGTCCTCAGTCTTTGGGAAATAGACGTATGAGTGTAAACACACATATCCCGGTTCTCTCAGGGGCGAGGAGACTGATTGTGTGTTCATACAACGCATGAACACCGATCAATCTCCCCCTTCAGTTAGAACACACAAATGGGAAAACAGGTAACCCCTTGATCGCCCCCTTGTGTTAACCCCTTCCCTGCCAGTAGCATTTTTACAGTAATCAGTGCATTTTTATAGCACTGTTCGCTGTATAAATGCCAATGGTCCCAAAAATGTGTCAAAAGTGTCGGACATGCCTGCCATATTGTCGCAGTCCAGATAAAAATCGCAAATCGCCGCCATTACTAGTAAAAAAAAATAATAATAAAAAAATGCCATAAAACGACCCCCTATTTAGTATGCGATTATAGACGTCAGCACGCCGTTTCCCCAGGACGAAGTCTTCTAAGACGAAACGGCGTAGGGTAGCGGCGTGCTGACTTCTATAACCGCATACTGTGTCCCGGAGTGAACGGGTTGTGCTAGCCGGCCAGCTATACTATTCACAAGCGAATTTTATCTACATTTCTGTAAGTGTGATTTTAATTTTTTATAATAAATTGCTATATGGGTTCACACTATGTCAGCTCTTTTACTTCTCCATATTGGTTTTAAACTACACTGATCATCGGTCCACTTTGGGAGAAATTTCGGCTCTCGGATATCCTGCCACACAAGCCCTTGGCTGGGGAGCAAGCCATCTGCCGTCAGAAGGTCTCTAGTTGGGATCTTCCCTTATGGTAAGGGAAAGTGTGATTGAAAGGTGGAGGTGTCTTGTCTATCCGTGCACTATTCTGAGGTTTTTCTTGCATTTGATGTCACCATTTGCTTGAAGGAGAACGATATTCAACTACTATCAATTACATCAGATGCACTTATAGTGTTTTGCATAAGAGACTTTTTTTCACTTTTCGTTTTCCTAATTGTTATTTTGTAATTAGCTGGACATTTTTCATCTCACCTATGGGGCAAATCATTTGTTCCATGCGAATTCAATTTGTATTATATCTCTTTGTGTCTAGCACATTAGAGTGTTCATATTAGTTGCGCAGCTAGTGTCTATACTGGGTCATGCCTGCTAACTGCCACTGTCTGAACTCTGTGTTACTTACTCCTCACCTGTGAACTCTGCATAACTTACTCCTAACCTCTGAAGTCTGCTTTGCTTACTCCTGACCTGTGAACTCTGTGTTACTTACGGACCTATGAACTCTGCAATACTTATTTATGACCTCTGAAGTCTGCATTACTTACTTCTGACCACTGCACTTTGCATTTTTTTTATAATGGACTATTTTACTTACTCCTCACCCCTTCACTACTAACAAAAATGTATACTGCTCTGGTAGACCAATCCCAGCCCAGCTAGCTGAGTAGGACCCAGCCAGACAATCCAAATCTCAGCCAAGGCAGAGACCAGAATTTAGTCCAGCCAGCCGGGCCAAAATTCAGACCAGCCAACCGGACAGATTTCAGGCTAGCCAGCCAGCCCAGAACTCCAGCCAACCAGGCTGAAACTCAGACCAGTCAGCCTGGCCAGAAGCCAGACCAGTCAGCCAGGCCAGAACTCAGTCCAGCCAACAAGGCTGAACCTCAAACCAGCCAGCCAGGCCAGAAGTCAGACCAGCCAGGCCAAAACTCGGGCCGACCAGCCAGCCAGGCCAAAACTCAGGCCGACCAGCCAGCCAGGCCGGAACTCAGACCAGCCAGCCAGGCCAGAACTCAGACCAGCCAGGCCTGGTACTTGGACCAGCCAGCCAGGCCGGAAATCGGACCAGCCAGGCCAGAACTCAGACCAGCCAGCCAGACCGAAACTTGTATCAGCTAGCCAGGCCGGAACTCAGACCAGCCAGGCAGGCCTGAACACGGACCAGTCGGGCCAATCAGGACAGAACTATGATCAGTCAGCTGGGACAGAACCCAGAGCAGCCCATCAGCACAGACCTCAGAACAACCAGGAGAGAATTCAGGTAGCGAACCAGGCCAGAACGCAGACCATCCAGTCACACCTGAACACAGACCAACCAGCTAAGCCAGAGCAAAGACCAGCCAGCCAGGCCAGCAGTAGCAGTTCAGCCTTTGATACAATGGCAATAAAAGCAAAAAAGATATACTTTTTATGGGAACACGATTACTTTTTTACTGAAGTGAATGGGAAGTGTGTTTGTTTGCTGTGCAAAGCTTCCGTTGATTTAGCAAGGAAAGGAAATGTTGAGAGACACTTCAGAACACTCTATTCTAAAATCAATAATGAATTTCAATCTAAATCCAAATTACGAAACCAAAAAGTGCAACATTTAAAAACTTTGCTTACTACACAGCAATGGATGTTCATTAGACCTGCAGAGAAAACATAGCCTCAACTATGGCCTCTTATGTGTCTCATAGCCAAGAAGAAAAAAACATTTGAGGATGCTGAGATGGTTAAAAAGGCTTTTTGGAAGTTCATGATTCTCTCTTTGATGGCTTTAAAAACAAAACGGAAAAAAATATCTGCAATCAATTATTTTCAACTTTCTGCTAAAACAGTTACAAGAAGAGTTGAAGTCATGGCAGGTGACATCTTTTAACAACTGGAAAAAGTCTTGGATGACTGCAGCTGATTCTCCCTTCAACTTAATGAATCAGTTGATTAGTTTTAGGTGGATCAGTTGATTTTACAGATACCTCACAACTAGCTATATGTGTTGGTTTTCAGTAATTGAAGTAAAGGAAGACATTTTCAAAGTGAAAGAATATTTCATGAAAATATTCAGATACAAAAGCGTGTCAGTATTACTACAGATGGAAGAAGGGAGTTCCCGCTCCAGGTGGGTATGCTTAGCAATCAATGTCTTCTCAGGAGATCAAGGGTTCCGGCAATGCACAAGGAAAATAGTAGAGACTTTTGAATGAACAGCTGCACTCCAAAAAACCTTGAAGTTTGTCTTTATTGTAAAACAAAATAGAAAATGCACTACAAAACACAGCAAAAATTAGGGATGGCAGCCTACGCATTTCACACTATCAATTATTGCTTAATCATGGCTACAATGATTAAGGCTAGCCATGATTAAGCACTAATTGATAGTGTGAAATGCGTAGGCTGCCATCCCTAATTTTTGCTGTGTTTTGTAGTGCATTTTCTATTTTGTTTTACAATAAAGACAACCTTCAAGGTTTTTTGGAGTGCGGATGTCCATTCAAAAGTCTCTACCATTACTACAGATGGAGCTCCCGCTTTCACTGGCAGAACCAATGGATTTATAGCTCTTTGCCAAAGGGATGCAAGTTTACCCAGGTTTTTTTTCCTACCATTGCATCCTGCACCAGCAAGCACTCTGTGGGAAGTTTTTGAACATGAATGACGTTATGAAAACTGGTATTAAGATTGTTAACAAAATTCAGTACCACTCCCTTCAAAGAAGGTTGTTCATGGAGTAGATTGGAGAGCTTGAAATTGAATACGGTGAACTTCTCTTCCACACTGCGGTGCTTTGGCTCAGCAAAGGAGAAGTCTTGCATCGCTTCAAGTAGCTTCTACCAGCCATAGCAACATTTCTAAAAGAATGTAATGAAGAAGAATTTCTAGTGATGCTGGAAGATGCTAATTGGCTTCAAGACTTTGCCTTTTTGGTAAATGTCACTGAAAAACTTAATGATTTGAATCTGAAACTTCAAGGCAAAGATAAACATATTCTGGACATGGTTTCTGAGGTAAAAACATTTTCAAACAAACTTGGCCCTTAGGAGAATAATTTGAGAAAGGGAGAATTGAAGCACTTTCCAAATTTAAAAGAGCAGATTGAGAAATATGCAGTACCCTATGAGGGGGAGAAATTTCTGAATGTCATTTCTCCACTTAACTGCTTCTAGACCACCCTATGTACATTTACTGCAGCGGGGTGGCCTCTTTGTGTGAAATCACGTACCTGCACGTGATTCTGCTATTCCGGGTCTGGGGCGTGCATGCGAGCCGCTGGTGACCAGCTCCCTCTGTGACTGGACATAGTGGGAGCAAATTAGTGGGTCCAGCGGATGTCTACCGAGACCCACCAATCGTTCCAGAGGCAGACAGAAAGTCGGTCTGCCTATGTAAACAAGGCAGATTGCTGTTCAGTAACTGGAAAAGACAGAGATCTTGTGCTTCTGCTAAGCAAGAACATGGGGCCAGATTCACAGAAGAGATACGATGGCGTATCTCCTGATACGCCGTCGTATCTCTGTGTTACGGCCGTCCTAACTATGCGACTGATTCATAGAATCAGTTACGCATAGCTAGCCCTAAGATCCAACAGGTGTAATTAAATTACACTGTCGGATCTTAAGAATGCAATTCTAGGCCGGCCGCTAGGTGGCGAGGCCATTGCGGTCGGCGTAGAATATGCAAATGACTAGTTACGGCGATCCACGAAGATCCGCGCGTTCGTCGCAATCCCGTACGTCGTCGCTAGTCATTTTTACCCGTCGCAAAGTTACACCTGCTTTAACATGGCTTATCTTTACATCTTAACAGACCTGGGCCGTTGGCCCCTACGCAAGATATTGTGCAGGAGAGGACAGAACTGGGGGGTGGCCCGTTTTCCCGACAGTGGGGTCGGACTGTGCATTTTTGCCCACAAGTATATTGCTTTCTGATGTTAAAGGAAGACACCCATGGCTAAGGTACCCATTGTGTCATGGAACGTGAGGGGTATGCTTTCTCCATTGAAACGCACGATGATATTTATGTGTTTAAAAAAATTTCTGCCTGGGGTGATATGTTTTCAGGAAACACACCTGACTGCGGATACTGTGGGCTTTTTGAAATATGTGTGGGCGGGCAGGGCATATCACTCTACACACACCTCCTTCTCTAGGGGGGTGAGTGTACTAGTGCACAATGCCCTGGATTTCCAGGAATTTGACAGTGCGGTAGACTCTGAAGGTCGCTATGTATTCATCCATTGCAAAATTGGTACATTGATTTGTGTATTGGCGTGTGTTTACATCCCCCCGCCGTTCACGGCAGCGGTGCTCAGGCTCCTCCTTTCCTTTTTAGGGGGCAGGCCGGAGGTTCCGTTGCTCGTGATCGGCGACTTTAATTGCTGTCTGGACCAGGTGGCGGATAGACATCCGTGCCCTAGACCCTCTGCCCTCGCTAGGAGTACTCCCCTAGCGCGGTTGTTGCAAGAGGTGGGCTGGACTGATATCTGGAGGCACCGTAATCCAGGGGGCAGGCAGTTCACGTGCTTCTCGAAGACGCATGGCTGCCTGTCCAGGATAGACCTGGGGGTGGGTAACGCAAGCATGCTTCCACTGATAGCAGACCTGTCGCATAGGCCCCGTAGTGTGTCGGATCACTCGGCCCTGGTGGTGCAACTCTGCGTGGCACCGCAGGGGAACCTGGTTAAGGCACCATGGAAGCTGAATGCATTTTGGTTGAAATTGATTAGATCCCATACCGAAATAGAGGAAAGTATACGGAGGTATTTTGTTGCGGAGGAGGGGGTGGAACGAAATGTGCTACAGTGGGATGCCTTTAAGGCCTATCTTAGAGGCCTCCTCATACGGGAAGTGACTGGGGTGAAGAGGGCCTCTGCTGCATTACTGATAGAAGTGGAGAACAGGGTCCAGGAAATGGAGCGGGCTTACATTACAGATCCTTCTGATTTGGCCAGGGAGTCCTGGCGGGCGGCTCAGTCCGCCTACCAGCAGTTGCTCTCCTCGTCAGCAGAAAAGAAGAGATTCTTTGCCAAACAGGCGTTTTTTGAGGAGGGTGAGAAAACCGGCCGTATACTGGCACGGATTGCGAACTCTCATCAACGGTCACCTGAGATAGGGGCTATTAGAGCTAGGTCAGGAGTGGTAGTCTCTCAGCCAGACCAGATTATGCAGGAACTGGCGGGTTTCTATGAAGCCCTGTACAGTTCCGGCGCGGCATATACCCAGGAGGATCTGGAGCTATATTTGGCCCAATTGACCTTCCCGGGACTGTTAGCTAATCAGCGTATTTCGCTGGAGAAACCAGTTACTGTTGAGGAACTGCAAGAGGCAGTCAGTGCCTTCCCTAATTGTAAAGCCCCGGGGGAGGATGGGCTGCCCATGGAGGTATACAAACAGTATTCGGGGGTGTTGCTGCCACAGCTTTTGCAGGTTTTTAACAGCGCCAGGGAGGGAGGGACTTTGCCCCCTTCCATGTCCAAAGCAAATATAGTACTGTTACTTAAGCCAGGCAAGGATCCCGTGGACCCGGGGGCCTACCGTCCCATTTCCTTATTACAGAGTGACGTTAAGATCCTGGCCAAGGTGCTCGCCATCCGGCTAAATGGGGTGGTGACTTCCATAGTACATGGAGACCAAGCCGGGTTCATGCCTAACAAATCAACGGCGGTTAATTTGAGAAGGTTGTTCCTTAATATACAAGCGCGGGCAGACAACATGGGCAGTAGGGCTCTACTATCCTTAGACGCAACAAAAGCCTTCGATAGTATCGATTGGAATTATCTTTGGACCGTTTTGCGGAAATTCGGATTTGGCCCTATCTACATTTCCTGGGTGCGGCTGCTGTACAGCCAGCCGCAGGCAGCGATACGGACATTTGGCTCGTTGTCGGCGGGCTTTGCACTGAGGAGGGGGACTCGGCAGGGTTGCCCCCTGTCCCCCCTCCTCTTTGCCCTGGCTATTGAGCCGCTGGCCATGAGTATCAGGGCTAACCCCCGCATCACCGGTTTTTGTTATGGCGACATGCAGGAAAAGGTGATGTTGTATGCTGATGATACGCTTCTTCTGCTGGGAGACACGGACTCCTCCCTTAGAGAGGCTATGATGGCAATCACAGAGTTTGGAAAATTCTCTGGCCTGCTCATAAACTGGACAAAGTCAGCACTGCTTCTGTTGGATGGTGATGACACACAAGTAATTAACGCTGTTTGCCCCTTATCTATTACTTCATCCTTTAAATATCTAGGGGTACAGGTAACGGCCCGGCCACGAGATTTCATACATCTAAATATTTCCCCCCTGTTGCTGAGGTTTAGGGATAAGGTTAAAACTTGGAAGGCCCTGCTTCTGTCGGTTGCTGGGAGGGTGAATCTAATCAAGATGATACTCATGCCTCAACTGCTGTACTTTCTACACAACACCCCCATGGTCATCCCCCTGAAAGTCTTTCACACCGTGAACAGTATTTTTCGGGGACTTATCTGGAAGGATAAGAACCCTAGGATAAAGTTGGAACACCTGCAGAGACCTAAAGATAGCGGGGGATTGGCGCTGCCAAACCCCTGGCTATACTATTTGGCGGCTCAGATGCAGCAGCTGGTTGGCATGTTTCGGCCGACGGTGCGGTCCTCGGCTCAGAGGCTTATGGAGCACACCGTGGGCGGAGGTCCGATCCCTGAGGCGTTGGAGGCGCAGGCATTTGCTAGACCGCACAAGAAGCTCCCCACATTTAGTCTGATTCAGAAGGTATGGAATAAGGTTAAATATGTCCAAGGCGCAGAGGGTTACACGAAGTACAGTCCCATATGGCTAAATGACACGTACACTGAACTGGCTAAACTACAGTCCGGTGCCAGGTGGAAACACTATGGGATTACACACCTTACCCAAATATTCCGAAACGGGGTACTTCGCACGTTTCCGGAATTGCGGGAGGCGTTTGGCCTGCCACAGTCCATGTACTTCTCATACATACAGTTGAGACACGCAGTGGCGGCACAGGGTCGCTCCTCTGAGTGGTGCCTGTCGCCGACCCCTGCTTTTGATCTTCTGGGGGAGGCTGGGACGTCTAAGGGCTTTATCTCCCAATGCTATGCCATCCTGTTGCAGTATGTGATGAAGCAGCATCCCCTGAAGATACGGGAAAGGTGGGAAGCTGATGCAGGGGACTTGGACGGGGAACAATGGGAGGAAATTTTTCAGGCAGTAGGCAAGTGCTCACTGAATGTCTCACAGAGGCTCACGCAACTGTACATTTTGTTACGAATATATTATACCCCACACAGACTCCATAGAATGAACTCACAGCTCGACCCTACCTGCACCAGGTGCAAGAGAGACCATGGAGACCTGATACATATGCTGTGGAGATGCCCAAAACTCCACACATATTGGGCGGGAGTCGTGAGTACCATCAACTCAGCATTTGGAGTGTCTCTTCCGCAGGACCCGAGGGCTTGTCTCTTGGGGGCTCTGGAGGAGTACGAATGGGAGGAGATGGACAGGGAGGCGGTGCAAAGGGTCTTATTCCAAGCTAGGAAGCTTATTATGGTTCACTGGAAGGCCGAGGCTCCTCCGACGCTGGCTGAATGGATCAATAACATTGGGACAGTGCTGAGGATGGAGAAGGTGATATATCAACACAAAATTTGAGAAGTTATGGGCAAAGTGGCTGGATGTGCCGGGTCTGGCCCCTGTGGACCTGGTGATGGACAGGCTTCTGGGCATTAATATTGGGTGAGGTGGGCATTGAGCCAATTGTCGGGAGGGAAATGTTTGACTTGCTTGGGGGGGGGGGTTTACCTCCTGTTCATAGATGTATTCTGAGTATGTGGCTGTCTCGCTGCAGATCTTTATTTTCCCCGCACTGTTAAGGGGACTTTGTATACCTTGTACCTCTGTAAACTAAACTAAATAAAATTTTGTTGGATTAAAAAAAACATGGCTTATCTTTAGATCAGCCATGTTAAAGTATGGCCGTCGTTCCCGCGTCGAATTTCGAAACATTTTTTTTTTGTAAGACGTCCGGGAATACGAAACGCCGTAACGCACGTCGCATTTAAAAAAATGTCGGGGTGCCGTAATTTCGCGCAATGCACGTCGGGAAATTTCCTAACGGAGCATGCGCAGAACGTTCGGTGCGGGAACGCACCTAATTTAAATGGTGCCTGCCCCATTTGAATTGGGCGGGCTTGCGCCGAGCGCATTTACGTTACACCGCCGCAAGTTTACAGGTAAGAGTTTTGAGAATCAGGCACTTACGCTGTAAACCTGTGGCGGTGTAACGTAAATCAGATACGTTACGCTGCCATGGAGCAACGTAATTGTATCTGAATCTGTCTTCTTACAGTAAAAGCACCCCCCCCCGCAGTTAGAAAGCACTCCCTACGGACACATTTAACCCTTTGATTGCCCCTGATAATAACGGCTTCCCTGCCTGTATCATTAGTACAGTTACAGTGCATATTATTTAGCACTGATCACTGTGTCGGTGTCACTGGTCCCCAAAAAACTGTCAAACGTGTCACTTAGTTTTGTCCACCGCAATGTCGCAGTCCCGCTATAAGTCGCTGATTGCCGCCATTACACCTAGAAGAAATAAATAAATAAAAAATCCCTAAAAATATCCCATAGTTTGTAGACGCTTACATTTTTTATGAAAACTCATCAATATATGCTTATTGATATTTTTTACCAATACCATTTTTTTTTTTTGGATGTGTTTTATTGCAGAAAGTAAAAAATATTGTTTTTTTTTCAAAATTGTTGGTCTTTTTTTAGTTTATAGTGCAAAAAATAAATAAAATTGCTGTTAAAATAACGCAGTGCCGTATTGCAAAAAAGGACCTGGTCATGAAGGGGGTAAAACCTTCCAGAGCTGAAGTGGTTGAGGAGAAATTTGAAACCATTTGAAAACATTTCCGTTTCTGCTGCAATACAAAAATCATTTCACAAAGATCAGTCTACTGTTCAGCTGAAACTTATTTCACTGAAAAATGACTTAGCAGTGAAAATTGTTACCGACCCAATAAATGTCTGGCCTACAATTCCACAGGAAAAGCATCCTGCTTTTTGCTCTGCAAGTAAAGGCCTTCTATGCCTCCACATAACTCTGCGAGTCAACATTCTGAAGCATGAACTTTATTAAAAACAAATACAGGAGCAGAATGACAGATGACCATCTGGACTCGCATCAGACTTGAAGTGACAAATTACTCGCCCAACATAAAAAAAATGTGAATCAAAGTGAAGGCCAAGTTTCACACTGAAACTACAAAGCTAGTATAAGTTCATATTTTTATATTATTTGTATTATATTTTTCTATGTTTTCTTCAAACCTGCCTTACTTTTGACTACTAATGTTATTTTATTTTGTCAATATGTTTATTTCATTTTTATTAGATGCTAGATGATTCCTGTTAATTTTCTTTTAATGTTAACTCTCACTTTCATCTTGTAAGAAACTGTGTATGACTACAAAATCTAATATTAAGAATAACAAAAAAACTGCCTTACTTTCTAAAGGCCTTGCTAGGTTATCTTGCTAACAACAGGACACGGTGATCTTTCATTTCTCCCATGTTGTTCTGGTAGATCTCCACCTCTCTAAAATTGCCTACCCCTGATTTAGATGAAGGAAAATTTGAGTCTTGCATGTTTTTATGTCACAGATAATGATGGATAGGAGAGAAATAGCCAAATTCCAATCAGGTATGGATGTACAGTATATTGGATATCATCAGCATATAAGTGCTCAGCACTACAGTTGTCAAAGTCAGATTGGGTGGATACAAGGAGGTTATTTAAAGTCAGATGGTTATGGTTAGTTCTTTTCAACACAATTTAAAATGCCAAAAAAATAAATACACTTTAATGCTTTAATGAATTGTAAAAATTTCCATAGGTGATGCTTTACATTTTTTAAAGGGTACCAGTATAGAGTTACAAAGGAAGAGACTTATTGCACTCACTATAACGTTTATGACATGATACATGTTTTAGATATGCGTGTGCTCGCAACATATGTATGCATTCACCTCTGCGTGTAAGCACAGGGGGGGGGGGGTGGGGGTTGGTGGAGACGCTTTTAAACTTTTTTTAATATTTATTTTATTAACCTTTTTGTTTGAATGGTGTGGGAGAGGTAGGTGGGTCTAGCAGCCTCACTTTTACCCTTATATTCACACAATATTTCTAAGCCTGATAATGAACAGGCAGGCCAAAAATAGTGCACCTTATTCCAAAATATCTCTCTTTGTGGATTTGACACCAGCCAAGATGGAGCTTTGGAAGAGTCACTTCAATCCTACAGGAGCATAAAATTACCTACCGTTTGGTATTCCCCACCAAGCTACTGGTTACTTGCCAGCAAAACAATCATCTCAAACTTATCTCCTAAAGATGGCTACAATAAACTAACTGATTGGGGCCTATTACCCATCTCTGCTGCCTCTCATCCATCACAAAATCACCCCATCTCCTCCACAACCTCAACCGAATCAGACAGACAAAAGCGAACCGTTATCTCAAGGTTACTTGTCCCCAGCATGGAAATATCCTGCTTGGGCGAACTGTTGGAATTCCACCTTACCCACAGTTGAGTAGTGTTCCTCTGCTTTCGTTTTTAATACAGCAGTTTAATAATCTATTTTTACAGTACTAAGTTGGTTACAGTACTATAGTCTCACTCAACTTCAACAAACCAGCTACAGAACCTAAAATTATGTCCCTCAGTATTACTTATATTAATGCCAAAGGGCTTAATTCTCCTTTTAAGAGAAATCTCCTGTGGAAAAAAGCATGTTCCCAAAACGCGGACATACGATGTGTACAATAAACTCATTTTTCTAGCAACAAACCTCCCTCTTACTCACACAAAAAGTATGCCCACTACTTCCTCGCCAGTACCACACAGATGACGAAGGCAGATTTATAATTTTATCGGCCACTATTGATAATCATCCTATGACTCTAGTGAACGTTTATACCGTCCAATGAAAATTTTACGAAAAGCTTAGGGAATAAACTGGGCGCCTGCAAGAACACAGCATTAGTGATATGTGGTGACTTAATGACATTTTAGATCTTACTCTGGACTCCACCAACCCTGACAAATGCAGATCATCAGCCCTTTCATCATTTATTGACAATGACGACTTATACAATCCCTGGAGGTTCATGCACGACTATAGCTTCTATTTTCATTCTAATGGTCCCTACTCTCGGATTGAACTTTTTTATCACAAACAAAAAACCTTGTTGGCTACCTCAAAATCTCATATAGGCCTAATTACCTGGTCAGACCTTGCCCCTATATCTCTTAAAGCGGATGTGCCACTAAAAAAATATATTAAAAGCCAGCAGCTACAAATACTGCAGCTGCTGACTTTTAATATAAGGACACTTACCTGTCCTGGAGTCCAGCGCCTATCGCAGCAGATGACGAGCGATCGCTCGTCACCCTGCTGCTCCCCCCTCCATCCTCGGTGAGGGAACCAGGAAGTGAAGCGCTCCGGCTTCACTGCCCGGTTCCCTACGGCGCATGCGCGAGTCGCGCTGCGCCCGCCGATTGGCTCCCGCTGTGTGCTGGGAGCCGAGTGTTCCCAGCATACAACGGGGGACGGACGGGAAGCAGAGAAAAAACCCGTCTTTTGCCCGTATCGTAGGGCCGGAAGTGGGTGCAGATATCTGTCTGTAGACAGGTATCTGCACCCCCCTCCCCCCTGAAAGGTGTCAAATGTGACACCGGAGGGGGGAGGGTGCCGATCAGCGTGACTTCACTTTAGAGTGGAGATCCGCTTTAAACTGTTTCCCTAACAAACCATTCTCTCTGGAGGCTGAATTCATCCCTTTTAACTAACCCATAATATGAAAACCAAAATAAATCCGAGCTTGGGAACTTTTTAAGAATAATTGTGAATCTATTAGTGATCAATCTGTGGTATGGTTAGCCCATAAAGCTTTTCTATGAGGTCGTCTCTGTAATTTTGGTGCTCAGGAGCGTAAAAGACAGTCAGCTGAGATAAACCCATTGCTACAACAGCTCAAAACTCTAGAGCAAACAAATAAAACTTTACCCAATCAGGCAACCTCTAATGCAATCAGAGATCACTGATGTAACTTCTACACCAAAGATTTGACTATTATGTCAAACGCTTAAAACGAAACTCCTAGGGCCAGATTCTGGTACATCGTGCGTATCTCTGTGGTGGCGTAACGTATGTCATTTACGTTACGCTGCCGCAAGTTTTTCAGGCAAGTGCTTTATTCACAAAGCACTTGCCTGTAAAGTTGCGGCGGTGTAGCGTAAAACACCCGGCGGAATTCAAATTCAGCGGGTAGGGGGCGTGTTTCATTTAAATGAAGCGCGTCCCCGTGCCGAACGAACTGCGCATGCACCGTCCCTAAAATTTCCCAGTGTGCATTGCTCCAAATGATGTCGCAAGGACGTCATTGGTTTCGACCTGAACGTAAATGACGTCCAGCCCCATTCACGGACGACTTACGCAAACGACATAAGTTTTTAAATTTTCGACGCGGGAACGACGGCCATACTTAACATTGGCTGCGCCTCATATAGCAGGGGCAACTTTACACCGGGAAAAGCCAAACGTAAACGTCATAACTTTACTGCGTCGGCCGCGCGTACGTTCGGGAATTTGCGTATCTAGCTAATTTGCATACTCAACGCGGAAATCGATGGAAGCGCCAACTAGCGGGGGAAAAAAAATTGCAGTTACGATCCAACGGTGTAAGAGACTTACGCCTGTCGGATCTAATGGATATCTATGCGTAACTGATTCTAAGAATCAGTCGCATAGATACGACGGCCCAGATTAGGACTTACGACAGCGTACATGGCGCTGCGCCGTCGTAAGTCCTTTGAGAATCTGGGCCACACTCTTTAAGAAAAAATACTGGAGCATTTAAATGCTTGACTAATCCTCTGGACATAGCCAATATCTTTGCATATTTCTATACTCAACTATACAACTTAAAAGAATCAGAAGCCTTTCTCTCATCCATACAACTCCCCTCACTATCCTCTTCACAACTAGCATTTCTATCTACCCCGTTCACACAGGATTAAGTCCATAGGGCTATCAAATCCCTTCCATTGCACAAAGCCTGAGGGAGGAGTCTCGGAGAAGACTCATCCCTCACATGCACCGCAGCGAAGGAATTCAAGAGAGGAGAGAAAGGATTAAAGGAACAGCTGGACTGTGCAGCTGAACTGTGTTTCCCTCCATGGACCGGGGGCATAGAGAAGGTCAGTGTGTACACCGCAGCAAGTAATGGAACCGGAGGAAGCTATTGAGGATAGTGTAGACTGTTGTGGCCGGGGAACGCAGCAGTTCAGGAAAACACTTTAAGCATAGTGTGGATTGCTGTGAGTGGGGGAACTCAGCATCTGCAAGATTCGACTATCTGGGCCTAGTAGTCCATTGGTCGCCATGTGCTGCTAAAGTACTTGACCCTCAGGGGGAGGTGTGGCTGCACCTCTGGCTCAGTGCCAGCATTTGAGTGACTTTGAGCAAGCTGAGGAGTGATTCAGAGTGACTTCTCATAGTGACAGTGAAATATAAAACTAACGGTTTTGCAGCAAAGGATTTACACAGGAGAAGTGATACTCTGCAGGAGGAGGAGCAATAGTCTGCAGT
This sequence comes from Rana temporaria, assembly GCF_905171775.1. NCBI lineage: Eukaryota > Metazoa > Chordata > Amphibia > Anura > Ranidae > Rana > Rana temporaria. Next base: position 175,928,362 of record NC_053491.1, read on the forward strand.
GAAGGAAAGCAGAGAAATAGACTGTGAACGTTAGCTGTGCCTCTTTATCAGGACTGAATCTTTCAATTAAAGTCCTACCAATGTGCTAAGTGCTATGGGCATCTCATATCATCCCTATCCAAGTTGTGTCCTGCAATTAAAATCCAGCAAAGCAATGCAAATGACTGTTCATTGTCTCAAGATGGATGAATGGATCTTTTGAAACTCGTGGCAGTGCACCGCTACACACAGAAGTCAAAATCACAGTGCTATCAATACACCAAGGGGGCAAGTCCAAACAAACAGGCACTGAGTAACAGGAAGTGCTGCTATTTATGGGCTGCTTGATTGTACATTGTCCGCAGCTGGCACATTGCAATAACTCCAGAGCTCCTCCGTGGCACAACAGGTAGGACTGCAGCTGGGGGACCAGGAACATCCCGGTTCGAAGACACACAGGTACATGACATGTGATGTGCACAAGAACAGTGGCTCCCCTGGCTCTTTCTCTCCTCATTGGTCAGAGAGGCAGCAGCAATTTGATCCTGCTGCTGTCAATCACAGCCAGTGAGGAGGAAGCAGGGGCGGGACAAACCCACTCTATGGACACACAGAAACAAGATAATACAGCGCTACTAACTTGACCTGTGAGAAAATTGTGTTTGAAACAAATAATAAATAACCAATATCAATTGTGATCCTGATAAGTGAACTATAAAATTAAATTAAAAGTTCAAAATGTATGACCCATCCAAATGAATGAATGAGTGTAGTATATAGGATAATACAATTTATAGTCCATAAAAAAACAGTGAGTTGAGTCTATCTAAGTGTCCACAAGTGTCTGTGTTTAAAAAGATCCTCCACCGGAGATATAGAAGAAAGACACCCAATGTGTGGGAAATGAAATCTCCTTACCAGAGAAAAAGACCGGGCTTTCAACGGTCTTATAGGATGTAAGGATGTTTAAAGTCTTCCCTGAAAAGACTACTCCGGATACTGCTACTATACCAGCACAAGAACTCCAAGGGACAAGATCCTAATCAAATCCACTCCAGTGAGCAATTGGCGTTGATGAAATTCATAAAATAGAGAATGATGGGAAACCACATAGTGCGTTACTGTATAAGAGGTTGATTTAATAAAAACAGGTGTCCACTTACAATTAAAACTTGATACAATCGCATGTGGGATATGGCGTGGAGAGGATGGCGTTTCCTCGAATCCTCCGTCTGCTTCGTGCGCTAGACGGAGAGACACGTGACGAACGAAGGCACGAAGCAGACGGAGGACTCGAGGAAACGCCATCCTCTCCACGCCATATCCCACATGCGATTGTATCAAGTTTTAATTGTAAGTGCACACCTGTTTTTATTAAATCAACCTCTTATACAGTAACGCACTATGTGGTTTCCCATCATTCTCTATTTTATGAATTTCATCAACGCCAATTGCTCACTGGAGTGGATTTGATTAGGATCTTGTCCCTTGGAGTTCTTGTGCTGGTATAGTAGCAGTATCCGGAGTAGTCTTTTCAGGGAAGACTTTAAACATCCTTACATCCTATAATAGGAGAGGTAACTGTCAGCGCAGATACAAAGTACATATATGGGTAGGAGTATGGTGATTAGTCCATTGGAAATAGTAGTAACAGGCAGTTCAATGGTTAAAAATGCAGGTGATGTGGCTGTTCAATGGCGGCTGCTGTCCTCAGAGAGCTGACTCTGTGGTAAACAAAAAAGGGGTAGAGAAAGGAAGCGCCACCTAAGTGCAGTATTAAAGAGGTTCTTTTAATGACACATTGTAAAAAACACACTTACAAGAAGGTAAGGAAAGAAGGCTCATCTGTAACATCCTGTAGTCCTCATCCCGGATCCATGGGCTGCTTTAGAAGTGAAGAAAGCAGATTGTGTGGAGTCTTCAGGCCTGTCCTGTGGCCTTCAGGATGTAGTCTGTTCCAGCCTCACAGGTCACGTGACAGGTCACGTGATTACTTCCCAGGAACACTTCCGGGAGGAGGGTCAAACAGGGAGAACAAAGGCTGATTGGGCTACGCGCTCGGAGCCACTGCTCCTTCTATTGGCCAATAGAAGGAGCAGTGGCTCCGAGCGTGTAGCCCAATCAGCCTTTGTTCTCCCTGTTTGACCCTCCTCCCGGAAGTGTTCCTGGGAAGTAATCACGTGACCTGTCACGTGACCTGTGAGGCTGGAACAGACTACATCCTGAAGGCCACAGGACAGGCCTGAAGACTCCACACAATCTGCTTTCTTCACTTCTAAAGCAGCCCATGGATCCGGGATGAGGACTACAGGATGTTACAGATGAGCCTTCTTTCCTTACCTTCTTGTAAGTGTGTTTTTTACAATGTGTCATTAAAAGAACCTCTTTAACCTCTTGACCACTGGGCACTTAAACCCCCTTCCTGACCAGACCAATTTTCAGCTTTCGGTGCTCTCACAATTTGAATGACAATTACTCCGTCATACAACATTGTACCCATTTGAAATTTTTGTCCTTTTTTTCACACAAATAGAGCTTTCTTTTGGTGGTATTAGATCACCTCTGGGTTTTTTATTTTTTGCGCTATAAAAGAAAAACGACCGAAAATTCTGTAAAAAAAAAAAAAATAACTTGTTTCTGTCATATTCGCAGGTTATTTCTCACACACAGCATATGCATACCACGAATGACACCCCAAAACACATTCTGCTATTCCTCCCGAGTATGGCGATACCCCATGTGTGCAACTTTTACACAGCGTGGCCACATACAGAGGCCCAACATGCAGGGAGCGCCATCAGGCGTTCTGGAGCACCCAGGCCAATTCTGACATTTCTCTCCTACATGGAAAAATCACAATTTATTTGCTAGAAAATTACATAGAACCCCAAAACATTATATATGCGGAGTATTGGGGTATTGCGGAGTATTTGGGTATTGCAGAGTATTGGGGTATTGCGGAGTATTTGGGTATTGGGGGTATTGCAGAGTATTGGGGTATTGCAGAGTATCGCGCAGGGTATTGGGGTATTGCAGAGTATTGCGCAGAGTATTGGTGGTATTGCAGAGTATCGGGGTATTGCAGAGTATCGGGGTATTGCAGAGTATCGGGGTATTGCAGAGTATCGGGGTATTGCAGAGTAACGGGGTATTGCAGAGTATCATGGTATTGCAGAGTAACGGGGTATTGCAGAGTATCGGGGTATTGCAGAGTATCGGGGTATTGCAGAGTAACGGGGTATTGCAGAGTAACGGGGTATTGCAGAGTAACGGGGTATGGCAGAGTAACGGGGTATGGCAGAGTATGGGGTATGGCAGAGTATGGGGTATGGCAGAGTATGGGGTATGGCAGAGTATGGGGTATGGCAGAGTATTGCGCAGGGAGGGATGGCAGAGTATGGGGTATGGCAGAGTATTGCGCAGGGAGGGATGGCAGAGTATGGGGTATGGCAGAGTATTGCGCAGGGAGGGATGGCAGAGTATGGGGTATGGCAGAGTATTGCGCAGGGAGGGATGGCAGAGTATTGATGGTACTGCAGAGTATTGCGCAGGGAGGGATGGCAGAGTATGGGGTATGGCAGAGTATTGCGCAGGGAGGGATGGCAGAGTATGGGGTATGGCAGAGTATTGCGCAGGGAGGGATGGCAGAGTATGGGGTATGGCAGAGTATTGCGCAGGGAGGGATGGCAGAGTATGGGGTATGGCAGAGTATTGCGCAGGGAGGGATGGCAGAGTATGGGGTATGGCAGAGTATTGCGCAGGGAGGGATGGCAGAGTATGGGGTATGGCAGAGTATTGCGCAGGGAGGGATGGCAGAGTATGGGGTATGGCAGAGTATTGCGCAGGGAGGGATGGCAGAGTATGGGGTATGGCAGAGTATTGCGCAGGGAGGGATGGCAGAGTATGGTGTATGGCAGAGTATTGCGCAGGGAGGGATGGCAGAGTATTGATGGTACTGCAGAGTATTGCGCAGGGAGGGATGGCAGAGTATGGGGTATTGCAGAGTATTGATGGTACTGCAGAGTATTGCACAGGGAGGGATGGCTGGATCTGTGACTGCAGTTGTCACAGATCCAGCCCACAGCAGCTGCTGACACCCCGCGCTCCCCCCCCTCCTCTCCTCTCCTCTCGCACTGTACCGAACGGTACAGAGAGGAGAGGGAGGAACCGGCGTCATCAAATGACGCCGGTTTGTTTACAAGTGATCGCTCCGTCATTTGACGGAGCGATCACGTGGTAAACAGCCGCGATTCGCGGCAATTTACCGTGATCCGTGATGCGCCGGGTCTTCTAGACCCGGCGAGCACGGACACTTCCGCGAGCGCGCCCCAGGGGACGCGCAAACGCGGAAGTGCACGAGGACGTCCCAGGGACGTCCTGTCACAGTAACTCGACCGCGCTGTAGCAGTATTTTTGCTATAGCGCGGTCGGCAAGAGGTTAATACTGCACTTAGGTGGCGCTTCCTTACATCCTATAAGACCGCTGAAAGCCCGGTCTTTTTCTCTGGTAAGGAGATTTAATTTACCACACATTGGGTGTCTTTCTTCTATATCTCCGGTGGAGGATCTTTTTAAACGCAGACACTTGTGGACACTTAGATGGACTCAACTCACTGGTTTTTTTATGGACTATAAATTGTATTATCCTATATACTACACTCATTCATTCATTTGGATGGGTCATACATTTTGAACTTTTAATTTAATTTTATAGTTCACTTATCAGGATCACAATTGATATTGGTTATTTATTATTTGTTTCAAACACAATTTTCTCACAGGTCAAGTTAGTAGCGCTGTATTATCTTGTTTCTTTTGCTTTCTTGTTTACTATGGTATTTAGTAATTAATACTGGCAGCTTCTTATTTCATTTCACATGGTTTGACACATATTAGATTTCACACGTTAGCGCAGTGTTTTTTCTGTTTATACAGAGAAATCTTTTTCTATGGACACACAGAGCCAGCTTAGAAGTGAAAACACTCAAGTGGCTTGCTATGGAGGCACTTGGCAGGTGGGAGGAGCCGGAAGCACCAACATTGGACCTGAGAAGAAGAGAATCTGGGCTGCTCTGTGCAAAACCTTTTTACAGGGCAGGTAAGTATAACATGTTTGTTTTCTGTTAGTTTTTTTACATTTATAATCACTTTTAGGGACAAATCCTACAAGCATTGGGGTAGATTCAGGTACAGCTGCGCGCTCCTTACGGAGGCGCAGTGTACCCTTTTTACCCTGCGCCTATGCAAATTATCTGCGCTACGCTTCATTCATGAAGCAGTAGCCACGTAATTTGCGTGGGTACTCCTCAAAAATGCCCGGCGTAAGGGCGCCTAATGTAAATGATCCCGTAGGGGGCGGGAATCATTTAAATTTGGCGTGTTCCCCCGACGAGCGTAGGGCGCATGCTCCGTCGGGAAACTTTCCCGACGTGCATTGCCGCAAATGACGTCGCAAGGACGTCATTTGCTTCAAAGTGAACGTGAATGGCGTCCAGCGCCATTCACGATTCACTTACGCAAACGACGTAAAATGTAAACCTTGCGACGCGGGAACGATGGGTATACGTAACATTGTCTGTCCCTTCTATTAACAGGAGCAGCCTTATGCGAAACCCGACGGACGGAAACGACGTAAAGTGCTCAAGCAGGGCTCGCGTAACGTTGTGAATCGGCGTTAGTATGCAATTTGCATACTATACGCTGACCACTACGGGAACGCCCCCTAGCGGCCATCGTAAGAATGCAGCCTATGATACGATGGCATAAGAAGCCTTATGCCATTCATATCTTAGGCTGCAGTCGGCGTATCGAGGTTCCTGAATCAGGAGCATTCGATACGCCGGGGCAAGTAAGCAATTGCGCTGCGTAACTATGGTTACGCAGATGCAATTGCTTCTTGAATCTAGGCCCTGGTCTTTTTGGGATGCAGCTTGACCTGCACAGAAAAAAAAGCTACAAACAACCAACCAAAGAACAGCTATTATTTTTTTAAACAATATTTTTTTTAATACCTCTTGACTTATAACAGTACTTTGATTTCCATCATAAAGCATACAGGACCTATGCATGAGTTTCCATTTCCACAGTCATTACTATTTCCGCTTAATTTTAATATTGTATTATTGAATGATAACACTTGACTAGAAGTAAAATGATATGTACATCAGTTGCCCTTAAGATGTGTGTGGTGATATTAAACGGGTCCAGAAAAAGTGAAGGCCCAAGCTAATTTTAATTACTTCTTTGACTGGAAAGGGTACAGAGTTTTAATGACTTCATAAACAAGAAGATTTTCTGGTTCACATTTAATAAGAGAAATTATCACAAGCACAATATAATCGTTCTAATAAAGCCTGCACTTCTTTGCTTATCTATGAAGATTCAGACAGCAGGTATTAATGTTTATGGGACTGCAATCTGGCTCATTAACAAATGACTTGCCAATAAATTAGCCAGGTCGTAAAAACAATGTGTACGCTCCTTGCATTTTAGCAGTAGGTAGCATTTTTGCAATGACTCATTTTTCATTCGCATCTATGTCATCACAACCTAATTTGCACATCTTGCAATGAAAAAAAAAACAACATTGCAGTAATATTGTTTGTACTTTGCTAAGCAGGAACTTCCCAAAAACATCAGCTTTTAAACCAACCAATTAATTGTTTTTTTTTTCTTTTTTTCCTCAATGTCATTGAAAACTTCAGGCAGGTATAATTAAAACTGAACAGATGATAGCAGTGGCATTTAAAGGAATCATCCAGTGGTTCAAATACCAGTTCTGACAGAAATGTCAACCTGATAGCACTGTCATCCTCCCAGTGCATGGTAGGGAGAATAGAGAGGGGGGTTTTATTATAAATGCCTTGCTGATAACCTTTATCAATCCTGGAATACCAAATACTGCACATGAAATTTCATTATCCTAGGATGGCTCACAGATGCTTACTTTGCATTACGCTGGTAAGAGGATTTACCACTTTATATTTTCCTGAAGCAATGAGCAACTTAAATAGAAGTGATAGATATCTTCGTGCGCCTCACCTCTTGAGAAGGATATTTCATACAACTACAGTGCTCTATTAATATTACCAGCTTACAACTCCACTTTAATCTGACTCAGCAGTAAATAACAGAAAATTCATGGTTCATAGTCAACTAACATGTAAAACAGCTCCTGGAAGGATATTATGCTTCCAGTGTTTACTATAGTATTTTGTTCATTTTCGATTAAATGTCACTAGCCAATCCATGCTGTAAACCTATATTTACATTTTTCTTTTACATCAAGGGAGCTGGGAAAGCAATAAAAACAACATGTAAATAGGGGGGTGATCTTGTGCAGTAATAAATGATCACAAACGATATATATGCGCAATAATAGTGCACCAAATAAAGTCCAAGAAACATAAAATCAACACAATTCTTCGTGATAGAGATGTCTCTAATAAATATACATTCCGTGCCTTCACACAACTGTTATGTGCTACCAGAACTCTTACCTTAAAGTTGTTAATATCCAGCATCAAGGTTATGGGAACATCCATCCTTTAGGCCTCGTACACACGACCGGATCTGTCCGATGAAAACGGTCCGCGGACCGTTTTCATCGGACATGTCCGCTGGGATCATTTGGTCTGATGGCTGTACACACCATCAGACCAAATTTCCCGCGGACAGGATACGCAGTGACGTGGCCGCACCGTACCTGCGCCGATGACGCGGCGACGTGCGCGACCCTGGAAGGTCAATGCTTCCACGCATGCGCTGAATCACTTCGACGCATGCGAGGGCTTTCGGCCGAGCGGACATGTCCAGTGAGTTGTACAGACGACCGAACATGTCCGACGGACAGGCTTCCAGCGGACATGTTTCTTAGCATGCTAAGAAACATTTGTCCGCTGGAAACCTGTCCGATCCACTGGAAAATTGTCCGGTCGGCCGTACACACGACCGAACATGTCCGCGGAAACTGGTCCGACGGACCAGTTTCAACAGACATGTTCGGTCGTGTGTACGAGGCCTCAGGCTCCAAGTTACAGAATCCAAATTTCAGGGATAAACAGCCATGCTCCTTGTTGCCCCTAACATGGAGAGTCTCCACGTAAGGAAGCAACAAGGAGCATGGCTGCTTATCCCTGAAATTTGGATACAATTACTTGCCTGAAAAAGGACACTTACCTTAAACCCAAGACTTTGTTGGACTACAGACACATGATATGGTAGAAGTTTGAAGCCTGGCATTTTGGACCCTAGATATCTGTACTACTCTATGTGTCTCAGGAAGCTGTTAACACATCATATAGAGGAACAGGGGGTGATACATTGTATCCTGTAACTTTGAGCCTGAAGGCTGGATGTTCCCATATCTTTGAGGCTGGATATTAACTACTTTAAAGAGGAGTTCCAACCTAAAGTGAAACTTCCGCTTTAAGCACTCCTCGTCCCCTGACATGCCACATTTGGCATGTCATTTTATTGGGGGGGGTGTACCTTCCTTGTCTAAACTGCCTAGGTGACTCCTCCTCTCGCCCTAGGCGGCCCTCCCTGACAGCGATCTTCTGGGACACATCGCAAGTCCCAGAATATTGGCTGGCCAATAGCAGAGCGCAACTCGCCATAAGCTGTCACGGCTGAGTGCCCACAGTTGCTATGATGGCACCGAAGGAGAGGAGGGGGAGAGGAACAATGTCTCTGGGCGCCCGCTGGACTGTGGGACAGGTAAGTGTCTGTTTATTAAAAGTCAGCAGCTATGCTTTTTGTAGCTGCTGACTTTTAATAAACTAAAAAACATGTGGAACTATGCTTTAAGGTGAGAGTTCTGGGAGCACATAACAGTTGTGCTAAGGCACGGAATGAATATTTATTAGAGACATCTTTATCATGAAGAATTGTGTTGATTTTCGTTTCTTGGACTTTATTTGGGGCACTATTATTGCGCATATATATTGTTTGTGATAATTTATTACTGAGCAAGATCACCCCCCTATTTACATTATATGTGTGTATTGTGAACACTATAGCCCTGTACACACGATCAGTCCATCCGATGAAAACGGTCCGAAGGACCGTTCTCATCGGTTAACCAATGAAGCTGACTGATGGTCTAATGCGCCTACACACCATCAGTTAAAAAAACAATCGAGTCCAACGCGGTGACGTAAAACACAACGACGTGCAGAGAAAAATGAAGTTCAATGCTTCCAAGAATGCGTCGACTTGATTCTGAGCATGTGCGGGTTTTGACCTATCGGTTAGGCGTCCATCGGTCGAATTTTGAAGCAAGTTCTAAATTTTTGGACCAAAGGATAACTGACTGATGGGGCCCACACACGGTCGGTTTGGACCGATGAAACGATCCTTCAGTCTGTTTTCATCGGTTTAGACTGATCGTGTGTACGCGGCCTAATGGTTTTGCAGATAGTTTGAGTTATTGATTATCACAGTTTTACAGGTATCATTTCACTTGTTCACTTGGTGGCGCAAAGGGCTTTTACATTTAGATCTAAACCCAACCACTAAAATCTCACTCATTTTTAACATGCCATTTTCAGTCTTTTTTTTTAATATTCAGCTTTCATTAAAGTAATGTTTGGTAATCCTGCAATGGAGATCCCTAATTAAGCCATTTATTTTCTAAGGTGACAATGCTCTGTATCTCTCTGCCAAATGTACTACTACATTGTCATTCTGTCACAAGCTTTTTTCAGTGGTGCTCATTGCTCAAGCATAACAAGCAAGTTCCACCACTGTCATTATCAGAAATGCTAGTTCAATACGATTACACGCAGTGCCACAGAAACACACGGATGTAGACAGAAAGGGCCAGATTCACAAATGAGAAACGACTGCGTTTCTCCTGATACGCCGTCGTATCTCTGTTTCTATCTATGCGACTGATTCATAGAATCAGTTATGCATAGATAGCCAGAAGATCCGACAGGTGTAATTGTTTTACACTGTCGGATCTTAGGATGCAGTGCCGCGGCTGCCGCTGGGGGGAGTTTGCGTCGTAAACCAGCGTCGGGTATGCAAATTAGGAGTTACGGCCGATCCACGACGGTTTTTCGCATTCGCTACGTTGCCGCTAGTATATTTTCCTGTCGCATAGTTACACTTTTTTTTGGTGCCTTAACTTTAGTCAGCAAGTATATTGCTGTCTAAAGTATGGCCTTCGTTCCCGGGTCGAAATTTAAAAATCAACGTCGTTTGCGTAAGCCGTCCGGGAATACGGAAGTACGCTACGCGTGTCGCCGTTCAAAAAAATGACGTCACGGCGCGCAAAGCACGGCAGGAGTTAGGAAACAGAGCATGCGCAGTAGGTCCGGCGCGGAGCGCGCCTAATTTAAACGGCACACGCCCATTTGAATTGGCCCGCCTTGTGCAGGAGGCCGCGGGCGTGGGTTTTCATCGCAAGTGCTTGGTGAATCAGGCACTTGCGATGAAAAATTGCGGCGGTGTAACTTATCTAGGATAAGTTATGCCGCCGCGATTCTACGTGAATCTGGCCCAAAGTGACTGTAAAGAGGCTGGAGCATATTAGACGCACTGAGATGCAAAAAAATAAATAACTGAAAGGTGTTTAAATGTTGTTAGTTAAAGTGATTGTATACAATCACCTTGTAAAACAAACCATTCAGTAAACATATTAAAAAAAACATTACAAATAAATGTTTTATAAGTGAGTTCCTAGTAAATGGCTGTGCATTGGGGGGTTTTCAGGACAAGTCTGACCATTGGAGGACAGCATACTGAGTTTCCAGCATAGCTAGACAACTCATGCTTAGTGTGGTCAGTTTTTAAGAGGAAAGATAGGGGACTGGTAGGAACACCAGGAACTTCACATTAAAGAAGCAATACAAAGAGAAACGGATACTTTCTCATACAAGTACATGGTACAGAAGGCACATATCAAGAATATGAAGTGTTGGGGTAACAAACGCTTTATAGGACTCCTATCCTCTTATGGATTGAGGAATTCCTACTACTCTATAACAAGCCACATTTTCTTCACATTTGATATTGCTAGCAGGTATTGGCAGATCACTCCCAGTCACCAATGTAGAGCAGCCAAAGTGTCATCATGATCTGGGGTCAGACTCTGAGTCTAGAAGCTACAGTGGAAGAGAGGTTCCCACAGACCAGCAGAACAGGTATACAAGCAGGTCACCCTGGTGAATAATGTGGGCTCACCTAAGTACTAATCAGTATTCACCAGAGCCCCGGGTGGTGTGGCGATGTGTTTCGCTGCATGTTAGTACCAGGTCATGGTCCTTACGATTGCCCCTCCAGAAGGTGAGCAAGCTAGGGTCCAGAAATATCAGGTATTGATCAAGCAGAAGCGTAGTCAGTAAACAAGCCAAAGTTCAGTAAGAAGTGGTTGTGGGTTGGGATCAAGCAGAAGAGTAATTGAGGAACAAGCCAAAGGTCAGTAGTGAGTGATAGCGAAGATATGGATGATAGCAGGAATGACAAGAAATAGAAATTGTCTGGAGAGCGCACACTAATCTGGCAAACAGGAACAAGGTTCAAGGCAGGATCGTTCAAGGATTTGTGGCTTAGCGATTTGGGTCCAGGTCATGATACAAAGGCAATGTTCAGTATTCATGTGAATGCCCTTTAGACTGAACAACATGCCCACCAGAGGACAATGGGACAATTCTTGTACAATTTTTAGGGATCTTTGTTCTGACAAAATACACTGTAATATTTGTTTTACAATAAAAACAATGTTCCATTTCGAGTTAATAAAATCACCTACATGATGTGCAGTTTATCTATGAAAAATGTCTGGCTTTTAGCTATGACATGATACACTGTCATTTTTATTTTACAATGAAAACTGCCCCATCTCTCCCTGTTACATTACAGTTATATAAAACTGCTTACATAATGTGCATACCGTTTGCACATGTTTGCATGTTTTTTTGGTTGCTGTCTCTAAATTAAACATTAAAATTTCTGCTTCTTACATTGCTGCTTGATCAAGGAGTTTGCATACTCTGCAGAAACTGTGCTGTATGTCTGGCTATCTCTTATTTCAACATACCAAACTGCCTTGTCTCTTGTCTCTGTGGGGTTTTGGCTTTGTTTTTGGGCACTCTGGGCACTCAGTGTCCGCATTCTACTAAAAATGTACAGTACAAGTGTGGTACTGCACTAAAACTAGATCCCAAGTGATGCTAGAACAAGCTACTGTTTGACAATTGTTAGTTTTATAGCTGTAGTTTTATTTTACTTTTATGTGTAACCCTTCTGATAGCATTTAGGTGTGTTGTGTCTGCTACTTACAATGCTCAACTCTGACTAATTACCAAAAAAAACACAAAAAAAATTAAAACTGGTGTTTCAGCAATACATAACAAAACTTTGTATTTTGTTTTAGTTGTATTATGTTAGGTTACTGTTGCTATATATAAATCAAAGAATAATGTAAATGTAAAGAACAAATAAAATGCATTACAAATGACTGAATATGTCAGAAAACTGTGAAGTCGACCCTGTCTTTGTTATATAGCACTACATATAGTTTTAAGGAAGCTTTGACGTCCCATAAAATGGATAGCCCCACTCTCTACTGAAAATATTTATTTCTTAAAATAGTTTTTGCATTGGTACATGTCCCATGTGGCAGTTACTAGCTTCCCATGGCATTTGTTTGACAATCCCTAGCCTATTAGCCTTGAAGATGTCCACAATTTATTTCCAAGATTTTCCCCCAAGGAATTCAATGTGGTTTGGATCAACGTTCATGTATTCCAGAATTTATGATGAGTTCAACGAACAGTGAATCAATCCGAAGTAAATTTGCTCATTTCTAGTCTGGATACTCTGATAAATCATACACAAAAAAACTTCAATTAACAGGCAGCAATAGCAGATAATTGACAGCAAAATACAATAATAGATGTGCAATTTCTTTAATGTGTGTATTTATATATATCTTTAAATCATGCATGTCAAAGTCTCAGTATACTGAAAGCACTAACCTGTGTAATACCCCATTTAGTAGTTTATGCATCCATTCATAATTTATAAAGGGTTTGATAGCTTTTAAGATTAGACTCAACAGTTACTGCCTGCAAAGCTGCATGGTAAAAATAAAAGTAACGCATGTGTAAAATTCAACAAATATATACCTGTACATATATATATATATACATTTAAACATTAACCAATCATTTTTAAGTGCTAAAGGTATAATATGTGTATGCTGCTATGACTTAATCATCATTTTAATGAGAAAGTAGATTGTGAATGGTCAGGTGTGCCAGATTTAGGTAATTCTTATTACCACCACTTTTAGAATCTTAATGATATGCATGTCCAGTACCTTACACATAAGCGCTTGACTTCTTTACCTACCCACCGAAGCACATATTCCTTTCTTTCACTATAATTCTGAGCTCAGCTGCTGTCGTGTGAAAGAGCAGACTGCACATGCCTGTTTACCTTTGAGATTGTAAAAGTGGTGGTAATAAGAACTACCTGAATCTGGCACACCTGTCAGAAAGCTTTGCAGAACTATTGCAAGGCTTTCCTGAATTAGGCGTAAGCAATTTTAAAGGGACTATAACACCAAAAACTTTCGTAACTGCTTTAATATATTTCTCTTAATATTTGAATCAGGCGCCACAAATCAGACTGAGATAGAAAATGCAGTAAAAATCACACCTTTTAATGTAACGGTAAAAATGGTATGGATCAGTAAACATAGTCAAAACATAAGCCAGAGATCAGAAGCCAAAGCGGATAGTCGAACAAGCCAGTAATCAGGAAACCAGAAATCAGCGTAGTCGAAGGCAGAAAAAAAGTATCAGGAAGCAGAAAGGACAGCAAAGTCTTTCACAGGAACACAGCAGAGAAAATCCAGTTATGTTGATTGGGCTAAGGCACGAAAGGAATGAACAAGGCAGTTTAAACACTTGCCGAACAGCCACAGTAAATATACTGTGGCAGGTCAGCTCTATTGGGCAAAACGATGTACCTGTATGCCATTTTGTGTAATAGATACTGTGGGTGGGCATGGCCCCGGGGGTCCAGCGGACTTGATGTCCACTGGCAACCCGCGATTGCTCCACAGAGAGACAGAACAGGGATATGCCTATGTAAATAAAGGAAATCTCTATTTGTGGGAAAAATAAATTTTGTTTGGGTACAACATCACATGACCGTGCTTGACAATTAAAGCAACGGTATCGCAAAAAATGGCCTGGTCATTAAAGGGGTAAATCCTTCCGTTGCTGAAGTGGTTAAATAGCCAGGCGGTGCTAGCTGTAGGTGGGACTGATGAGCAGGAAATGATCACCTGGTAAGCCACTGTGCAATGATGAGTGCCGACAATTATCCGACAGCTGAGCAGCCTGAGCACAGAGAAGGGAGCCGCTGAGAGCCCAGCCCTGACGATCTGGAGCTATGTTAGCTGACATCCTGATAACATGTGCCCAGTCAAGGGCTGTTTTGACTCAGGCTTGACTCAGGCTGGGTTCACACTTCTATGACAAACGTTATGAGCACACGTCACATGACGTATGCAAATCAAAGTTTCCCTATGAGAGCCCTCTTAACATGTGCCCAGTCAAGGGCTGATTTGACTCAGGCTTGACTTAGGTTGGGTTCACACTTGTATGACAAACGTTGTGAGCACACGTCACATGACATATGCAAATCAAAGTTTCCCTATGAGAGCCCTCTAAACTGGTCCGACACAAGTCGGTCTGACTTTTAAAAAGGTTCCTGCACTACTTTGGTCCAACTTTGATCCTACTTCAGCCCATTGAATATCATTAAAGTCTGATCAAATTCGGATCATCCTCAACTGGTCCGACTTTGGCATGTGACTTGTGCTCTGAAGATCTTGAAGGGGAACGCCGCGCCAAATAAAAAAAAAAAAGCAGCATGGGTTCCCCTTCCAAGACCATACCAGGCCCTTCGGTCTGGTATGGATTTTAAGGGGAACCCCTTACGTCAAAAACAACAACATGGGGTCCCCCCAAAATCCATACCAGACCCTTATCCAACCACGCAGCCCGGAAGGTCAGGAAAGGGGGTGGGGATAAACGAGAACCCTCCTCTTCAACCATACCAGGCCACATTCCCTCAACATGTTGATGAGGACAAGGGCCTCTTCCTGACAAGGGCCTCTTCCCGACAACCCTGGCCGGTGGTTGTTGGGGTCTGTGGGCAGGGGGCTAACCGGAATCTGTAAGCTCTCTTTAAAAAGGGGGCCCCCAGATCCCGGCCCCCACCTTACATTGTACCCCATTCACCTAAAAAAATTTAAAAAATAAACACAGTACACAGGTGTTTAAAGTATTTTATTAAGGCAGCTCTTCCGACTTCTTCTCCCCTCTACAGATCTTTTTCCTCTTCTGGTGATGTCTTCTCCCTCTGCTGGTTCTCCTCCACTCTCCGCTGATGTCTTCTAGCCCTCTCCGGTTCTTCTCCTCTGTCCTCTATGTTCTGCCTCTGCCAGGCCTCCTCTCTCCGCTGTCTTCTCCCACTGTCTCCTCTGTTCTTCCTCTGTTCTTCCTCTGATGTTGACTCAACGCTCTCTCCTGCTCTAATTCTGGGGCCCCGTGCCAATATAAGTATTGGCACACGGTGGTCCTGGCATTAGCGCAGGAGAGAGCATTGATTTAACATCAGAGGAAGAACAGAGGGAGAAGATGGCGGGAGAAGACAGTGGGAGAAGACAAAGTCGCATCCACAGTCATACGACTGTTGTGTCATACCAGTGTGAACCCGGCCTCAGAGTATATTATCTGTCAATAATGCTAGACCTTGTAATACAGTATATCATTATTATTTACCATTGCCCACATTAAAATACTCCATCCTTGTCCCCTGTAGTATGTGACGTTTGCAGTAAGAGGATTTGGTCCAGACACAATGGCTCAGCTTATGACAAATACTTTTGTACTAATACCTGGTGTTTTTACCAAGGTAAAGCTGTATTCATTAAGGCATCCTAAAGTTGTTATTTGAATGCCTGTCCTAACAAGCTTGAGTCTTCTAACTTAGTATTGCAAGGTTGTAAGGTTGTAAAATCCCTAGAATACCATGATTGACACTTCCTTATGGTAGTTGGTGGTAGTTCTCTTTTCTCGGCTTGACCTTCATTAAAAAGTCCTGCTGAGAGTGAAAAGCTTCAGCTGAAAGGAATATTTTCATTGTGAAAAGGTCCTCAAGAATGAGTCTCAGCATTTGTGGAAGTAGTAAGATAAAATTACAGTATTACAAAGTACTGAGTCAGGCTTCAGACTTTTCACATGGGTGAGTAAAAGGTCAGTGCTCATCATCTTGAACTTTAGCTCAAGATCCAGCATTTTTTGTTTTGCCTTCTAATAAAAATCTGAGGTTATCAAACCAGGGCACTTCATTTTTATTTCTTAATCTTTGTTGAAACAAGCAGCAAAACAAGTTCAAGTTATCAAATGGTAAAATGTCATCTTCATATAATGTAAATAAAAAGAACCAATATTTTAGTTGATACTGAATTTTTACCCAGGATAAATTGGATGAAAGTTGGAACATTTCCCTGAAATACAAAGGTAAAATAAACAAGTTTAGTTAGTAAATGAGCCTGTACAAAGCGTTCATGCATTTTTTTTTATGCAGGAACTAAGGATAAGAACAAGTTTTTATTCCTCCATAATTTTGTTGAAAATTGGTTAATTTTAGTCATATTTGCCATGTCAGCTTAGTACATTGAATACAATAGGGATGGTAAAATTAAGGTTATTTTTTAAATGAGTGTGCAGTGGTTTTGCAATGGGCTTTAAAGGGTTAGGGAAGCACCATTAAATTATTTTAGAGCTATTCTTATGGAAAAAAAAGTCCCTCCATTAACTAGGAGCTTTTATTAACTTCGATAATATCACAAATAGCGCATTGTAAAAATTGCTGGTTTATTACCTGTGTACTGTAATGATTTTCTTTTTGTTGACCATATATTGTAAAGTCTGCTTATTTTTTCCTGTTAATGTTATGATTACTTATATTTTGGCCACATATTGTCATGTCATGTAAATTTTTACTTGCATAATGCAAATATTGCTTTTTTGCTACCCGTATATTGTCACAATTGCCCGTTTTTGCCTGCATATTGTCACAATTGCTAGTTTGCTGCCTGTGTATTGTAACAATTGCCTGTTTTTTGCTGACATATAGGGATGAGTCGAACACCCCCCCATTCGGTTCGCTCCAGAACCTTCGAACGGACCAAACGTTCATGCAAACATTTAAACCCCATTGAAGTCTATGGGACTCGAATGTTCAAATTCAAAAGTGCTAATTTTAAAGCCTAATATGCAAGTTATTGTCGTAAAACGGGTTTGAGAACCCGGGTCTTGCCCCAGGGAACATGTATCAATGTAAAAAAAAGTTTTAAAAACGGTCCTTTTCCTGGAGCAGTGATTTTAATGATGCTTAAAGTGAAAAAAAATTGAAAAATTCCTTTAAATATCATACCTGCTGGGTGTCTATAGTATGCATGTGAAGTGGCACATATTTAGAACTGTCCCTGCACAAAATTAGATTACTATAAGAAAAAAGTAATTTAAAACTGCTTGCGGCTTTACTGGAATGTCTGGTCCCTGCAATATGGATGAAAATCATTGAGAAACATAGCATGGGTTTCCCTGTCCCACTCCCCCCCAGGTCATTACCAGCCCCTTTGGCCCTATATACTTTGAACAGCAGTATACAAGCGGTGCAAACAAGACAGGGACTGTAGTTTTGTTGTTAAGTAGAATCTGTTTGTAATTTTGAACTGGTACTTCTGTAAAGTGTAGCTCCATCCATAAAATCTATTTTTAAGCTTTTCTGAAAACATAGAGAAGGGTTATCACCCCTGGAAAATTTGTTTTGCTGTCTGTGTGCATCTGTTCAGAAGATTGCAATTCACTTTTTGTCCCAATGACAAATGATTTTTTGAAAAAAATAAAATATTTGTGAAACAAGGATTGGTGATAAAGCATCAGTGGACAGGAAACACCTCTTACAGAAGATAATTTCCCTCCCTAGGGGTAGATTTTCTCTCAATTCCTGTTGTCTCCTTCCGTTTGCAAGTAGGAGTCGATTGTAAGTTGGATGTTTGAAAGTAGGGGCCTGCCGTATATACTCTGCAGAAATTTGGGCCCTAAGTGTTGGTGTTGCCACAACACTGTAAGCCCTCACAGTTAATCTTGGTGGGTGCTGGAATGCCCTGCTGTGTGAACTATTATATCAAGATGTGTAATTACATGCCATTGTTGAACAGTGGTAGAAAAATTGGGCCTTTGGTGCTGGCTCTGGTGCCACAACACTGTAAGTCCTCACAGTTACTCTTGGTGGGCGCAGGAATGGGCCCTGCTGTGAAATATTAGATCAAGAGTTGTAATTACATGCCCCTGTTGAGGAAAAATTGGGCCTTTGTTGGTGGTGGTGGTGGTGGTGCTTTTGCCACAACACTGCAACCCCTCTTACAGATACTCTAGTTGGAGCGCAAGGAATGAGCCCGCTGCAAAGTATTGCATCAAAAATTGTAATTACACGCCCCTGTTAAACAGGGGCAGAAAAATTGGGCCTTAGCCACTGGTGCTGGTGCCACAACACTGCAACCCCTCACAGATACTCTAGTTGGAGCGCAGGAATGAGCCCACTGCAAAGTATTGCATCACAAATTTTAATTACACGCCCCTGTTAAACAGGGGCAGACAAATTGGGCCTTAGCCACTGGTGGCAGTGCCCAGAACCAAAAATGTTCTTACAAGCTATCAGCATGATCATTGAGGAAGAAAAGGATAGTCACTCAGTATAACAGGATAGTCACTCAGCATCAGCATAGGCAGTCTTGAAGGGATCTGACATTTCAAAAAAAATATTCAGTTACATCAGCATCATGTGCTTGGTAACTGATGGTGATCCAAGCCTGATTAATTTTTATGAAGGTCAGTCGATCGACCGAGTCGGTGGAGAGGCGCACCCTGTGATCGGTTACAAAGCCTCCAGCAGCACTGTATGTGCGTTCTGAAAGAACGCTGGATGCTGGACAAGCCAGTAGCTCAATTGCGTACTGTGCAAGCTCTGGCCAGTGATCCATCATCAATACCCAGTAAGCCAGAGGATTTTCATTGGGAAAGGTGTCCAAGTCTGATCTTGCCCCTAGGTATTCCCGCACCATGTAAAACAGACGCTGGCGATGGTTGCTGGAACCGGTCATACCTTGGGGCTGGGGACTAAAAAATTGTCTGAACGCATCGATCAGACGGTCACCTTCTCCACTGCTCCTTCTGTGATTGACCGAAGCCTCAGCAACACGTTGTCCAGGACCAGGATTTTGTAACCTCCCAGTCTCTGGGAATGCGTTGCACAGACCTTTCTGCAAGGCCTCCCGAAGATGTTTCATCTTCTGCTCCCTCTGTGCCGGCAAGATAAGGTCCGCAACCTTACTCTTGTAACGTGGATCAAGGAGGGTTGCCAGCCAGTAATGATCCCTCTCCTTGATAGCACAAATACGAGGATCCTTCCGCAGGCTTTGCAGGATCAGGGAGGCCATACAATGTAGGATTTCTGAGGCATTCGGTGCAGAGTCCTCTGGGTCACTGAGGACGACATGATCCGCAGCCACCTCGTCCCAGCCACGTACAAGTTCATATGTTTCTTGGGACTGTAATTGATCCCTTGAAGACTGCTGCTGATGCTGAGTGTTAGGCTCCACCTTCATGCTGACACAATCCTCCTCCTCGTCCTCTTCCTGTGTGATAGGCGGGCAAGCAGGAACACTGTCTGGATAAAGGGGGCCTTGAGAGGTAAGGAAGTCCTCCTCTTCCTCCCTCTGTTCTGCCTCAAGGGCCCTGTCCATTATTCCACGCAGCATGTGCTCCAACAGGTGAATAACAGGGACAGTGTCACTGATGCATGCACTGTCACTGCTCACCATCCTCATGGCCTCCTCAAATGGTGACAGGACAGTGCATGCATCCCTGATCATGGCCCACTGGCATGGGGAAAAAAACAAGCTCTCCTGACCCTGTCCTGCTGCCATATTGGCACAGATACTCATTGATGGCCCTCTGCTGCGTGTGCAGCCGCTGCAGCATGGCCAAAGTAGAGTTCCACCTGGTGGGCATGTCACAGATTAGGCGGTTCTTGGGCAGGTTGTTTTCCTTTTGGAGGTCTGCCAGCCGAGCACTGGCATTATATGACCGTCGGAAATGCACACAGACTTTCCTGGCCTGCTTCAGGACATCCTGCAAGCCCGGGTACCTGACCAAGAACCACTGCACCACCAAATTCAGAACATGAGCAAAACAGGTCACATGGGTCAGTTGTCCCTGTCGCAGGGCGGAGAGGAGGTTGGTGCCATTGTCGCAAACCACCATTCCTGGCATAAGCTGGCGTGGCATCAACCACCTCTGAGCCTGCCCCTGCAGAGCTGACAGAACCTCTGGCCCAGTGTGGGTCCTGTCCCCCAAGCACACCAGCTCAAGCACCGCATGGCATCTCTTTGCCTGCGTACCTGCGTAGCCCCTTGACCGCCAACGGAGAACCGCTGGTTCCAAGGACACATCAGCACAGGAAGAGGCTACAGAGGAAGAAGAGGAGGGGTGGAGGAGAGAGGTGTGTCACAACCAGTAGTAGCATTTTGGAGGGGTGGTGGCGGAACAACCTCCAACACTACTGTACCTTGTCATGCGTCCTTCCCAGCTGCCAGCAGAGTCACCCAATGCGCCGTAAAAGATAGGTAACGTCCCTGTCCATGCCTGCTGGACCATGAGTCAGAGGTAATATGCATGGACATTGCCTTCCACATGCCGATAGAGAGCCGAAATCACCTTTCGTGAAAAAAAGTGGGAACTTGCCACTGAGGTACCGCACATTCCACAAACTCACGGAAGGGGGCTGAATCTACCAACTGAAAAGGCAGCAGTTGAAGTGCTAGCAATTTAGCTAAGCTAGCATTCAACCGCTGGGCATGTGGATGGCTGGGAGAGAACTTCTTTCGGCGCTGCAGCAGCTGGGGCAGGGAAATTTGCCTGGTACAATCTGCCATCGATGTACCGATAGTAGATTGCACGCAAGTACTTGGCTGTTACACACCTAACTCTACACCTTCAGTCCTATCAGTGCAGGCTTCAGAGAGGACTGAGGGTATAGTGGGGTTGGAGATCCCAGCTGATGAGGAGCAAGGAGAGGTCCGCTTTGTTCTTTGGTGTGGATCTTTGAGGTACGCTTGCCAACAAACTGCATGGCAGGTCAACATATGTCTGGTCAAGCAAGTGGTGCCCAAGCCGGTGATGTTTTGGCCACACGAGATACGCTTGAGACATATGTTGCAAATAGGGGGGTAGGTAGAACCCGCGCTACGGACCAATTATTTTCAAGTGCTGCAGTGGTGCTAGTACAGAATGTGTACTGCTTGTTAAGTGGCTGCCCCTATGTGAAATTCCACTGAAATGGAACGTAAAGAGTAGATGGGAGTGAGGTAGTAGGTATTGGCGCCTCTTAATTTGTGTAAAAACCAAAAAATAATAAATGAAAATAAAACATAAGATGAGGAATAAATCAGTAACCTCCTATGAATCCGTGCCTATATAGTTATTCGTGGTGTGTGGGTATATATGGATATATATCAAACCCTTTCTAGATCATAAATAAAGACTATAATGCTAAAAATCAACAACTAAACATTTGAAAAAAACATTTGAAAAAAGTCCATACAGTTATAAAAAAATTATAAAAATATATAAATAATAAAAAATATATATTATTAATGGATGAATTAAATTAAAGTGCTCTGTGCTGTGAATATCCACTGATATTAAATAAACAGTCCATGCAAAAAAAGTGCTTTGTGCTTCATATAATATGCAGATGACAGTGTGCTCAGTGCTCCCTCTTCACATGCTCTGGTGGGTCCCTCACTCACCAGATCCAGGCACCCACAAGGGGTAAGACGCCTTCACAGAATTAGCCCTGTGTCGCTCTCTGGCAAGTATCCACTTGTTTGGGCCCCTTCACTTAGATGTATATCTCAGAGGAGAGAGAGTACTCACATAGTACAATATCGTTTTGATAAAAAAAATATTGTATATAAAAGTCAGGTACTCACAATTGGCAAGAAGTAATCAAGCGTTTGTGTCAGATATCCTTGGAGTGTTTGCGAATAGGTGCTCCTATTAGCTACTTTTAGTACCTATTCGCAAACACTCCAAGGATATCTGACACAAACGCTTGATTACTTCTTGCCAATTGTGAGTACCTGACTTTTATATAAAATAAATGTTTTATCAAAACGATATTGTACTATGTGAGTACTCTCTCTCCTCTGAGATATACATCTAAGTGAAGGGGTCCAAACAAGTGGATACTTGCCAGAGAGCCACACAGGGCTAATTCTGTGAAGGCATCTTACCCCTTGTGGGTGCCAAGATCTGGTGAGTGAGGGACCCACCAGAGCATGTGAAGAGGGAGCACTGAGCACACTGTCATCTGCATATTATATGAAGCACAAAGCACTTTTTTTGCATGGACTGTTTATTTAATATCAGTGGATATTCACAGCACAGAGCACTTTAATTTAATTCATCCATTAATAATATATATTTTTTAATTATTTATATATTTTTTAAAAAAATTATAACTGTATGGACTTTTTTTCAAATGTTTTTTTTCAAATTGTTGTTGATTTTTAGCATTATAGTCTTTATTTATGATCTAGAAAGGGTTTGATATATATCCATATATACCCACACACCACGAATAACTATATAGGCACGGATTCATAGGAGGTTACTGATGTATTCCTCATCTTAAGTTTTATTTTTATTTATTATTTTTTGGTTTTTACACAAATTAAGAGGCGCCAATACCTACTACCTCACTCCCATCTATATGTTGCAAATAGCAGCGGTGCGATCTGATGCACTCGTCTCAAAAAAGGCCTTCACCAAAGAACTTTTGGAATAACGCTAAGAGACAGCAGCACCCTGCACATGCGTAGCGCTGCGTTGTGATGCAGTTGGTGTGCTGCCCTTAAGCTGGCCCCTGGAGGGCATCCTGCCTCGTTGGAGATGTGCCTGTGCCTCCTCCTCCTCCTTCTCTCTCCCATCAGGCACCCACGTAGAGTCAGTGACCTCATCATCCCCTCCCTCCTCATCACTGTAGAAAACCTGGCAGTATGCTGCAGCTGGGGGAACATGACTGCCAGATTGCTGTCCTTCTTGGGCACCTCCTCTCTCTGGGCTCATGTTACTGCCTTCCTCTAGCTGTGTAACATCATCGGAGCCTTCAAAACACTGTGCATTCTCCTGCAGCATGTACCCAACACTGTGGTCAAACAGTTCGGGGGACTCCTCAGGAGGACATGGTGGGGCTAGGGAAGGAGTGACTGATGCCATTGAGCAGATGGAAGAGGCCGCGTTAGCAGCTGCTTTGCCAGACAAGGTACCCTGAGCCTGGGTGAGAGAGGATGAGGAGGATGAGGACGGCTTGGTCATCCACTCTACCAGGTCTTTGGCATGTTACGGCTCAACACGGCCAGCTGATGAGGATGCACCGTGTCCACGACCAGCACTGTTGCCTCTAGACGCAGAGCCTGCTTGCCCTCTTTTATTGGCTCGTGACTCTCTGCCTCTCCTTGTTGTCCTTCCAGACATACTAATGGCCTGCAGAGGACACAGACAGTACACCACGTGAATGTAATATACCCTGCCTGTAGTATTAATATGAGAAGAGTAAATATGAGAAACACCAGCTTTACGTTAGGTGCACAATGTGCAGAGGACACGGACAGTACACACACCATGTAGCTTTAGGTGCACACTGCAGAGGACACAGACAGTATACACACCACGTGGCTTTAGGTGCACACTGCAGAGGACACAGACAGTACGCACACCATGTTGCTTTAGGTGCACACTGCAGAGGACACATACAGTACACCACGTGAGAATACTGCAGCTAGCACAATCACCTGCTTGCCTGTCAGTAAATTAGGAAGAGTGGATCTAGCTAAACTATGCAGTGTGTAAATATATATACAACACCTGGGATGCATATATATCCTCTAAACACTGTGGGCCAGATTCTCGTAGATCCCGGCGTAAGCTATTTACACTACGCCGCCGCAATTTACTGGAGCAAGTGCCGTATTCTCCAAGCACTTGCTCCGTAATTTGCGGCGGCGTGGTGTAAATGGCCCGGCGTATCCCCGCATAATTCAAAGGGGGCGGCTTGAATTTAAATTAAGCGCGCCCACGTGCCGAACGAATTGCGCATGCGCCGGCCTTAAACGTAGGCCACTGCGCATGCTCCGTAGTACGCCACAAATACATTGCTTGCGACGCGAACGTAATGAACGCACAGCCCTATTCGCGACGAGTTACGTAAACGACGAAAAAACCCAGACGCTGTCCCGACGGCCATACTTAACATGGCATATGGCGGACCAACGTAAGGTTACCCCTCATATAGCAGGGGTAACCTTACGCTTCCGGAAAGGACGTAAACTACGGCGAAGCGGCGCAAAAACATTCGGGAATCGGCGTATTCGGCTCATTTGCATATGCGACGCTGAAATCGACGTAAAAGCCACCTAGCGGCCAGCGTCGTATTGCATTTAGGATCCGACGGTGTAAGTGACTTACACCAGTCGGATCCTAGCCTAATTCCGGCGTATCTTGTTTTGAGAATACAAAACAATGATACGCCGGCGGGGTTTTCGAATTACGCCGGTGTATCTGTATCTGTATCTGTACTCTTTTGAGAATCTGGCCCTCTAACTCTAACTGACTAGCCTGCCTGCCTGCTCTATCTACATGCAATAAATGACACTCTCTCTCTCTGTCTTCTTTTAACCACTGCAACACGCTACACAAGGCCGACTTGCAGGCGGCCTTTTATAGTGTGGGGCGTGTACTAAAACCCCTGAGCCATAATTGGCCAAAGTCACCCTGGCTTTGGTCAATTATGGCTCTCCGTTTTTTGCAAGCTGTAATTGGCCAAGAATGTGGGTCATAGTGCACGCTTGGCCAATCATCAGCCAGCAATGCACTGCGATGCCGCAGTGAATTATGGGCCGTCACACGCCACTGGAATTTGGCGGGAACGGCCCGTAACGTTCGTATTTAGATGAACTGTCGAACTTACGATGTTCGAGTCGAACGTGAGTTCGACTCGAACACGAAGCACATCCCTACAGACATATTGTCACAAATATTTGTCTCTAGTCCTTATAATGTAACATTTGACATTTTTTTTCAGGATTCTAATTGTGCACCAATCCTAAATCCTGTACTTCACTGTGCCATTCCATTCAATAGTTGCTAGGTGTGACTAATGCCTCGTACACACGATCGGAATTTCCAATGGAAAAAGTCCGACTGACTTTTTCCATTGGAAATTCCGACTGTGTGTATGCCCATCTGAGTTTTTCTATCGGATATTCCAAGGAATTCCATCGGAGTTTACATAGAGAACATGTTCTCTTTTCCTCCGATAGAATTCCGTCGGAAAATTCCGATTTGAATTTGGTCGGACAAAGATCTGATTGTGTGTACAGGGCATAAGGGAGCACAGGACTTGCAAAGCAATATGGGAATGTTTTGGAAAAGGTAGATAAATATTTTTCTAAGAATATTTCACCTTATAATGCCAAAAATTAAAATTCAATTTTTTTATCAATAGTTTTCATTATGCCGCATACACACAATCGGTCCATCCGATGAGAACGGACCGATGGACCGTTTTCATCGGTTAACCGATGAAGCTGACTGATGGTCCGTCGCGAATACACACCATCGGTTAAAAAAAACGATTGTGTCAGAACGCGGTGACGTAAAACACAATGAGGTGCTGAAAAAAACGAAGTTCAATGCTTCCAAGCATGCGTCTACTTGATTCTGAGCATGCATGGATTTTTAACCGATGGTCGTGCCTACTAACGATCGGTTTTGTCCTATCGGTTAGGAATCCATCGGTTAAATTTAAAACAAGTTGGCTTTTTTTTAACCGATGGTTAAATAACCTATGGGGCCCACACACGATCGGTTTTGACCGATGAAAACGGTCAATCAGACCGTTGTCCTCTGTTTAACCTATCGTGTGTACGAGGCCTTGGAGTTTCAAAACAATACAGACTAGAAAAAGGTATATAAAATAGTATCTGAAATGGTATACATCTGTTGCTCAAGACAATTGGTCCTAGAACATGCAATAGCTTCAATATAGTCATAAAAATTACCAGTGAAGCCCTGTACACACGATCGGATATCTGATGTAATCTAATCCGATGGATTTTTTCATTGGATATCCGATGAAGCTGACTTTCATCAGTCTTGCCTGCACACCATCGGTCAAAAATCCGACCATGTCCAAACGCGGTGACGTAAAACACTACGACGTGCTGGGAAAAATGAAAAAAAAATGAAGTTCAATGCTTCCGAGCATGCGTCGACTTGATTCTAAGCATGCGTAGATTTTTGACCGATGGACTTCCACACTGACGATCATTTTTTTCTATTGTTTTTTTATCCATAGGAACATTTTAAAACATGTTCTATTTTTTTCACCGATGGAAAACAAACCGATGGGGCCAACACACGATCAGTTTGTCTGATGAAAACGGTCCATCGGTCTGTGTGTACAGGGCTTAAGAGGTAAGAAATAGGTAGGAAAGAATAAAACATACAACGATTGCTCAAGACTCATGTTTCCAAGCTGACTAACAACATTCACTGTTAAATAGTATTAGAGGCAAATTTTAATGACATTTTGGCTAAGAAGAAATTGGTAATTTTGCAGCATAGTAACTTTTTCTTGAAATTACACTGTTCATCCCTACTTTTTTGCTATTTTTTTTCCCCCAAGTGTTCCCCATTAAAAATGTGGGCGTTAGATTATTTTGCTATTAAAGCTCAGCTCTGTTATAAGCTAAAATTGTCTAAAATACAAGAGGCATTTGTATTCTTACTTGGATTTCTATGTGCTTTGTGTATCTCTTCCAGATCTGTGCATTAATCAGTGTGGAACTTTGCCCCAATGCAGACGTTTTCCATAATAAACACTTTCTCCTTTTGTGGGGTGACTGGTCTTGTATCTGCCTCCTCCTGTAATTTTTGCTCCTGCACAGGCCATGTGCACTACAGTGGTGATGTCACTGCTACTTTGACAAGGTAATTACAGTGTTTGCAAAAGCATTTTATACCCATAGTATGAACATGTATCCTTTGTGGCAATTGAGGAATTTGTCAATTAAAGTTTTTGTGCCTGGAGTTCCACTTTAAGGATAACAATTTGGTATAGATAAGTGTAGATGAATGGAATCCCCAGCCACTATGTTTACAAACAGAAGAAACTGGCTGGGAGCTATCACTTTGTCTGCAATTTAAACATACTTATTTCTATGTAAATATCAACTGTACTATAGTAGATTGTACTGTATACATCACACTGATGAGCCACTTCACAGGCAGAGCCCCCCTAAAGAGTCATATAATGTAATTTACCATTTTAATGATTTAAGCATTACTAAAATTGCTGCTCCTGACTAAAATGATTTTTTGTTATCATTTTATTGCTTTAGTACATTATCTTGTATTAAAATGTCTTATGGGGCAATGCCCAGCACCCCATGGCATTGGTTTCACAATCCCTTGCCAAGTAGCCTGGAAAATAATAATTACTGTATTTTAACATTTGGCTACCATTGACGTCTTGGGGTTTGGATTCAGTACTTGAACTTTAGCAATGTAAACCTGCCCTGAACTGAACCCAGTTATAGTCTGCTCATTGTTAGCAGTATTTATGGGTGTAACAGTTATTTAGCTTTTTTGTGCTCCTGACTATAGCAGATTTATGTCTAACTTCCATGGGGCAATTACATCTGTGCCTGTGCAGGGGCATGTTTTACCAACATGGGGGTGCACAGGTGTCTGGTACATCCCAGAGCCCTCAGTCCCATTCATGTATTTTGGGACACAGCAGCTATATTATAATTTAGTTAAAATATACCCATTACTACAGCATTAATATCAACATGTATGACTTCATCATATGAGGATAGTGTACAGATCTTTAATGCTTGCCATGCTTACTGAGATGGCTCTTTAGGAACTAAGAGTGTCTAATCACACTATTCTAAAAAGGGCATTTGTGATGACTGCAGCTACTGTAGAAACACGCTTATCATTCCTTCTAATGGTTCTACCATAATGAACTTTTGATGATGCTGCTATATCAACATGATGCTAAAAACTGCGGAGGTGCATCATTATAGTTTAAAATGAATGACGTTTTAGCCCATTGCTACTTACACCATGTGATTCTTCACATTTTTGACAAGTTTTATCCATAGGGATGCTCTTTTCCTATAAAGTTAAATGCAGTCTTCACCTCAGGCAAGCCAATACTTTTAAAATACAACATTAGCTCAGAATGTATATGATAATGAGAGTCCTAAAATGTTCAATGTACATTACTTAGCAATGAGGGGGAGCTTAAAGGGAATCTGCCATGTGAAAATAATAAAAGCTGCCATTGCTGAACTCTCATTTTGAGAATTCTAGTTCCCTGGCAATCATCCTGATGCTTTTGAGCTTCCATGTTGTCTTATTCCATGACCAAGTTCAAGTATTGAAACAGGGAATGACCACTTTTCTCACCATTATTTACAGCTTGCTTGTTCTGGATCAGTGCCATAAAAGTACTTGAGCTGGGAAAAGCCAGGCATTTAGCATTTTCGTGAATATGCCAGGATTGTCAGCCCTCGTGTCAAAGTTACTTTAAAGACTAAGTTTTAATAAAATAATAAATGTACATATTTTTTGTGAATGTGAATTTCTTTTTCTTTTTTTTATTAGTAAAGCATTGCACCTGTGATTAGCAGATCATGGGTACAGTGTCAGGCTCCTGCAGACTGTCAGTGTAGCTGTCTACCTGTACCTCATATGGGCAGGCAGTTACTGAAGTCTAGGAAGCATCAATGAACTACTAGATCACTCATCAGCGTCCATATCATCAGTCGCAATGGTTGATGGTAGTTGTAGTTCTCTCATTCATAGAAATTCTTGAATGAATGACATGGCCGGGGTGGTGGGGGGGGGGTAGTGCCCCACATGGCTGCACTATTTTTAAACTGTGTCAGCAGGGAAAAGATCCCCTGCCCACTGTCACATTGGGGGCTCAGGAGAGGGGGGTTTGAGGGGGTGCTTGGGGCTGCTGATTTAGTAACATGCTACATGTTACACCCTGAATACGATTGTAACATGTACCATGTTATGATAAATTAACTTATCCTTTAACTACAAATAGGATAGATATAATAGAAGATGATAAAATGAATGCAACTTGATACCCCAGATCAAAATAAGGTTTAATAGTGGCTCCTAAACTAGATTCCATTGAGAATTCCGTGCTGTGCAGAATTAACCCATGCTGAATGAGCTATTTTTCTCTTTTGGAAACCTTTCTTTAACTGAAAAATTGATTTTTTTCTCATAAATTCCTAACCTTTCCATATAAAGCATGAACTACAGTAGGATCTATTAATCTATAAGACCCGTGAAGGCTGAAGAAAATAATAAACATGGATCATGGCTCAGATGTCACAGCATATTTACTCTGGGCAATTTATTAATATTTGGAATAGCTTTTTCTTTATATTGTAGCTATCCAAATGTTATCTATAGCTTTTGCTATTGTTTCAGAGGAATCTTCTGAGACTGAATGCCTAACTTATGGTGGAGTTTCTTTATAACAAAAAGTATTTTTTAACCTTACTGATAATCCTTTATATGCACTGTCACAGGACAGAATATATTATCTTTGTCATTTTGTGCACAGCAAATCAGACTTACAGTATATGAAAGGTTTTTTACACCATTCGTTTTGATTTCAATATCTAAGATGCTATTTAATTATTAATTGAGAAGAATGCATGAATATTACTAGTAAGCATAGAACTATAGCCATAGGCTTAGAAGACTATGTATTGTGATTTCAATATCTAAGACCATTCTTTAAAATCCCAGTACACTCTGTAAAAATGTTCCATTATGTTTTGTCTTGATAAGGTTATAGAGCTACACCGAGGCATGTACTGCATAACATGACCATTAATTGGTAGAAACACAAGTTTGGACAATTGTGAAAAGTAAATGATCTCCTTCACCTGCTGTGAGGCCCTGTACACACGATAGAACATGTCCGATGAAAACGGTCCGCGGACCGTTTTCATCGGACATGTCCGCTGGGAGATTTTGGTCTGATGGCTGTACACACTATCAAATCGAAATCCCCGCAGACAGACAGCGCGGTGACGTGGCGCTGACGTTGACGCCGCCACGTCACCAAACCAGGAAGTAAAATACTTCCACGCATGCGTCAAATCCATTCGACGCATGCGGGAGATTTCTGTCCGCTGGTTAGGTGCACTAACCAGCGGACATGTCGGACGGACGGGTTTCCAGCAGATAAGTTTTAAAGCATGCCATGTCTGCTGGAAACCTGTGTGCTAGGCTGTACACACGTCGGATCTGTCTGCTGAAACTGGTCTGCGGACCAGTTTCAGCAGACATGTTCGATCGTGTGTACAGGGCCTCACACTTTTGGGATGGGGACAACTCTTCAGAAGGTAAGGTACGGGGAAGAGGGGCTGACTAACAAAGGCATGCAGCTCCCCTCATGCAACATCTTATACCTGCAGCAGTAATGGCACTCCTTGAGTAGAGCCTAGTTTATTAAAGTGTTATGTGTGAAATGGAACTGTAACCTAATTTATTAAACTGTAACATGAAATTATAAAAAATGAAACGTTTTATTGTACAAGAGGAGCTGTATGTTTTCATACTATCCTTGCACACTATTTAAGGGTCGATGTGCTCACAGGTACACATGCACCTATTGATTCTTTAGTTAATTAGCATAGGCTAGAAATGGAACACACCTGACTAAAGTGGTATAAAAAATGTCAGTAATGTCAAATATTCATATCTGCCTTCTGAAGTTAAAGGCCCGGTTTACACTGGTACAAAATACGCTCCGACTTTGGGAGCACATGTCGCATGATGTGTAGAAATCAATGGTTCCCTATGAGACATCTTAACTGGTCCGACACAAGTCAGCCCAATTTTGAAAAAGGTTCCTGCACTACTTTGGTCTGACTTCGGTCCTACTTCAGCCTATTGAATATCATTGAAGTCGGATTATCACCTTAACTGATCTGACTTTAGCATGCGACTTGTGCTCTGAGGATCTTGAAGGGGAACACCACACCCATTTTTTTTTAAAACTGCGTAGGGTTCTGAGAGAGATACTCCTAAATACTTCAGCCCCCTTTCTCTCCATATGAAGGGAAAGAGGGCTCTGAGTTCTCTTTTCTCCTTTAGAGGGGTACCTATGTTTAATATCTCTGTTTTTTTTCATATTAATTCTAAAATTCCTTTACTAAACATAATTGA
Organism: Rana temporaria; assembly: GCF_905171775.1. Classification (NCBI taxonomy): domain Eukaryota; kingdom Metazoa; phylum Chordata; class Amphibia; order Anura; family Ranidae; genus Rana; species Rana temporaria. The sequence continues at coordinate 175,959,780 of NC_053491.1, forward strand.
CATGCTAATTCCCTACCCCTGAAAGGAGACATCTGACCCTTCAGACTTAGTTAGCATCACACAATGGACAATGGAATGTCTTTCAGGAGTCTACGCAATTAACACCTCAAAAGCATATGTCCCCCCATTGAATGAAAACACTCCATTTGGAGTCAGACTTTAACAACCTGTAAAATTCCAATATATCCTGCAAAACATGAATTATCAGTAATGTCCCATCCCATGTAATTTATAATTAATATTTCTCAGCCACCCTATGACCAAAAGGGGCACAGGATGACCCTAGACCCAAGAGTCATTAGTGACGCTGGCACAGGAGTACCCCTCATCCTTCAAAAGTCTCTGGGTGTCATGGGTCATTCTGTTACACTCTGTAAAATAGATTTTACAGGTAAGTATGTAGAAAAAAATAACTTTTTTTTAGGTTTCAGAGAAAAGTGTGTGTGCGTGTGTGTGTGTGTGGGGGGGGGGGGGGGTAGTGGTTCTAAGTGTGAGGTAGCATCAGAGGGTAATATTGAAGAGAAGGGGGAGAGCAGAAAGTAGAGAGCATAGGGGAGGACAGGAAGAGTTGGGGGGATGGAGAAAAAGAATGGAGAGGGGCAGGTTAAGAAATGTTTTTTGGGTGGGACCTGATTTGAGTGGGACCTGATTTGAGTAGTATCACATTCACCTGAATTGTTTGTCCCAGTCCTTCATAGAGGATGTAGGATGCTCCATTATCATTAATTCTTTATGAACCACTTTGCAAATGTAGAAGGGGAGGGAGGAATACTTCCAAAGGGGAAGTATAAATGTTTTGGCCGAATTTAGTAAGTGGATAAAAAGAGTTGGAAAAGTATGAAAAAGGGATCACCTTAGAGGGAGAGTCCAGTCTGAAAATGATCTGTGTGACTGTGGATCAGAGAGGTTTGAGTTTGGGACATGACCAAAAGATATGATGCATTGAACCCTCAGCTTCTTGAGATCTCCAGCATGTACTGGGGACCAAATGTGAATATTTGGTAAAGGGCTGAAGGGGTGCTATACTGTCTGGTTAGAAATTTGTAGTTGGTGTTTGGTATCTTATACAAAGAAAGAAGTGCAGCGCATAAATTAACAAAAATACCCAATATAAAAAATATTAAATAAGCATGTGTCAAGTGAAAAACGTCCATAAAGTAATCCACCAGTGTTGAATCGTTCATAAATGGGTGACTGTCCCTCCACCATAAGTCTCACTAGGTACTCTCACCTCCCGGCATAGACCCCTGAATTACCAGGAAGTCATGCAAAGCAGAAAGAACTCAGGTAAGATGCCACCAAATTAGTCTTCCAATACTGAACTCCACAGAAATCAATCCCCTTTATAGCTCAGTAGGCATAGCATATAAGCGGAAAAGATAAAAGAGAATCGAAGTGCTCTCCGTTTTGCAGTAGAAAACGATCATTTATTAAAATTTGCAGGCTACTCATATATCAGCCGAACAAATACAGCGTGTAGTATTCACATAGGACTGTGATTTGTATCTTTGATTTAGAGTGAAATTCAACTCTTGTGCCCACTTTAAGATAAAGGACGGAATAGGGGTGGGGGTTTTGTTGAGAATCTCTATGAACACACTAGTTTTGAGTCAGAGAGTTTCAAATGTTGGCCATCGACAAGAGTAGCAAGAAGGGGAAGGGAGGGAGGCTAAAAAATCCCTCCCTGAATAAAATGGATCGCTCAGTCAATGATCGATGAAAGCAGGGGCCAGTAGGCCCAGCTGAAATGCTGGGTTCCAATCCCTCCCTCTCTGAGGGAGTGAGAGAGATGTGAAGCTTTGGAAAATATTTAGCTTCTACGGCTAAGGTAGGCCCAATAGTGAAATGTTTAGCTTGGGAAAGATGATTTCTCAAGGTGGGCCATGTTAGCCCTTAAAAGGAAGGGCAGAGAATTATTGTTCAAATGTAGTCCCTTGCTTATATGAAATATGTCTGTACCAGTTGAGTGTCCTCATAAGATGAACCACCTTATGGTAAAGAGGAGGGTCGGACATATTGAAGCCATGCCTGCGTTTTGGTATGATCAATATTGCCTTATTTATATAAGCTGATAGATTTGAGCAATGCGGTGCTTAGGGCAATGGGTAGGGTTTGAAGTAGATATTAACTATAAGGCATTACAGTCATCTCAAGGATGTCGCATCTGTCGAACCATTAAAAATTGATATGCATAATTTTTTGGAGATCTGATTTGGTTCAGTATAAGAATGGCAGAAAGTTCAACGGTACCAGTTTACTAAAGTTGGCAGACAGTAAAATGCCTGCTTACTAAGGTCTGTGGCGCAAGAGAGGGGAAGCATTTGTTGAAATTTGGGAACATAGAAGGGCCAAGCTAAGGACTTCATATTTTGTGTAACACTTTTTTAAAGTGTTCAACAGTTGATAAAGTCCCAGCCTATGTGATTGAAGGCTTTAAACAGAAGAGTTGAAATGTCAATAAATTTGGCCACATAGAATTGAATAATGGCTTTGGTTGTGTTGTCTCTGACTTTGCATTAAGGTATAAAACTAGATTGGTCTAGATTAACAATGTTGTGTAGATTGAGGAGCAGTTAAGTGACCAGTATTGTAGCAAACAATTTAGGGTCACATTTCATGAGGAACATGGTACAGTAGTTGGAGCATATAATTGGGCTTTATTGTTTTTAGGAATGATCATGATATGCGTATGCAGGACATCTTGTGGAAAAGTATAGTCTGCGGCTAGAGCATTAAAAGTAAACAAAAAATAGTGGGGCAGATCCACAAAGGTATTACGTAATTTGAAAATTCCCGCGTTGTATCTTTGTTTTGAATCCTCAAAACAAGATACGACGGCATCTCGGCTAGATCCGACAGGAGTACGTCTTCGTACACGGTCGGATCTAAGCTGCAATTTTTCGGCGGCCGCTAGGTGGCGTTTCCGTCGAATTCCGCGTTGAGTATGCAAATTAGCTAGTTACGGCGATCCACAAATGTATGTCCGGCTGGCGCATTGTTTTTACGTCATTTGCGTTCGGCTTTTTCAGGCGTATAGTTAAAGCTGCTATTCTGAGGCATACTCAATGTTAAGTATGGCCGTCGTTCCCGCGTCCAATTTTGAAATTTTTAGGTCATTTGCGTAAGTCATATAGGAATTTGCGTAGAATGACGTCACCGTCGTAAGCATTTCGAGCATGCGCACTGGGATACCCCCAGGGACGGCGCATGCGCAGTTAAAAAAAAACGTAGTTTACGTCGGGTCACGACGTATTTACATAAAACACGCCCCCATTACATCCATTTGAAGTGCGCGCCCTTACGCCGCAAGAGATACACTACGCCGCCGTAACTTACGGCGCAAATTCTTTGTGGATTCAAAATAAAAAAAATAAGTTAGTGGCGTAGTGTATCTTAGATACGCTGCTCCCGGCGTACAGATGCGCCGCTGTATGAGGATCTGCTCCAGTGTTTTTATACATATTGCAGCTCAACAACCTAAATAAAATGTTCCCTATGTACATAAAGCTCTTTAACACCAAACTTATAATAATAAATTACATGTATACTTCAGCCACCAAATATTATGATGACATAGGCTCTACAAATGCTAAATAAATATTACACAAAAAAATAAATATGAAACTTAAGATAATTTGAGGCCCACATTCTTTATCATTGAAGGTCAGAAAAACAGGCTAGCTGTGTAATTTATTTGAATTCACAAATACATATACATATTCAAATGCATATGCAAGGTTTAAATGATTTGTAATTGTGATTCATTATACACAACCATATGCACTAATTATTCTGTCTGTCTCAGCTAAATTACGTTCACCTGAAGTTACTTTCCTTGACACAAGAATGAAAGGCTATGCATGAAATTAGTTTGGATTTATGTCAATAATTTCAGCAACATAATTTGTTTTAGTGCTGAATAATTGTACATGATAAATATGAAAATATGTATGTATTTATTTAAACTGAGTAAAATATTCCTCCCGAATTATATATTAGATCATTAAACTCAATTTTATGCTAGAATATTTTAAACTTAACATTTCTGGAAATGAAAACTAAATATAGAAAATTTCAACTGGTTATCATACTTTAAATATTGTTTTATTCAATAAAAATGGTTATGACATGTACAGACAATTCTTTCATGCTTCCGAATGCAAATTTTGATGTGGGTGACAGATTCACGTACCTGTTAGAAACAGGTGCATACATTTCTGGTGAGCACCACGTTTGGAGCCACACTGACACCAGAGTGTCTATGTAGACACTTTGGGCCAGATCCACAACGAGCGGCCGTAACTTAACTTTTCCTATTTAAGTTACACCGCCGCAAAATCTCTACCTAAGTGCCCGATCCACAAAGCACTTACCTAGAAATTTTCAGCGGTGTAACTTAAATTCGTCCGGCGCAAGGCGGGCCCAATCTAATGGGGCGAGTCCTATTTAAATTAGGCGCGCTCCCGCGCCGGACGTACTGCGCATGCTCCCGACGCGTTTTTCCCGACGTGCTTTGCGCAAAGTTACGTTACGCCGAGTTTTGTGAATCGCGCTGGGTAAAAAAAGTTGCGTCGGGAAAAAAAAGAGATGCGGCGGGAAAAAAATAAAAAATAAAAAAAAAATTTGACAGCGTCGCGGGAAAGAAGGGTCTACTTTTACATGGTGTACTAACTTTACACTTTGTAAAAGTAGCCCTAATTTTGCGTTTGCAAACTAACAACTTACGGAGACTTCACAAAGGGAAACCGCTTCGTGGATCTCCATAAGTGCTAATTTGCATACCCGACGCGGAATTTCGACGAGAAATGCCCCCAGCGGCGGCCGAGGTACTGCATCCTAAGATCCGACAGTGTAAAACTATTACACCTGCCGGATCTTAGGAATATCTATGCGTAACTGATTCTGCGAATCAGTCGCATAGATAGAAACAGGGATACGACGGCGTATCAGTAGATACGCTGGCGTATCCCTTTTGTGGATCTGGCCCTTTATTCTCAGTGCAGCTGAGCACCCTTGCACAGACAGCAAAGCCGACAAGGATTTTTAATGATGATTGGGTGCAGCCTAGTGGGGTTTCAGAAACATTAGTTTGCCATCATGTAAACTCTTCTTGTGATAGATAGCAGACAGTATTGGCTATAGGCTATAGAATCCACACACTACCTGCTGTCAACCACATGTAGAGAATGGACCTGATAGGGAACTGGTATCTCAGCTTCCTCATCAGGCTTTGCCACAACATCACTGGCTGCTAAGTGGCTGTAGATGAGATTGTATCCAGTAGAAATAGGCAAAATGCAGTACAAAGTCAGATCATACAAGTGACACTGTTAGGAAATGCTATTACAAGCACTGAAGTACAGGTTGATGATGTTTATACATTTCATCTCCTGACATATAGACCAAGAGTTGAAGGAGCGTTGAAATTAATAAACGTGAAGAGAAACCACCACCGATAGGTAAGGGGCTTACCAGAGAGTTTGAATCCAGGAGAACCTACGTTCAGATGGGTCAAACAGAGCTTTGTGTGGTAAAACCACGATGGAACCTGGGCAATCCTGTATGTGTCTTCAATGGTTGTAGCAAGAGTGACCAAACGGCAAAGGAATGGAGTATACCACAGAAGATAGCTGGTTACCCGATGGTCTCACAGGACATGATGGTCCAAAAAGAATCCCGGATGTGTATGGAAGGGTGTGTACCATAGATTAGGAAGAAAAAAAATCATCCACATAGCATAACTCTGTGTTGAATGTTGAACATTTTATGTAGCAAGAACACTTACTTGAGACTGGGGCAGACGTTCACCTTCCGGCAGGACAACGACCCTAAACATACAGCCAGAGCTACAATGGAATGGTTTAGATGAAAACATACTCATGTGTTAGAATGGCCCAGTCAAAGTCTAGACATAAATTGAATTGAGAATCTGTGGCAAGACATAAAAATTGCTATTTAGATGCTCTCCATCCAATCTGACAGAGCTTGAGCTATTTTGCAAAGAAGAATGGTCAATAATGTCACTCTCTAGATGTGCAAAGCTGGTAGAGAGATCCCCAAAAAGACTTGCAGCTGTAATTTCATCAAAAGGTGGTTCTAAAAAAGCATTAACTCGAAGGAGTCAATGTAAAAAAAAAAAATTGAAAACTATTTATCATTTTCCTTCCACTTCACAATTATGTGCCACTTTGTGTTGGTCTATGACATAAAATACCAACAAAATACACTTACATTTTTGGTTGTAGCATGACACAATGTAGAAAATTTAAAGCATATTTACGCTGGCCGCTAGGGGCGCTTCCGTATATTTCTGCGTTGAATATGCAAATGAGCTAGATACGCCTATTCACAAACGTACTTGCGCCCGGCGTATTAAAATACGCTGTTTACTTAAGGCGTACGACCGGCGTAACTTTACCCCTCATAAAGCAGGGGTAAGTCATGTTAAGGTATGGACGTCGGAAACGTCGGAACAGCGTCGTATTTTACGTCGTTTGCGTAAGTCATACGTGAATAGGGATGGGCGTAGGTTACATTCACGTCGACTAAGCATTGAGCCGGCGTAATTTACGGAGAAAATTCGACGTGATACTGAGCATGCGCGCGCATGCGCCGTTCGGAAGGTGCGTCATTTACGTGGGGTCACGATTCATTACCATACAACACACCCCCTACCAGCCTACTTTGAATTACGTGTGCTTACGCCGGCTCATTTACGCTATGCCGCCGTAACTTAGGGCGCAAGTTCTTTGTGAATACGGTACTCGCCTCTCTAAGTTACAGCGGCGTAGCGTATATATTACATAGGCAAAGAAAGGTGCTATCACCAATACGCAATAAATCCAAAATACATACCTTGGTGCTCAACACCAAAAACACAATGTAGCAGCAGATATTGTAAGCAATCAAAGGGCCTCCACAGGTGATCAAGAAGGATGATAAAATAGCTTTATATACTATACTACTAACATGAAAAACAAAATAGACTAGCAATACAACGTAAAGTAAAATTTTCAGCTACTACTAAAATGTACTGAGACATTAAGCGGGTGCACATCCATAGCTTCTACCTTTGCTGCCCATATGTGTAAAGCCTATTATACACCTATGTGTTGGTAGACCTCTAAAGACAACTAATGTCACTGGATGGATTTCCTAGCAAAGGAAAACATATAAGGGCTCCTATTGCCTTTACAGTGCAATCAAAACTAATACCACTGCATATTTGCTCATTTACAACAGTACATTAACAGTAAAATTTACAACAGTTCAAACATACCAGTTTTTCAATATCTTGTCATTGATAGACCAGATAGTACAATTCAAAGTAGATGATAATTAAACTGTGAGGTAGTCAGGCTGCAAGTAATTAATGATAACACCCTTTATATTTTATAATGCCTGCAACACAAACTTGAAAATGAGTGTCTTGATAATAATTTACAGACAAGAAGTTCTTAATGAAAAAACATTTCAAATCTATGTGGAGTTGAATGCTGATGATCTTATTAACGGTGTATGACTTTTGATTTTCACAGTCTGAAATTAAATGAACAGTTTCCTTACATTTTATGAGCAGTTTCATGCTTTTAACCTATTAGTCTGTGATTTTAAATTGTCCCCTGAGGATTTTTAAGGGAGAATTGGTTACATAAATGGCAGAAGGAACATATTGTTTTTTTGCATTATAGTGCATAAGCGCCATATCACAGAAACATTTCTTTTCACCTTGAAAAACTTTAATTAAATTTAGCCATGCAAGTTACACAGCACCTCACTGACTACTGGATGAAGCTAAAACGTTTTAGAGGTGAGGAGAATGGAGAAAATGCATCACTGAATACAGTAATATTGTTAATTGCTGATTGTAATGACAATTGTTTGTCAAATGTTTGCATAAACCTGAGAAGTTCTAAGTATCCATGCAATGACTTCCAGTTTAAATTGCCCTCTACTGTTTACTTTGATGTTACTGTATACTCTATTTTATCTTAAAGCGGAGTTCCGGACACAATTTCACTTTTTAAATATAAATACCCCTGTAATACACAAGCTTAATGTTTTCTAGTAAAGTTAGTCTGTAAACTAAGGTCCGTTTTGTTAGGTTGTTACAGCATTTAGACACTTTATAAAATAGAAATTGACTGGGGCCATCTTAAGTGTGGGCATCATGAAGCCAGACTGTATGACTTCCTAGATTTCAGCCTTGCAGATCTCGCACATGCTCAGTGCTGCACAAGCAGTGCAATAGGTTTCAGATCAGGTTTCAGCACCTGTACTGTCCAAGTCACATGATTCTTCGAGACTGGGGAGTGCACAGACTCCTGGAAAGTTACACCCACTACATTCCCAGGAGTATGTGCGGTGTAGGTTAGGAAGCTTAAGCACCTAGGTGCAGGAAGAGGGAATATTAACTATTCTGCCTAGCAACAACACTTTGAAGGCATCTAAAAAAAAAAAAATGTTCTTAAAGGACTAATGACATTTTTTTAAAACTACTGATGTAATGTTATATTTATGGGTGGAACTCCACTTTAATGAGCATGTGCCAGGTATTGCTAAATGTATTATTTTTTTTGCATATTATTTTTGGAAGCTTATTCAAAGACTAATACAAAATTGTCAGAACCAACAGCCGCTTAATATGTACATAGAATAACTGCTTTTAGTTTCTATGATTAACAACTTCGACTGAACTAGTGTTAAGGCTCCCGACTCCTGTATTTGTAGGAGGAGTCGGGAGGTATTTAAACCCGCCCTCCTTCCTCCTTCTGGGCCTTGGATTTCTGGTGTGTGGGGTTGGCACGTCACTTCCTGTTTCCATCTAGAGCAATGGCGGCAGGTGTCCATTGTGCTCTCCTCAGGATTCCTCTCAGCGGACCGGATTGTCTGCATCCATCCACGTGGCAGGAGGGAGCCGCCCGCACGGGGGAGGGGTGTCCATCCGCCCACTCATTTTTCCAGGGCTTCATCGGGCATGGGGGGCCACCCGCTCAGGGGTTCATCCGGCCGCTCATTTGACCAGGGCTCCTCTGGCTTGGGGACCTGCCCGCCCGGGAGAGGGCATTCATCCGCCCGCATTGTTCGGGGCTCCATCTGGCAATGCTTCTTCCAGGGGTCGCGTGCATGGCTCCTTTGGCATGCAGCGAGCCACCTGTCCGCCCGCTTCTCCCGGTGTTTACGCCGGGGGGAGGGGGAACTTCTGCCTGCTGCATTGCTCCCTCTAGCATAGAGCCGCCTGCCGCTTCTCTCGGTTCACGCCGGGGGAGGGGACCTCCGCCCGCTGTGTTGCTCCCTCCGCCCGCCGTTTCCTCCCGTGGTTGCGTCGGGGGGAGGGGGGGACCTCCGCCCGCTGTTTCTTTCCCTCCAGCATGCAGGGAGCCGCCCGCCGCCTCCTCCGGTTTTCCCGCTGGGGGGAGGGGGGGGACCTCCACCCGCCCGCTGTATCACTCCCTCCAGGTTGCAGGGAGCCGCCCGCCGCTTCCTCCGGTGTTTCACGCCGGGGGGAGGGGGGGACCTCCGCCCCGCCCGCTGTATCACTCCCTCCAGCTTGCAGGGAGCCGCCCGCCGCTTCCTCCGGGTTCACGCCGGGGGAGGGGGGGGGCACCTCCGCCCGCCCACTGTATTACTCCCTCCAGCATGGAGGGAGCCGCCTGTTGCTAGTCCATGCTCAAATACAAAGTTGAAGTTGCTAGATATTATAACCATGTGTCCAAATTTTAAGTATGTTACCACAACATTTTTATTCCCAATATGTGTCTGCTGTACCATGTACCTAAGTATCTTGGGCCAGATCCACAAAAACCTGACGTAACTTAAAAAATCCAATTTAAGTTACACTGCCTTAAAGTTTCTACCTAAGTGCCTGATCCACAAAGCACTTATCTAGAAATTTCAGGCTGTGTAACTAAAATTCCGCCGGCGCAAGGCGTTCCTATTCAAATGGGGCGAGTCCCATTTAAATGAGGCGCGCTCCCGCGCCGGCCGTACTGCGCATGCGCGAAGTTACGTTACGCCGAGTTTTTGAGGATCGCGACGGCTTAAAGTTGCGTCGGGGAAAAAAAAATGACAGCGGCATGCATTCCTGAGGGAGAACTCCATGCCAATTTTCAAAGAAAAAAACGGAATGGGTTCCCCCCCCAGGAGCATACCAGGCCCTTAGGTCTGGCATGGGTTGTAAGGAGACCCCCCCACGCCGAAAAATTGACGTAGGGGGTCCCCCTACAATCCATACCAGACCCGTATCCAAAGCACGCTACCCGGCCGGCCAGGAAAGGAGTGGGGACGAGCGAGCGCCCCCCCCCTCCTGAGCCGTGCCAGGCCGCGTGCCCTCAACATGGGGGGGTTGGGTGCTCTGGGGCAGGGGGGCGCACTGCGGGCCCCCCACCCCAGAGCACCCTGTCCCCATGTTGATGAGGACAGGACCTCTTCCCGACAACCCTTGCCATTGGTTGTCGGGGTCTGCGGGCGGAGGCTTATCGGAATCTGGGAGTCCCCTTTAATAAGGGGGCCCCCAGATACCGGCCCCCCACCCTAAGTGAATGGATATGGGGTACATCGTACCCCTATCCATTCACCTGGAGGCAAAAAGTAAAAGTTAATAAACACACAACACAAGGCTTTTTAAAATATTTTATTATTCTGCTCCGGACGCCCCCCCTGTCTTCGTTATTAGCTCAATTACCAGGGGGGCTTCTTCTTCCACTCTCCGGGGGTCTTCCGCTCTCCGGGGGTCTTCCGCTCTCCGGGGGGGCTTCTCCGGACTCCGGGGGGGCTTCTCCGGACTCCGGGGGGCTTCTTCCATCTTCTCCCCTCTTCCGCTCTTGACTCGGCGAACCCCGGTTCTTCTGCAGCTCTCCGGTGCCTTCTTCTTCAGCGCTGGCTGCCTGCTATCTTTGTGTGTTAGCTCGATTTCAAACAGGCAGCCGGCGCGGTCTTCTGTGATGTCAGGGTCTTCTGTTCTTCTCCCCTCTTCCGATGTTGACTCGTCGCCTGTTGTCGCTGTAATGATGGAAGCGCGCCTTGCATCACATTTATATAGGCATCAGCGTCCCATCATGCTCCGGTAGGTACCCACGTGGTGGGTGCACGTGGGTAGGCACCCACCACGTGGGTACCTACCGGAGCATGATGGGACGCTGATGCCTATATAAATGTGATGCAAGGCGCGCTTCCATCATTACAGCGACAACAGGCGACGAGTCAACATCAGAAGAGGGGAGAAGAACAGAAGACCCTGACATCACAGAAGACCGCGCCGGCTGCCTGTTTGAAATCGAGCTAACACACAAAGATAGCAGGCAGCCAGCGCTGAAGAAGAAGGCACCGGAGAGCTGCAGAAGAACCGGGGTTCGCCGAGTCAAGAGCGGAAGAGGGGAGAGGATGGAAGAAGCCCCCCGGAGTCCGGAGAAGCCCCCCCGGAGTCCGGAGAAGCCCCCCCGGAGAGCGGAAGACCCCTGGAGAGCGGAAGACCCCCGGAGAGTGGAAGAAGAAGCCCCCCCTGGTAATTGAGCTAATAACGAAGACAGGGGGGGCGTCCGGAGCAGAATAATAAAATATTTTAAAAAGCCTTGTGTTGTGTGTTTATTAACTTTTACTTTTTGCCTCCAGGTGAATGGATAGGGGTACGATGTACCCCATATCCATTCACTTAGGGTGGGGGGCCGGTATCTGGGGGCCCCCTTATTAAAGGGGACTCCCAGATTCCGATAAGCCTCCGCCCGCAGACCCCGACAACCAATGGCAAGGGTTGTCGGGAAGAGGTCCTGTCCTCATCAACATGGGGACAGGGTGCTCTGGGGTGGGGGGGCCCGCAGTGCGCCCCCCTGCCCCAGAGCACCCAACCCCCCCATGTTGAGGGCACGCGGCCTGGCACGGCTCAGGAGGGGGGGGGCGCTCGCTCGTCCCCACTCCCTTCCTGGCTGGCCGGGTAGCGTGCTTTGGATACGGGTCTGGTATGGATTGTAGGGGACCCCCTACGTCGATTTTTCGGCGTAGGGGGGGTCCCCTTACAACCCATACCAGACCTAAGGGCCTGGTATGCTCCTGGGGGGGAACCAATGCCGGTTTTGTTTTTTACAAATTGACGTGGAGTTCTCCCTCGGGAAAGCATACCAAATGCCGTGGCTGGAATGGGCCTTTACAAGGTGTGACTAACTTTACACTTTGTAAAACGAGCCCTAATTTTACACTTGCAAAATAACACTTACGGCGCAAAAAGGAAGCTAGAAAGCTTTGTGGATCGCCTTAAGTGCTAATTTGCATACTAGCAACGGCATTTCGACTCGAAATTCCCCCAGCGGCGGATGCGGTACTGCATCCTAAAATTAGGCAGTGTAATTCTATTACACATGCCGGATCTTCTGTGTAACTTTGGAAAAAGCCTTTTGAGGATCGTTTCCAAAGTTACACACAGACTGAACAGCAGTTAAGTCGGAGTATCTCTTTTGAGGATCTGGCCCCTTGTTCTTTGTACCTAGAGATCCTACTATTCTCCCTGATTTCCTATTTCAAATGGACATGTGATGGCGTTTCTCATGCGATGGCTTTTCGCATGCGATGACGTTCTCATGGTGTTTTTCTCATGTGATGACGTTTCTCATGTGATGTTCTCATGCGGTGACGTTTCTCATGCGGTGACGTTTCTCATGCGGTGACGTTTCTCATGCGATGACGTTTCTCATGTGATGTTCTCATGCGGTGACGTTTCTCATGCGGTGACGTTTCTCATGCGATGACGTTTCTCATGCGATGACGTTTCTCATGCGATGACGTTCTCATGGTGTTTTTCTCATGCGATGACGTTTCTCATGTGATGTTCTCATGGTGTTTTCCCATGCGATGACGTTTCCCATGCGATGACGTTTCTCATGCGATGACGTTTCTCATGGGTTGCTTATGCGATGACGTTTCTCATGCGATGACGTTCTCATGGTGTTCTTCTCGTGCGATGACGCTTCTCGTGCGATGACGCTTCTCGTGCGATGACGCTTCTCATGCGATGACGCTTCTCATGCGATGACGTTTCTCATGCGATGACGTTCTTATGGTGTTTTTCTCATGCGATGACGTTTCTCATGCGGTGACTTTTCCCATGCAATGACTCTTCTCATGCGATCACGTTTCCCATGCGTTCTTCTCTTGTGATCACGTTTCCCATGCGTTCTTCTCTTGCGATCACGTTTCCCATGCGTTCTTCTCTTGCGATCATGTTTCCCATGCGGTCACGTTTCTCATGCGATTTTCTCATGCGATTACGTTTCTCAGGCGATCTTGTTTCCCATGCGACCACGTTTTCCATGCAATCTACGCATGCGATCACGTTTTCCATGTAATCCTCGCATGCGTTTACGTTTCCCATGCGTTTACGTTTCCCATGCGATTACGTTTCTCATGCGGTTACGTTTCTCATGCGAGTCGGGTCCTTGTGTGTTCACGTTTCTCATGCGATCACGTTTCGCATGGTAGTTCTCATGCGACTACATTTCGCATGGTAGTTCTCATGCGATCACGTGTCTCATGAGTCATGTCCTCATGTATTTTTACGTTTCTCATGCGATTACGTTCTCACGCGATTACTTTTCACATGGTGATTCTTGTGCAATTACGTTCACATGCGTTCACGTTTCTTATGCGATCTTGGTTTCACGAGTCTTGTCCTTGTGTTTACGTTTCTCATGCGATTACGGTTCGCATGGTAGTTCTCATGCGACTACATTTCGCATGGTAGTTTTCATGCGATCATGTTTCTCATGAGGCATGTCCTCATGTGTTTACGTTTTTTCATGCGATTACATTTCTCATGCGATTACGTTTCACATGGTAGTTCTCATCCGATCACGTTTTTCATGCAATCACGTTTCTCTTACCAGTCATGTCCTTGTGTGTTACGTTTCTCATGCGATTACGGTTTGCATGGTAGTTCTCATGCGACTACATTTCGCATGGTAGTTCTCATGCGATCACGTTTCTCATGAGTCATGTACTCATGGGTTTTCGTTTCTCAGGCGATTACGTTTCACATGGTAGTTCTCACGCGATTACGTTCTCATGCGATTACAGTTCACATGGTAGTTCGCAAGCGGTTATGTTTCCCAGGGTAGTTTCTCATGCAATTACGTTTCTCAGGTGGTTACGTTCTCATGCGACCACGTTTCTCAAGCGTTGTTGTCTCATAAGTTACGTTTTTCATGCTCATGTCCTCATGCGATTACGTTTTTCATGCGATTGCGTTCTCATGCGACCACGTGTCTCAGGCATTATGTTGTCTCATGCTTTACGTTTTTCATGCTCATGTCCTCATGCGGTTACGTGTCCTCATGCGAGTTAGGTCCTCATGGGTTTACGCTTCTCGTGCGAGTCATGTTCTCATGCATTTTTTACATTTCCATGTTTCGTTTTACGTTACGTTCCTCATGCTGTTCATGTTCTCTAACTTTCACGTTTCTCTGGCAGGTTTCAGTTGTGACACAATTACATTGGTCATGTTTTCATACGTTACGCTTTTCACATAAGTTACGCTTTTCACACAAGTTACGCTTTTCACACAAGTTATGCTTTTCACACAAGTTACGCTTTTCACACAAGTTACGCTTTTCACACAAGTTACGCTTTTCACACAAGTTACACTTTTCATACGAGTTACGCTTTTCATACGAGTTACGCTTTTCATACGAGTTACGCTTCTCACATGATTACGATTTTCATGGTATTTTTATGTTCTCAAGTGTATTGTCGTTCCTCATGCAATCATGTTCTTGGGTGTTCACGTTTCCCATGCAATTATGTTCTCATACAATTTATCTTCTCATGTTTTCGTATCTCATGCT